>NC_066314.1:63947178-64250208 GCF_022539315.1 Serinus canaria | reverse complement strand
GTCTGTTTAATTACTATTGCTTTTATTTTGAGGTATTCTCATAGAAAGCAGAATGATTCAGCATTTCAGAACTCAGATAATTAATTTGTTTTTTCCTGACTCAGCTTGAAGAAGCTGACTGAAAGAACAACTTTCCCTCGAAATATAAACAGACAGTATGTTGTCTAATAGTGATAATTTCTGAATAGCAGATGATGAGAGCAGCAGCAGAAATAGGAATTGGTGGTACTTTTTTATTTTTCTTTTTTTCTTCTCCCGAGCCTCTGCACTGCCTGCAAAGTTGGAAAACTTAAATAATCTTCCCTACTGAGGGAAGGTTTGTATCCCTCCCTCACAGTAAAATACATTCAGAAGGTCTCTGACAAATAAGAAATTGGTGCAGGATCTACCTCATCAGTTTTGATTGCTGTAGAAGACATCTGTCTTCTATTCATCTGGCTGTTATTTCATTATCATCTCCTTGTGGGAACTGTAACAACAGGAAGAAATCTTCAGTTTTTAAATCCCTTTCAGGTTTGTTTAGAGTGGTTGTCTCTCTTGGTTTTGTGTCTTGTCCTATCTCAGAGGTGTGATTTCCTCTATTCTGCTACTCCTTGCTGAACACTTGACACAGTACAAAGAGGAACCGAGGTGCCAAGGTAGGAGTGCAGACAAGTAGTGCTGTAGGCTTGTTCAGCATGGACTCAGTGGATATCAGACAAAGAAAAGGTTGGATGCTGAATGTTTTTGTTGGGTTTAATTTTGTAAAGGAAAGAACCCATGGCTTAACCCTTCCCTGTAAATAGATAGCCATTAGTTCTTGGGACATTGTAATTTGTAGATAGAACTAAATATACAGAAGTGAGATTTTAATTTTTTGTGAGAGAAAGGCAGGGGAAGTGGTGAAAACAAATTATGTAAGATTAGAAATCCTTGATTTAGAAGTGTATCTTCCACAGTTGTCCTGCTGAATGTCTGTGCATTGCCCTCTGTGCTTCTGAGTCCTGCCACTCTTCCTGTGTCACTGCTAGTGTGGGCTCTCAGCTCTGTTAAGGGACAGCAGCTCTGATCTGACAGGCAGCTCCCAGGCATTATTCCTTAACTTTTCATTTCCTAGGCTGAAACAATCCATGTTTGCCACCTTGTCTGAGATCAGGCAGTTTTCCAAGCTGCAGCAGCTGTTGGTATATTCCTCTTAGGTTATTTGAGCGGATGCACAGAAGATTTTGGAGCTGCCCCTGCTGGGCTTACTTAAGTTTCTGAGAGTTGTTTTTGCAGTATACATCCTTGAATTAGATCAGCTCAAGCAATGTTATTGCGCAATTTTTGCTCAGGACCAGTACAGCAGACAAGAAAGGTGTGTGTGTATGTGTGTGGGAGGTTTTCAATCTTGTAAATAATAATAATAATAATAATAATAATAATAATAATAATAATAATCTCCAGCTCTTCACTGGTCACTTCTTTCCTCTCCCATTACTCCCAAAGAGTGTTCCTGCATGTTTTACTGGTGATACAAGGTTTCCTTTGGAAGTTAGGTGCCAATTTGAGCTTCACTTAGAAGCTTTACAAAAAGGTTGTTGAAGTGCTGAGAGAGAGCACGAGCTCCCTTTGAGCATCTTGCCTGCCTTTGGGGTATCCCTCTGAAGAGCTGCAGGTTCTTAAATGCTTTGAGAAAGGGCAAGGGGATCAGTTCCTGGAAGAGTTTTCTTTCCCTGGGGGACCCTGGAGGAATTTTGCTTGTACTTTATACCCACTTAGTGGTGAGAACAAATGCACCTTGCTCTGCATTTCTTGGAACTGTGTCTTGCTCGCCACTTACATCTCTAGTTGTGGTGCTGTGTGTTTTTGAGTACTCCTGACTCCTGTGGTCTTGCAGTGGTTGTGGATTTTTTGCCTCGTGTGGTTTGAAGCAGAGTTGCTGAGGACTCTGTGTGTGTGTAGGAATAGTAGATTAGAAAATGAGAGGTTGGTAGGCTCAAAGAGCTTCCTGAAAGTGTGGGAGTGCAGGCCAGAGAAAGGAAGAGAAATCTTTTTGAAGGTGTATCAGTGCTTTACGTGGACAAGAATAGCAGGCAGAGAGTATTGGCAGAGTGATCTGAGGATAAGTGTTGCTGCATAACAAAGTGTGCTGTAAAAATCCCTGCTGTCCACTCATGAAACAAATTCTTCCAGTGTGAGTGCAGTTTTACTGGTATGGTTGAGTCAAAGCACATTCTGCTCACACAGCTGTGTTCATGTCAGTCAGACCTGGTGAACGCTGATAAGTCTGCACGTGTCGGGAGTGTACGTGCAACCCTTAGAAAAATTATGGAGGTGATGTGAGGAACAGCTCAGATGATGCCTTGTGACGTGCTCTGCCCCTGGGAGGAGGTGGCTGGGTGTTCTGTTGCAGGTCTGTAACATGTGTGGTTCATTACTGGTGCAGTGGTGTCTGTGCCCTTCCTCCAGCTTGTAGAATGTCCTTCCTGAAAACAATTCAACTCTTTACCTGAAAGATTGTGGTCAGTGGTAACTGGTGACCCAGGCCTTGGGTCCTTGGTGGAGCAAGGAAACGTTTTGTGTTTTAGCTGCTGTTTCCTAAGGCTTTACAAAGCAAATCAGTGTAATTTCCTGGTTTCCTAATGGGGAAACTGAGGCAGAGAGGAGCGGGGATGAGAAGAGAGCAGCTTATGTTGCACCTGCAGTCCTAATATGGGAATAGCAACCTGTTTTGCTTTAGCCTGATGCTTTGGGTACCTGTTCAACAAAACATTTAAGCATATGCTTGATGATATGCATGGCAATAGCTTCCTTACCATTTCCTCTTTTCAGAGCATCATAAACAGTGCTCCTCTCTGAATCCGGACTGCAGGGCTGTGCCCACTCATGCCAACCCATTGGAATCACCCAAGCTGTCAGTCAGGACACATCTGGTGTCAACATCTGGCCTGTGGAACCTGTCTTATCATTAAGGATGCAGAAGGTGGAGCAAAGAGTCATCTGAACAGTGAGGAAGTGGTAGTAGTTGTGTTGCAGGAGATGGAAACAAGCTTGTTTGACAGGTGGCTCTTGGATGCAGGTGACTTGGAAAGAAACTCCTGAACCTCCAGGTGAGCTCAGAAAGTCCCACAGACACAGCACAGGATCACCAAGCAAACACTTTATTGCAGCAGTGTAATGACCCATGTTAATCATGCATTGAGCGTTTAAGCAGTGTAGAACCTCTGTTTAAAAACAAACACCAGCCTGAACCAGCACCAAACCCCAAACCAAACAAGCAGTGACTGTTCCAATACATCTGCTTGTCTGTCTTCAAAGAGATTTTCAGTCTTTGCAATTATCCTGGTATAAAATGCTTCACGATTGTGCTAACAGGCAGACTTGTGTCAGCCCTGGAAGCTGCTTTAGTGAACCCCAAGGTCTGAGAGCCAGCTTCCCTATTTTAAGAGCAGCAATTTGTTGATCTCAGGAAAATTACCTTTTTCAGGATCTCAGCTCAGGAGGTGTTTGCAGGTTGTGGGATTACAGTGCCTAGAAAGCATTGCAGCTCAATTTGCTGCTGCGTTCTCCTCATGTATCTCATGAGGCACCATTCCTTTTTCTCCTCTGAAGACCAGCCTCAGTTCTCTGGATCCCTCTGGGCATGTTGATCATTCTGGGGCCTTTACCACTGATTTTGGAAGGATATGATTCAGAACTTTCATCTGGGTTGGATTTTCTCAGTGAGATTGTTTATGAGAGAACAAATTTCAGGATCATATCCCAGGATTTTATATACTTTTGTTTCTTTCCATCTATAGATCCAGGATTTTTGTGAGTGTTGCAATCTTACCATCAGGACTTAATCCACTCTGATTAGAACCAATGAGAGTTTCCATTACTAATTGCCACTGACGTAAATTCCAGCTCATAAATTAGGGATCAAAATGTATTATGTTATTGTAATATGCTGCATTAAGTGCAATATAGATTTTATATATATATAATAATTTTTATATGCAATATGTGTTGTTGCTTGCTACATTTACTTTAAAGTAATGTTACTTTCTAAAATTAGAGACTACTGTAGGCTGTCTCAAGAGTTAGTCTGAACTAGATTTTCTTTTTTTTTTTTTGTCCAATCCCAGAGACAGCTAGATTTTTTTAATGGGCGACTCCTTTAGCTCTCTTGCCTGTGCCTCAGTAATCCTGCATTTAAGAAAAAAAATATAATTTAAAAAATACTCCTCTGTTGTCTTGTACAGCATTCAGCAATCCTCAGACATCTTACACCACAGATCTTAGGCACAAGCCAGTAGCAACAATAGACTGATGCTGTCCCTAATGTTTGGAACATGCAGATAACTTTGTTTTCACAGAGAAGCAAATTCTGTAAAGGATTGAAGGGAGTGAATTGATATCTAAAGATGTGTGAAAAGAGCAACTGTAGGGAATGAGAACAAAAACTGGTCACTGCCATAAAGGTGCTACCAAATTAGTAGGCATTGAGTTAACATCTAATCCCTTAGCCAGAAGGGTTAAGATTTACGTAAATAACATCTGCATAATGATTTTTTAAATGGCTAAATGATTTAATAAAAGGTTGAATTGAATTTGTTAAATGGTTAGTAGAAAGCTAGAGCCACAACACAAGGAATATTTTCTCATTTTTCTCTTTTGTTTTGGGAGATGCACAGGGCAGACAGAACTGGTGGTTCAGAAAGGGATTGCTCATCTCTGCAACATCTCAGAAGATAGAGTAATAGAGCCCAGCTAAAGAAAGAAAGGAAGATACCTCTCCCCCTTAGAAACCTACAATTTATGATGCAAATCAAAGGAGGCACATGTACCAATTTCAAAACTTACTCTTAGCTCACCCAGATAATTGCCATACATGAGATTTGCATCAAACGTTTTGTTAAACTTTCATAAACAGATGACCAGAATTGTATGACACTTCTGTGATCTAAGGTTCTGTGGGTCCTGTAATTGTCTACTGAGATTTTCTGGACGTGCACTTAATTTTGGCCAAATGTAAGTTGAGCATCTTCATAACTTGAGGGTGAAATAATCGAAAACTTCAGCGTTTACAGTGATGATTATAGCTAAAAGACTAGAACAACAGCTCTTGATCTGAATATTCCCAAATTTGGAAGTCTGAAATTCACATCTGGTTAGAATTTTTAGATGGAAAGATTTTATCCTTAAAAAAAAAAAAAAAATACATCACTGATGCTGAAACTTAAACAATTGCAAAATACATCGCTCAGGAAATACAAAACATGGTATGGAGGGTTTTTTCTTTTTTTTTTTTAAGGAATTGATTGCTGTGTTTCTCACCTTGATGTTCTCAGTTCACTGAGAACACTGTAATTCATATTGATTATGAATATTCATATTAATTCATATTTTATTCCAGTTATAAAAGAGGATGGTAGCTTAAAGCAAGGTGCAGCTCATGGTTAAACAAGCTTTGGGAGTTCTGGAGTGGCTGTCAGTGGGAAAGCCAAGGGTTAATGGTTTGTTGTGTCAGCTCTTGGTGCAGGGATGTGGTGCTCACACACTGGGAGCAGTTGTACAAACGCGCTGGTGTCGGAACGCCTGCAGGCTTGCAGCTCAGTTTTATGTGATTGGGGGGATTTTTTTAGAATCCTTTTTAAAAATACACAGGAATTAAGCAATTTCCTTTACATGGTGCCTCTGCCAAAGCCCACTGAAGTCACTGGGAAGACTCCCACTGGTTTTAGCTGGCATTCAGATCTATCTCGTGTTCCTTACGGCCTAGGCTACTGTGAGTGTCTGTGGGGGTGTGTAACCATCTCAGTTCTTCTGGAAGGGCTGTCCTGCTGTACTTCAGTTACCATGGAATAGATTGCCCACATTACTAGCAACATAATTATTCTGGATCAAAAATACTTCAATTCCAGAATTGTCTCCATGTGGGGAGCAGCTCTGGAATAAAAATCAGGCAATGGCTTTGTCTGCAATAGCTGGTTCTTCTTGCTCTCTTTCTGTAGGCAAGGTGTTTTAAACAGAGGTGAAAGGCACTAAAGTGACTCCCTTTTTACATCAGCACAGCCAGATTCTGCAACTCTTCCCTGAATTGTAGTTGTTGTGATTTGTAAAATGGAACTAAAACATCCATGCTCCCCAGACCCAGGTGTGCAGAAGTCCTTACTGTGGGCCCTGGCTGCACTCCTGAGCCCACATTCAGGTCTGTGCAGGTGCAGTTCTGTGCCTGTGACTCCAGTGGGACACTCTGTATGTACAGATCTGATGACATCATTGTGGCCCCACAGGAGTAAGGGAGCACAAGTGTGGCCCTTTGTTTAGGGATCAAACCTCTCCACTCTCACATTTTAATGGGAGCCTCATATAGAGATGCTGGAGTAATCTGGAGAAAAAACTGTGTGTCATTGCCTTTTCCCACTACTACAGATGAATCAAAGCACTCAGTAAATGAACTCTTTTTATAATCTGTGCATAGATCCTGTGAGTGGACTTGGAGCAGACTTTAAGGCTGAGATTTTACAGTTTCTATTTTTTTAATGGATCTAACAAGACCTGCAGGTCTAAGCATTTTGAGCTCATTTTCCAACCTGCTATATTACTCTTGGCTTTTTATCTGTTCCTTTAACATCCTAACTTTTCTATTAATGTGAGTACTGGCAAATTCACTACACAGATACAATATTAATTCCAGACATTTCACAAGACAGTTTTTAGACATTCACCCACATGATGATGTGTTAACTTTAAAGGATGTACTTCAGAAATAAAGAAGGAGTTAAGCAAAAAAATTTAAAAATTAAAATGTTAAAATGGGACTTATTCAGTCTCTTTTTTGCAATACATAAATTCATGTACAAATACAGAAATAGCAGGATGAGTTAGTGTGTTTCCGTGCCATTTTCTATAACCACATGTGCTGTTACCTCTCTGTTTGTTACACAGAAATAGAACATGGCATTTCCCATGAAAAATGTCAAAAAAGGTGTTTTTTTTTTAATAGATCTTTCCTTCATGATGGAAAAAAAGTTGGTTTTATATCTGATTTCAGGAGAAACACTTTTTTTTCCCCCATAAATATAAGGACATATTTTGTTACCCACAAACAGAAAATCTGCCACTTCTCTGTATTACTTCCTATATTTAGATCTCTGCTATCAGTCTGTCCTAAAAGCTCATATCAATTAAAGCAGATATAGAAGCTTATCATTATTGGACTTGGAGAAATCTGCTTGAAGACCTGGTCAGACATGATGCTCTGCCTGCAATTAATCCAAACTGAAGAGGTGCTGCCTCAAGTTTATTATCACCATATTATTTGTCCCTTCCACCTCCATTCCACCTGCCTACCTACAAAAGGCTTATTTGCTCAGCTTTGCTTTTGTAGTTGCTTCCTAATCCAGTTCAATCAAAATTACCAGTTTGGGTTTTTTTTTTTTCCTTAATGTATTCTGGATAGCAGATATATTTTAGTTTAGATCACTGTCATTTTCATTAAATGGCGAAACTGGGAAGCTGGGATTCCCATCTCAGTGAGATTTAGCTCTCAGTGAACTTGAGGTCTATTGTGGTTTCCTGAGCCAGATTTTCCCTGTCTCTGAAGCCTACTTTCTTAGTGGCATCTATCTATTGAGGTAAAAATGTTTATTAGAAAGCAAAGGCGTTAGGACTGCAAACAAATTCCATTTAAAAATAGCAGAGAATGTATTTTTCCATTATAGGAAAAAAATGGAAAGCAGATGGTGAGAATTTTTGACAGTGGGACTTACTTTTTTTGTTGGTAGAAAAGGGCTTGTTTTGGAGGGTCCTTTGTTCTGTAAGTAGGTGGGGACAGAGAGACTCCTCTCCTTCGCAGCCTAAATTGTGCTGTGATTTACACACCCCTGGCATGGGGCTTGGGCTGGGTGCTGTAGGGCTGAGGGGCCATTCCCATCTGCCTACGGACTGGGTTCCAGGTTCAGGTAATTGAAATTAGCCCCCAGCAGTTTGAATCATCTGTGATTTCATTGCCATGGTGCATTTTGTGATCCCAGCTCAGCTGGGCAGAGTCACCGTGCAGCTCCCTTCGAACCACGGCCCCTGTGCTGCTCTAGCACGTTCTCTGTGTGTTCATGTTCATTACCCTCTGTCCTGCACTTGCAACATCTGCTCAGCTCCGTGTTCAACCCCTCGCTGCCTGGCATGGAAGTGACTCTGCTTCCTGAAAGGGCAGGGGAAGGGAGGGAGGAAAAGAGCAAATGGGCTGGTGCAGAGCAGCCCTTCTTCCAGGCCTTCTCTTTTGTACTAAATTTAGCTGTTGTGGCCGTGAGCAGGCTTATGCTCGGCAGCAGCACAGTGTAGTCCCTAAACCATCTCTGTTTCCTGCTGATTTCATGTTTTGCTAGAAAGGATGTGGTGCAGGACGTGAGGCAGGATTGAGCAAGGAGCACGGGCGTTAGTGGAATGACCCTAGGGAGAGACAGGCTGGTTCTCTCTCAACTCTGTCCAAAGGCAGGTAGCTGTGACCTGTCATGTAACAACAGGCTTTTCCTTCAGTGCTGGAATCATTCTCTTGTGCCATGGTTTAGTTGCCTCCCAAATTGCCTGATGCTGAACATTTATTAAGGACTCCATGATCAAGTGTTTGCGGTTTGACAGAAGCAGCTGACACTGGTTTAAAAGGAAATATGTTGTAATATTACCTCCAGAGAGCCATGGAGGCGAAACTTTGGACAGGATTTGTACTTGATAAAATTCTGTTTTAACACAGCTGAGAGAGAAAGGAAATTTCTCCTGTGACTTTTTGTTATAAAGTCATCATGAGAGCAGCATCTTTGGCTTCTTGAGAATCTGTCTGTCCTTGCTGCTAATTCCCCACCTGAAGTCTTAACATGGGTGACATGAGACACACTTCACAGCCATGAAGAGAAGTGTGAACAGCCATTCCTATGGTAAGGATATTGAGAAGAGTCCAAGTTGTCTGAAAGCTTGTTTTTTGCATGAAACTTGAAGAAAATGAGGCCAAGGTTCAGGTAGACTTAGGGGATTTACAGTGGTGAAGGAAATCTTGCCTCAGTGCAATTAAAATTTAACTGAAGAAATAACTACTGGTTTGTTTGGTTGGGTTTTTTTCCTGTAAGATTTCCCCTCTCGGCTTCAAAGGTCTTTGAATAAAGAATTATATTGCTGCAGTCTAGCTGAACAAAAGCAATGAAACAGCACGTGACATCTCCAGTTTGAACAATCATCCTTAATGTGCTCATATATCACATGAAATAGTCAGGTATGAATTTTTTAAATATAGACCTGAAGTTTTCTAAAGACGGAGTTGCCATTTTGGCCAAAGATTATATAGATGCATCAGAGAAACATAACCTCCAGTACAGAGAGGATCCGTGTGGCCTTTCCCTGTCTGCTCTCAAGGTTCAGTCAGGTCCTGCTTCTCAGCCATCAAAGCTTATTTAGGCTTTTGTGATCTGTACTGGGGTGGCTCAGTGATAGTTAGCATGGGCTAACTACTGCCTTATGTTTAGAAATTAATCCTATCTTTCTGGATGCTGAGGATTTACTCTTGGCCTAGATTTTGTGTTTGTGTAAGTGAGCAAAGCTTTTTTTGTTTGTTCTTCCCTTGTTCTCTGAAACAAATGTCTGAAATGTGTAGGTAAAGAAAAAGATAGTTGTGTGGATAATAATGTTCTTTAATGATACAATTGCCATGTAAATCTGTGTCAGGGAACTTGCACTTGGGATTACCCTCATTGCTGTACAAATTGGCTGGCAGAAGTTGAATAATTTGTGGATATGGGGAACATAGATATGTTAAATGTACACATAATACATGAAAACACAGATTGTATCACCTGTGCTAGATTTTTTGGAGTAGGGGAGTGTGGTGTGGGGTTTTTTTGATTTGTTTTTGAACAGTGGTCTAGATTGCATACGTTAAATAGCATCATTTAGTAAGAAGTTAGAAAAAACCAAACACCTTGAGAGACTGACCACTAAAGATTTGTCCTCACTGCTCTGTCAATATACCTGATAACTCCAGTTTCCCCACTACTCCCTTTCCTGTTTGCATACCCATTCTTACCTCCACTAGAGTGCTGCTTTCTTCTTGAGCTGAAGTGGTTGAAACTCCTTGTTGCCAAAGCTCCAGTTAGGAAAACAGTAGAGTGTAAGCCATCCTGGTTCCATTAACTCAGCAGCTGTGTGTAGCTATCAAATGCCTCTGCTTAACCTAAGGGTCACTTTTGCCTAGGTTTGAGCCCCAGTGGCTTCAGGTGGCTCCTGAACTTTGCTCTGGGGCAGGTAAAGAGCACTCATGCATTCCCTTTTGCCTAAAATGCTTTTGGATTGTAGCCCCTGGTGACAGGGCAGTAAGGAAACAGGAGTTCAATCCCTGCAGTTGTTCATTAAACCCAGGGCTTTGGCTAGATGGGAATTTGTGGTCCAGGGTGAATTCAAAGGATGCCATTACAAATGACTCCCATTTACTAACACAGGTGTAATATTTACTAGCCAACACTGACTTCAGGATGACCTTTTTGGCTGGTTGTCCTGGGCTGATACACCACTTCTGAGATCAATGCCATACTGTATGTTTGGTGCAATGTCTGTTCTCATGAGTATTGAGATAAATTGGTTCAAATTAATACAGGACAAAGGAGCTTCTAGATGACCCCTTGCATAGCAATGAGTTTTATAACATGATTAGTGTTGAGTTGCATCTCTATAAAGAATGGAGGTGGCTTTATCTAAGTAATTTTTCAGATGCAGCTGGTGTTGGCTGACCAAAAGAAATCTTGCATTTTTGGTTTAACCAAAGGATTAAAGTTGCTGGGGTGTGAGGGTGGAATAAAATTATTTTCTTTTTAGGGAAAAAAACCCTGCCTTCATTGTATTAATAGCACCTATATTCTGAATAGTGAAAACTCCATCTCTCCCTCTTATCTCTAGGACTGTCCTTTAGGGCTTGCTGAGGATTTGGATTTGCAGTTTTTTCTGAAGTCTGCATAGCTAGTACCCTTGGAATTTGTATTCCCACAGGGAAGGGGCGGGGGTGTCGAAGAAGCCCCACCACCTTCAGCAAAAACAAGATGTTTATGTTTCTTCTGACATTTACATCTCTTGAAGGCAAGTCTTTGCTGCTTCTACAGACTAGGGGGCTTGTGGTGTTTCCTCTCACTTGTTTTCATGGGTGTCTTGTGTTTCCCTTCCTCAACAGTGAGATATGATTCTTTTTCATGTTCTCTGCCATATCTGTGAGATAGCATTGTTTCCCATTTTTCTTTTCTCCCAGGCACTAGAGAATTTGTGCACCTAAACTTCCACCTGTCTCTTAGTAACAGGATTCCTCATTCTGTCTCCAAACTAGGAACTCTGAGTACATCTGAAAATAATTTCTGATGTGCCAAGGGTGGTGTGTGCATCTCCTGACAGGATTGATGTTTTGGGGTTTTTTGGTGGTGGGTTGCCTTTTTTGGGGGGTGGTTTGTTTTTTTTTTTTTTTTCCCCCCCCATCTGTTCTGTAATTACAAGCTTAAAGCTTAGCTATGGCTGGGGTATTACTGTGCTGCAAGGTATCATGGACTATGTCACCAGCCAGGTATTGTAAGTAATAGGAGCAGGTAGTTCTGCTCCCTAAAACTTCTAATATCTCCATTTTCAATGTTTGCAATTTCCAGTGTTCATTAAAACCTCTAGTTCTTGTCAGTAGGAATGCACTTGCTTGCGTAGAGGGTTTTTTTCAGCTTAGTCCATGCAACATAAAATATTAGGAGCTTGCTTTTGTTTTTGCATACATGCTGGTTGAGGTGAGTTTCAGCACATGTTTCTGATTAATACTATAATTTTTGGCATTAGGATTAAAGTTGAAATAGAGATATGTAGTAATATGCATCTATAGCATAACTGTATGTGCATACATGTGTTGAAAGACAGAAGAGCATTGCTTGAGAGACTGTCCACTGTTTCACCTACATTAGTTAAGCCAGTAAAAAGTTTTAGGTTTCCATCCAAACCAGGCTTACTCTGCCTTTAAATGTATTAGCAGCTTTAATATTTCCACTCTAGGACCTTGGATCATTGTACATTGTAGTTTGGATGGGGATAGGAAGAGGAGAAGCTAAATAAATTTAAAAATAGGGTTTTTTTTTTGATGTGGCTCACAAAGTTATGTAATTTTAGCACTGGATCGAAGGCAGGAGGCAGATAGAGTGGTCTGTAGTTGACTGCATGACGACTGCAGTTTGCTGCATGGATATCATCCCATCATGTGCCCAGTGTCTAATCCTGATTGGATTCTCCTGGTGTGAAGAATCACACTTGCCATCAGTGGGATGTCCATCTGTCTGAGCCTGAAAGCGGCTCAAGGATGCAGCCTGTAGAGGAGGAGTCTGAGGGATGGCCTCACTGTGCCTATGAAGTATCCAGTCTGTTTTGAGGGATCCTTTCTTGCACTATGCATGCAGATATTACTGTTGAATTCCTTCCTGGTGGCCACTGAGGGAGCTGGACACTCAGGCAGTATGCAGACATTGGGGGTGGTGTTTCTGTGGGGCTTGCCAGTGCTAGGAGGTTATTCTCATTTAAGGTGATTTAAGGACTCTCAACAGCTTTCTGATTTTTTTTTTAATTTTTTTTTTTGGTTGCAGGTGTGTAAGGAGTGGTGCCCATTCACTTGCTGTGCAGTGAGATTGTATATCCCTCATAAATCGTTTGTAAATCACTCGGGGATCTTTCTGGCTGACAGGCAGATCCTGTGTAAGCACATCACCCAGCCCTGCAAAGCCCAAGCCTTAGGGAGCTAAACTGGCTGCCAGAGTAGCAGGTGTATCAGCTCAGAGCTCCCCGTGAGGAGCAGCTGTAGGCTCGAACTTTGCCCGTTTATTTGCTCAGGGTTTTATCTCATCCTTTATTGTGCAGCCTGATGAAAATGAGTGTTTGCTGTGGCAGTTCAGGCGGGGCTGTGGAGCGGCAGCTCCGCAAGCGGAGCCCTGGCTGCTCTTGGGGAAGGCTGTGCTTCATGTGCCATCACAGGAGATAGGGACACCTGAGCAAACAGTGGGCACCCCGGGCTCTGGGCTAGGGTGACTGCTTTGATACACTCCACTGATTTTTTTTTTTCTTTTTTTATTATTATTTTTTTAATGTCTATAGCTTTTCTGTTGTTGTTCTGGGGGTAGTTTTTGACATTCGCTCCAAACAGAAAGCTAAGCTTGCATTTTACTTTTAATTTTGCTTCAGGATTGTACAAATGAACAGCAAAATTAATATCAAAACAGAAGTTTCTTCTGAATCAAAGACCAAGTGGAAAGTTTAGCAGCACAGTGTGCTGCTGAGCTCAAGATTGTTATTCTGAAAAAACCAAACCAAAACAACAATCATCAATGTTTAAAAAAACCCTATGTAGCAATTAAAAAGGCTATTTTTGGTGTAACATTTTGATTTTAGCCAGATTGCATGTATTGAGGGAAATGTTTACTAACATTTGTTACCACTTCTGGTCTTCAGACCCATGGCAGCATACTTAGAGCCAGGCAATGATGAATAATTTTTTGTCTACTGCCTTATAGGAGGATAAAGTGGCATCAGTTTCTGGGGCTCACAGCTGTTTGCTGTTGGAGTTCAGGCATCCATATCCCAGCACTGGTTGGGAATTAGACATGTGCAATGCAGAATTGACAGACTGATATTCAGGAAACCAGCTAGTTGCTCAGAAGACCTGATCTCTGCCTCAGCTTACCTTGAGTAGTTCATATGACTACTCTGTGCCTCGGTTTCCCATTTTAGCTGCCATGTAACTTATCTCTTTAGCTGTTAAACAATTTTAAATGGGACTGCCTTCCACTATTCAAAACAGCTGTTCTTACTTCAATATAGTCTTAATAATAAGTGTAAACAACTATGCTCTTCAGATAGTCAAAATAAATTTAGGAGGATTCTGGTTAATTTTTGATTTTTCAGCTGTGTTACCAGGGTTGATCTTTGGACTGATATAACCAAAATTTTTCCTTAGTTGCTTTCTGTTATTCTGCCTTTTGAAGGACTTTGTGGAAAAGAAAGCAGTATAAAAATCACACAACCGGTTTGGCAGGTCCTGTATAAACAGGAGAAATGCCAGGAAAACTCTTATGTCTTTGTTGCCAGCTTAAAAAAAAAGGGGTTAATTTTCTCCTAATGAAAACTTCAGCTGTTGCTGTGGGGATGGACACGTGGTGGAAGGGGCTTGGAGTGCTTGCTGGAATGAACATTCCCTCAGATGCTGGGAGTATTGTCTCAGTCACCTTCTTGGCTGTAGGAGCAGAAGAAGCATTTTATCATGGTTCTTGTAAGCAGATTTGGTTTTTTTTTCTTTCCCCCATTTCCTCTGACAGTCTCACAGCTCAGCTTTGGTGTTAAACACACCCTGCTTGATTAACTGGGGGTGACTGATGTCCCCCTGTTTTGCTTTGCTTGTACAGGAGAGAGCTGTGCTGGTATTTGAGATTGTGTAGCTGTGAGTTGGGATGGGTGAGGAAACCTGCCTTCCCAAATGGATCTGTGCCGTTGCATAACTGTGGGAAGGGTTGGAGTGCCTCTGTCCTGGTTCTTGTGGCAAAGGAGGGATGTGTTTCTGGAACAGCTTTGAAGCTCCCTTCTGATTTAGGCCATCTCTGCTGCTGCTTGTGAGCTGAGAGATTTCAGTCAATGCGTTGACAAGGAGGAGCGTTAGAAATCAGAAGTTCTCTCCCATGAGGAGGATGTTTAAAATCAATGCTGAAATGCAAAATGAAATGCATTCTGAGAGCTTTTGCAAGTTGTCCGTGTCATTTTACTTCTCTTGTAGTTCATCCTTCTGTTTCTAGAGCAGCAGCATAACCCCAGAACCATGGTCGTGTGGGTAGAGTGTTGAAATGGGATTTAGGTAACTTGGTGCTTCTTCCTGCACCTCTGTTCCTAAATGTAAACTAGGATTCAAACAGGCCCTTCCTGTGGTCCTTCACTATCTTGAGTATTTTGGCTTTGAGCTCATCAGGGCTGTCCTCTGCTCACTATTTCTGGAACACTTTGGGCAATGGTGAAGTGTTTGTTTGCTTCTGAGTGCTGTCACTGTATAAATGTCAAGTCCTGACAGTGGAGTTCACAGCCAAATAGAGTTCTTGGGAGAACTGGGATACTGTTTTCTAAGGTGTCAAAGTAGGTTTTTCCTCAGCCTCTGTACCCTGAATGGGTACCTAATCTGCTTATGTTTTGTTCCCTCTACTTGTAAAGGTGAGTGTAATAACACTTCCCTTCACTACAAGAAAGTACTAAAGGTGTTACAGGACATATTTAAATAGTGTAGTAATAAGGACCATGAAGAAGCCTTCAGATTGAGTTAAAACGGGCTTAAGACTAGCACATTACTCTCTTTTTTAAATGAGTCTGAAGTTTACTCTATTTCAGCTGGCTTAGTTCCCAAGCTTCTCACTTCTGTAGTGAGGCAATATTTGCAGGTCAGAGGCAGTCTTATGGTAAGGGTGGAGTGGCTCTCACTACAGTGTCCATTCAGAGGTGAACCAGCAATGCTTAGTTGTGAAAACAAGCCAAAGATAACCAGAGTGAAACTTCAGCACTTCTCTTCTGCCAGGAACAACATCATAACCAATGCTTCAGGATTATGAGCTAAAACAAAATAATAATTTGAGGAAGAACAAAAAGTGATGCAGAGGTTGAAAGGAGCAATTAAAACAATTGGGGAACTTAATGAACAGGAAAAGCTATGGCAGAAGGAAAGCAGCTAAACTGAGATTTGTCACAGGACTTGACACACCTGTGGGCCTCAGCATTTATCCCATTGTCCTGTTGGCACAACCAGAGCAGTGAGGGCTGTGGTAGTGCCACAAGTTGTTTTGGAGAGTCACAGCAGGTCTGGGAGCAGGCAAACTTGTGTCCTCACCATTTCTCTTCAAACCTCTTCTGTGGAACTTGTTTTATCCTGTGCTTTGCTGTCTGGCATCTGCCACCCAGCCCTGTGCAGCGCCCCTGTACAGGAGGTGATCCACTTCTTGTTCCTCTTCTGAGTGCTGGGAGTGCCTCTGGAATTTCCAGAGTGAAGGAATAAGGTCTGTGTGGGGTGTACCCTGTCACATGGACAGGTCATACCTGGAAGGCATCTCTTGTTTTCAGAGCAGTTGGGAAAGGATTGCTAATAGCTCTCCTTACGCAACAGAATATTCACCTGCTTAGTTAATTACTTATTAGCTCCAGGCAGGGACATGGCAGATTTGTTAATAGCAATGGTCAAATCATTAGAGTGTGCAGCATTAATGGAAGAGAAAGCATTTAATAAAGAGCCATCACTTGACCCTGTCATTGTCCATGGAATATAGACCATATTGTTGAATTCAGGCTCTGCTCTTTTCCTGTCATCTGCCACTTCTTAAAAGTATGTCTTGTTCAGGAGCTTCAGCTCCTCTTTGAACACACATGGAAGCACATCTATTCTTTTGGATCAGACATGAAGTACCATGACCAGCTGTTTCTGTGCAAATATTTTAAAACTCCCCTTCAAATTCTGCCAATCCTGATGGTCTTGTGCTGGAAGGACCATGTTTTATAGGAAATAAAAGATTTTACTGTGTCTCATACTATCCCCCAGGTGGTTTGTTTTCTCTTTCTAAGTAGTATTTTGGTGTCTGATGATCAGCAAAAAGTTCAGTTTCTTCTACTTTGCATTCTCATACTATTAGACTGCTAACTGGAGAGACCTTACAAAAGCTGCTAAATAGCTTGTTTAAAAAAAAAAATCCATTTTTTACAGGCTGACCTTCTGCAGATTTTGTTTCTTTTTATGTAACTCGTCTTCTTTCCGTGGTCTCCCTATGCATCTTTATGTTTTGATCACAGCTTCTTACTAGCTTATCCTTCTGCGATATGTCTTCCAGATTACCTTCTCTTCCCTCTGTGTTTCCTTTTGGATGTTGGGCTGTATCTGTCCTTTCTTTTGTCCATCCCAGTAGTTCCTTTAGTCCTTCCTTACAAGTTGGATTGTTTGACTCTTGCAAAACTTGCCTGTCTTGCATACATAGGGGTGTGTGTGTGTATGATGCAGAATGAAGAGCCTGCAAATGTGCAGGATGCAATATTCTAGGTGAAATCCTACCAGCTGTTTTTTATATACTCTCCTTTGCCAGCTAGAGCTTCCTTTTCTAGTCACACTGATCTTAATGTTGCTCACATTGAAGTAAGTAGTTGGAGTAGGTGAAAGAATAGGGGGACAGGAAGATTGTAATTTGATGTTTGTTCCATATCCAGTTTCTGTACAGAAGTCAAGGTCAGTGCAAGTATGGCCCTTTCTAGGAACTCCCTCTGCATTTAATTGGGAGTTAAATAATCTGAATCTTTGTGATATTTTATAATGACAAACATCCATGATCCCTTGTTTCTGGAGTAGTTTACTCAGACAGTCTTTGAGAATGGGTATTTTATTTGGCTGTCTTCTTTTGTTGAAGATTCTCTTTAGTTTTACTCAAGTAGATCTGCCCATTTTTTTCACCAGCAGCCCTTATTATAGCTGTCCTATTCCCAGACTGGCCTAGATTCTCTCTGGAAAATTGTTTTTACCTACTTAGAGGTGTTTTGGAACAACGGGATGTGGCACACTTCCCTGCCATGCTGTGTGTGCTGGGTTACTGTGGCACTACTTGAATCTTCAGGATTACAAACTGTAAGGTGCAGCATTAGACCTTGGCATGGTACTCCCAGGTTTCTCTGGGCATTTGGCATGTCCTTTTTCATGGAAAGTCTGCCAGAAGTCTGAAGTGTGGAGAAATCCTGTGGTGGAAATGCAGGGGTGTATGCCAATATAAATAAGCTTGAGTTACAGAGAGAGTGAGGTCCATATGTGGATTTTACTCCCCCATATTAGCAGTGTAAATCTGGACAAGAAACACTTTTAAAAAAATAAATAAAATTCACTGAAGAATTTTGCAGGTACAGATGGGAGCAGGATCCAGCTGTGTATTCGGACCAAGAAGGGCAATTTCTTATATTTGTAAGTGGTATTTTCTAAATGTGTATTTCAGGATGTTGTAGCTCTGCAGGGATTCTGTTTCCATCAGTGACTGAGGGTTAAAAGAAGCTATGACTTTAATGTGAATTGCTCTCCCATGATTTTTTCACTACTTAACTGATGGGCAATTAGATATCCCAGGACAGTGAATGAGTTGACCTCGTCTGTGTGACAGTTCTGACCTGTGATTTGTGCTATGTAAATATTTGATATCCTCTTTTGTGAAGGACCCTGTCCACAGTAACTGTAGCTTCAGTAGAAATGTTCAGAAGGCAATGCTCAGCCATGGCAGGAAGATCAGAAATGATGATTGTCCTTGGATGTGTATTTGAATGCACAGTGACATTGCAACTTTGACAGCTCAGTCATGCAGCCAAGTAAAAACACTTATGCCATGCCAGCCCTGAGATGCAGAAGAGGAGCTTTCCCATAACTCATGAGAGGGCAGCTCCCTGTACACCATGTTTCCCCTTAGTCTTCCCATCTCAGTTTCATGGCCTCCAGGAGCCTTGCCCTGAAATGAGCACATGACTGCAGTAAGAGTGTTCAGGGTGTTAATTCCCACACACACAGGCTGGGTTGTACAACCACCGTATGTTACAGAGATGAGGCTTCCCAGCCCTGCCTGTTTTAGAAAAGAGAACACAAAAAGTGCAGTGAAATATCTCTGACATGCAGCTAAGCCTGGAAAGTTCTTTGCTGTTGCCTTCCTTGCTTCCCTGCTGCTTACTCACTGGCCACAGTACTTCAAAGCCTCATGTGGGATTTTTTTTTTTCCTAGCTATACAATTAACTGTCTCTCTTGAGCCTCCTGTGGTGCTTTTTGTGGACTGAGTGTACCAACAAATCATGGTATAGATGCCAAGGGGACCCTATGGGTTGCAGTAGTGGCCCAGCTTTTTCCATGCCCTGCTTAAAGACAGGGCAGTAGCAAGTTCTTCAGAGGAACATTGCAGTGACAACCCCAGGATGCAAATTTTGGAGATACATGTTGAAAAGGGCTGGGGGCAGATAGTTTCTAATGTCAGGCAGTTGAATCCATGGTTGACTTCTGCCTTGAAGCAGTAGGTCGGGGGGCCAAGTCCCAGCTTTGCTGCCTCTTCTTGGAGCCTTGCTGGTGCATAGATAAGGCTTTATTCCTTTTTGGACTATGATAATTCTGCTTTGAAAATTGGAACCAGCATCTGCCTCATGTGTGTTTTCTGCTGCCTAACTGGGATATCCACAGATGAAATTCTTTATTATACATATAAATGATTGATCCTTTGAACTGTACTGAGTTGCCTTAGTTTTATATTCTAATTTTACCTGATAGTATCTTCACATAGCCTGTTCTGTTCTCTATTCCCCCATATTAGCAGCAAAAAAAAAAAAATTTAAGTGTGTGGTTAAGCTAGTTTTTTGCTGCTTTAATACTTGCTAATTTGAAATATTTTGGAGTGCTTATACAATAATGCAGCTGTATCATGGCATTTCCAATGACAGCATTGACCTCCTCAAACTGCCTTTTCATAGCACACAAGTGCATTGGTATTGCTGTCTGTACAATTTTAATTTAATTAGGACAGTGGCTGTAATCACTATGGGAGAAGCATGAACTTCCCCACTGTCTCTTTTCCCCTTCCCTTTGTGATGAACCATTGCACCACTATGTTTTGTTTTTTATTTGCTTGAGTAAGGATTGAGGCATGGGAGGAGAGCCATCACCTGCCCCTGTGCAGGGAGGACAGGCTGGAAGGAGGAGCTGAACTTCACAAAATTGCTGAGGTTACTGACAATCTCTGCTTTCTGCCCAGGAAACGAGATGTTAATCTTTCCCAGTGCTGCTTTGCATAAGGTCCATTCCAGAGAGCTGTGTTTGTTTTAATTTCTCTAATTACTGATGGTGCGCTGATTATGCTGCTATAGATTTGACGTGAATTGCTATATTAATGCGATCAGAAATTAGGAGATGTCTGCCATGGAAATTAAGAAGACGACAGCAGCTGGGGGAGGGGAGGGAAGTGGAGAGTTGAATTCATCCCCTGTTACTGCAGAGCTCTAGTTGGCTTATTTTGGGGTCTGAGCCTTGTCCCTGGCAGAAGTTGGAGTATGCAAACTCTAACATTGAGCAAAGTCCCCAAATGTGCTATTCAGTCCATTAGAGGCTCTGATTCCTTCCTGCTCCTTATGTTAGACCATGTAACTCATCTCACAGTGATCTTCTGGATTTTCCTATGCAGCTGTGGTATTGCGTACAAACCACTGGTGAATGAGTGCATCTGTCTTCCTTCTCTTTCCTCTTCTCCTCACTTGCTTCCCTAAGGACTGATTTACTCAAATCTCTGGCTGTTTTCTCTGTGCTGCTCTGTGGCTGGTTTGCTGTCATTGTCCTGCTGGGTGCCCAGATGTTCAGGGCCTTCTGAATTTTTCCTGCAAACACATCATTTTTCCCCAGCCACTCTTGTCTCTAAGGCCCTTTTTCCCCCTCTGCTATGCTTGAGCCACCTACTCTTATAAGGATCCACAGTAGGAAAACCAGACCCTCCCATGTTCCCCTGGCTCCTGGTGCCTTAGCCTGTCTTTCCATTTCATGGCACAGGTACACAGCACCCTGGGAGACAAATGTGTCAGCTTTCACTCTCAATTCCTTTCTCCCTATGTGGTATCATTATGTGCAGTAGATGAGAAAGCTTTTATTCAGTGATTAAGGTCAGCTGCTTTTTCTGTCCAACACGAGGTATTTGCAGACCGCATTGCCTGGTTTGGTTTCCTGAAAACTGCTGCATAGGTATTGCATTTCTTTGCTTTATCAGTTAAAAAAAGTAGTTTTACTATGCCACCTATCCAGCTACTGAAATAATCATGTCATTGGGACAACATAAGAGCATGCTTAGCAGACTTTCTTACATATTTTATTTTCATTTCTACAAGAACGTGTATCTTCTTTGTGCCTGCCATATGAGTGAACTTAGTAAAGGGACAAAAAGACTATCAGATTGCAAGGCTGTTGCTTTGGAGTTTAGAAGAGTGCAATTATATCAAAAGCCTGAAGCTATTTTTATTTGCAGCCTCATTCATCCTCAACTGTTAGACTTCTTTTAAATTTAATTTTGATAGTTTGATTTTTTTAAAATTATTATTTTTATTTTAGCAATATGAATGATTTGTGTTCGTGATAGAGAAAATTCTGTTCAGGTGGTTTTTGTCTGTAAAGGATGTACCCCAGTTCTCCAAACTGAAATTAGTGTGTTCTTTGGCTTTGGGAGTCCAGTCAGCTGTTACGTACATGGCTACTACATAGTCACAGTCAGTATAGCTTTTGATTTAGACAGGATGGCTTTATCTATGGTATTCTCAGCAGCTGAATATTTAGTAAAGAGAAAGAGCCCATAGACTCTCTTGAATTTTAGCCATGTGTTTCAGCCTGTCTCTGCTCAGTTGGGCAGGTGAAAGTATGTCCTACTCTCAGCAGATCTGCCTGCTTGTCCAGGTGGCCCTCTTGGAGCACCAGTCACCAGAGTAAACCCCAGGGAGGGCCTTCCATAAAAACTGATTCTGTGTAGCTCTTCAATTACTGTAAGCAACATGAAATTTCATGGTGAAACTTTCTTGACTCCCTGTGAGTTGAAGAAACTGATCAAAAATGATGACAGCAAGCAATATGCCATCTGTTTTAGTCACCTCTTTGTGGCTACTGGCAAAATGCTTAGGAGTTGCTATTTTGAAATTTCTTAGCTGGTAATTGTTTGGGGATGAGCATTTGGTCCCTTGTAGGTTTAGATGTTTATAGAGTCCCCTGGCAGGTGGTGAATAAGGAATGTGGTAGTACCAAGCTCTTTCTTAGCACTCATCACCAAAAATCTCACAGGACCACATCAAATGTATATTGATTTAGTTTCTTTTACCAGTACATTAAGCTGCAGCAAGGCTGTTTGCTCAAGAACACGCAAGGTTCATGCAGGTTCTACCAGCACTACCCATCCTTCCTCCCAAGCTGTGGCTTGAACAAGACTACCATTCTTGGCCTTAATACAAAGGGAAATATTAAACTTGGCTAGTTAGGAAATGCTTTCAGAAAAATTCCTAGTGGCAGAGTATCTGGTTGCCTAACCTTAGAAGCATGAGACACCAGCCATGTTTTTGTTTGGTGGATTCCACAGAGAGAAGCACTGGGCAGTCCTGGAGTTGCGAAGATGAATGCAGTGCGTTCTCAGTGGTGTGAGCCCAAGAGGTACCTCCTGGAAACGTGACTCTAGAAAGCCTCAGAAAGCCTGGAGGAGCACATGTGACCTTGTGCATTGGCTGTGCAGGCTGAGCACTGCCTGTGGCTGAGCACTGAGCAGGGCCAGGTTGTAGAACTGGACTGGTGCTTGCAGTTCTGCTGCCAGCCATGTTACTGCCCCATGCTGCAAACAGGGATTAAGCTAATTTCTTCCACAAGCCCAGTGTCTTGACCTCCCTGTGCCATTACCATTTCACACCTTTTGGAAATCTGTCCAGGACAGTTAAAGGGCAGCTCTTTCAGCATGCAGTTGTTAAATGTATTGTCCTTGAGAGGCACATGCTGTCCTTTTTCAAGACAGCTTAACTCTGAAATTACTTAGCTCATTTGAGCTGTGCTCTTGCTGTAACTCAGGTTGTCTGTGTGTCTAATAAAAAGAAAGACTTACCTAATGTCTGTAAATTGCTTTGATATTTAGGCTAAAGGTGCTGACAGAAAAATGCAGGATTAGCAAGAGAGGGCATTTCAAAGGCACTAATAGGAATTGGATAGCTAACTCCCCTTGGTGCCTTGTAAAATGCCTTCTGCAAATAGTAATTCACACAGTGCTGTGGATATCCAAGATGTGTGGGAAAAGTTACTGCAGTTCCATATCTTGTTTGGTTTTGGCTGTCTTGTCTTTATGAATACTAGGAAACAATGAATTAAATGCATTTGTTTAAAACAGTAATGCTCAATGAAACTGCCATGGTATAAATCAAGTTATGGTATGCCTTTAGGATGCTGATCAGTAACGCTAGCACATACTGGAAGCATAATGCCTTGGTTTGATACAGCACCTCCTGGGTCTTAAGGGAAGTGGATAGGTTCTGGATTTAATTTTCTACCTGTTCTTGGCCAGTGAGGAGACCCTTTGAAGCCACTTTGTCTTTGTGGTGGTGATTCAGTGAGCTTGCAATGTTACCCAAGCTTTGACTGTATCCTGCATTTTTCAGGAGGGAGGAAAAGTACTTTGGGTCTCCCACCTATCCTCCAGTGCCCATTAACAGAGGCAGCATCTGTGTGGCTGTGTTTCAGAAGTGTTCCTCTTTTTATGAATGTCTCCATGAACAAAGTGAGCGGCTGCAGTGTGGTTCGATTACCTGCGCTGTGGATGGCAGCAGGAAATGCTGGGAAGTGCCAGGTCTGCCTCCCCTCCAGGGGTGCTGTGCACCAGGGGCAGAGATGCAGAGCCACTGCTCTGCAACAGGAAGCACAGAATCAGCTGGTTTGGGTCAGGGAGGGAGTTGGGGAAGCTGAGAAATCAAATAATGCCTTGTAGCTGCACAGGTGCGTCCTTCATTGCATCACAGTGAACATCCCTGTTTGGTAACTGCAAAAAACTGAATTCATGCTGGGTAATGGGTTGTTGTTGCCTGGCCAGTGATGAGTAGAAAGAAACTGAGTTTGTGGGAGACAGGACCATAAGACAGAACAATTTCTCTTTAAAAAGTACTGAGCTGACAGACACAGGGGCCATTCTTGCAGAAATAACAAACTGATGGTGGAGTGAAACAGGCTTGTCTTCTCACTGTGTCTAAACCTATAATAGTGTGTTCTCCACATGCTGTCAATCTTCTCTGCCATGTGGTTATAGGGTGTTGTGGTGGGACTTCTGATGTTGAGGGTAAACTTCTGGTTCTACTTGAGCTGAGCAGCAAACAGCACCTTGCAAAAGATTGAACTGGGCTTGCTTTGAAATAGTGGCTGCAAGACTTTCTAGGTGCTCCCTTTATTTTTGGATAATTTGCCTGCAGAGTTTTTTGCAAACCTCCCTTTCCCTTTGGTGGCAAGGGTGCTTACATTACATTCTGCAGGTGCCTCTGTCAGCCTCAGTCTATTTTCCTGTCTCATGGCTGTGATAATGCTGTGGTTTGTCATGGAAGCAATTACCTTCTCTTGGTCCAGCACCAAATTTGTCTTTTCCGTTTGCCGGAGATCAAGGTCAGGGTGAGAGGCTGCACTTGTACTGTCCTGCAAATGCTCAGAAATTAAAGTACCTCCTTCTGCTTTTGTATGTGCAGGGATGTAAATCCATACTTGCACTGGTGTGTCAGTATTCTGGAGAATAACATGCATTACCTTCCAGGAAGCATATAATAATTTTTTATGTTTCTTTTAAATTGTGGCTATGTTTATTTACAAAGGGTATATTTTGTACTATGATTGGAGGCTTAGAATATGGAAGAATTTTCCCTTCAGATAACGTGAAGTTTCAGTCTTAGATTTCTCGTCAGGCATTTTCCTAAGTAAGAACCTAATTGTGACAGTTATGAAACTAATACAACATTCACAAGTTGCTCTTTAACTCTGTTTGACTGTACTTGGTTGCAAGTTAAACTACTTCAAAGAAGGTAATAGTAACTCGTTTAGCAAAAACAAGAGTTCTACGTTACTTGATGGTAAATAGAGGAGTCTTTGGTGATGTGTTTTTCTGCAGCACTGACAAAAGTTACTGATTAATGTCTTTTAAATGGTAGGAAGGGGTATAGTGCTAAACACTTAGCTTGTTCAGATCATGACTGATTTGTTAACGTAAGATTAAGTGGTTTTGGCGCTTCAGTGGTACTCACGCTTGTATCATGGACTTGCTGTCAGATTTTCACTGACATAAAGCCCTCAGAGTCTCCCCACTTGCATGTCATTTCCCTGTTCCTCCCTTGGCAAATTTCTGAGAAGGCCCTTGGAAACTTCATGGCTCTCTTGAAAAGTAATCCTGCCCCCCTAAAAGGTGCTTGGCCCCTCCTCAGCACTGGGCAGCGCTGGCTGCTGTGTTCTGTGTGTGCTCTGGGGCTCCCTGGGCAGCTGGTGCATCACTAGGGCACATCACCAGGCACACACTTCCTTCCTTCCACCCACATCCACCTCCTCTGCCATGGTTTCATACCGCTGTTCCAAAGTTCACGTTGTCCTCTCTCTTTCTCTCCCTCCCCCTCCCCCCACTTTCTTTTAACAGCAGGAAAGAATTTCGTACACACCTCCAGCGAGCCCGGTACCAAATTACACCTCGTCACCACTACATGTCCCAGTGCCTCAAGCCATCAGGATGGAGGAAGACACCGTCAGACTGCCAGCACACCTGCGTGAGTGTCAGCACCAGGCTGCTTAAGTTCTTGGACTGAGGAGGGGGTGGGGCAGGGTGAGGAGTTCTGGTTTTATGGAAGAGAACAGGGAAGTCCCTGGCTTTATACTTTTTTTGTTGTTGTTTAATAAGCTCTAGCTGGTTTGGTTTTCCTGACTGTTGTTTTTAACTGAAGAAAATGACTCTTAAATACAGAATGCTGAATCTCCCCTCCCATCTCCTGCACTCCTTGTCCAGCATTTGGGCTGTTTTTTGTGACAGGCACAAATATGGAGGGTTTATTCTGACAGGAAGTGTGTTTCCTTCCACTTTACTGGAATTGCTCAGTTACGTTCTGCAACACAAGGTCAGAGTTTCACCAGCTGTGGCAAGTGGAATGCATTTGTGCTGTGGCTATTTTCAGGTTCTGAGGGGTCTCAAATACTTGTGATGCCCAGGCTCTCTAGAGCAGAGCATGATTGCTGCCAGAGGCAGTGGGAAAGGAGGAATGAGCTTAGCTGTGCACAAAAGGATGCCACTAAGGAGGAGGGGCATATCACTGACACTGGAACAAAAACTGGAGCTGAGGGCAAGATCAGAGCCAGGTACTTCCTTGCTGAGATGATTTAATGTTTGACAAATAGGAAAGGCCAAGGACTGTTGGCCAGTGAGAAGTGAATTAGGATGGGGACAAAAAGAGTGGAATTTTCCTTTTTGGAGGGGAAGCAGTTCTGATGGAAATAAAGATGTTTTAAGTAAACTTTTGTCAGGTGTTACATGCCTGGGATACTTAAGCAACAATGAACAAGAGGGCCAGGAGCAAACAAAACTTTGTGCTTTGCCCTCTGACAAATGGGTTTGGGATCTTACTGGGGGAAGAGGGGGAAGTCTATGTTTGTCACAAGACACTGTCATTCCTATCTTCAGCTGTCTTCGAAACACACTCCTTTTCTGGATGCAAACTGTATTCAAAGCATTTCTGTAGTCCTGTGCTCGCTCCCTTGCTGGCCACTGAGTTACTCTGCCCCAAGGTCACTCGTTCCCATGCTGTGTCACATGTCCTGTGTGGCCCAGTTTTCTGTGCTTCCTGGTGGGAATGGGAGCTGCTGCTGCAGTGTTTCTGACTGTGTCTGGTCCCTGCCTGAGCATCTGTGAGCTCCCAGGCCTGTCTGCACGTGTGTGTGGCTGCTCAGCTGTTCCCCTGGCCCAGAGAGGACTTGGCTGCCACACTCACAGGGCATTTCTATGCTTTGCCCAAACTAGGCACAAAAAAAAAAAAAAAAAAAAAAAAAAAAACCACTAACACAGAAGCAGTTTTTCTCCAGCAGTTCTTTTCCATACTGATGCTGTTCATCCTCAGATCTTGTGGGTTTTTAACTCATTGCAGTAGTTGTTGCTGTTTACTTCTGCTGTCTGTCCACTCCACAGCCAGGATCTCAGCTGGGTTTCCAGCTATTATTGCCCTCCCCACTGTGTCTGGCAGATACATAAGGCAGGGAGGCAGAGACTCTTGATACTGAACGTGGTGGTACATGCTGTACCTGCTTCCTTCCCATCCAGCCAGCATGCTGGATAGTGTTGGATTTATAAAGCTTCCTCTCAGTGAAGACTTCTTTCCCAATATTTTTAGAATGTGATCCAACCTTTCACCTTGACTCTTGTTTTGGTTTTTCTGTTCTTTTGGTTGGCACATTTTTAAATTTGCTAGGCTTCTTTCCCTTTAGTATTTCCACACCAGTCTGACTTGTTGCAGTGTAAAAGCACAGATGATTAATCATGAAATATCTGTGAAATAGCCTTCCATAAAGTTAGTGTCTGAGGTCATAAACAGCATGAACACATTTACATAGCTTTACTAATTGTAGTCAATGGCAGTGTAGTCTTTTGTAGCTCAGTATGCAGTCAGTATTGACACAAAGCATTGTTGTCAATCAACAGACCACCCAAACACTGTTAAAACCACTCTTTAAGTAAATAGCTTCATAGCTAGGCAAGGAGCAGCCAGTGTGAGTTTCTAAAATGATCTCTGGTATATCTTTTGTTACAAAACTTCATGCAGTATCTGCTGTGTTTAGGTCCAGTATCTGAGCTACAACATGTGCTGAAAGATTTCTGCTCTTCATGTAAAAAACTTATGTGATGAGGAGGATATAAGGTCTCTAGATGTTCTTTTAATGCTTAATTATCTCCTTATTTGCTTTTTTTTTTAAGTGTCCTATTTATAGTTTGAATTAGTCAGCTTCAGTTTCCAACTATTAGATCTCATTATCGCCTTTCCTGCTAAATATTGTCAAAAGACTCCTCCTGATATAGGTGCTTTTAGATTGTCACTTCTTAACCTTTTCTTAGCTAAACTGGAGAGGAAGGAGAGGTTCTTAAGGCTATCAGTCTTCCTGTTAAGCTTTCAGATTTCAAATTCTGTTTATATCACCTCTGTGAACCGACTGCCACTTCAGACATCTTTCTTAAGGTGAAGACAAGAGAAGTGAAGATGATATTCCACTAGTCTTGCTAATACTGTGTATAGAAATAACTCAGTTCCTTTTGGATTTCGTGTCATGAGGTTTTAAGAGGCATTAATATAGGATTTTTCAGTTCCTGCATGGACTCCTCTCATTTATTTTTTGTTTGTTTGTTTATTTTTAGAGATGTGTCTGAGGTACAGCTTTGATCTTAAATCCAAACTGCCTCAGAAGTCAGGCAAAGTAACTAATTTCTAGTTCAGGCTTGGGTTTAGATTTGCAAAGTCCAAGGATTTTCTAGATCTGAGATTTTGTTATGTTCCATCCCTATGGTTGTTTTTGTTGTTTATGTGGAACATAACTTCTTTCAGGCCTTCCTCATTGCAGTAGAACAGGGAGATGTGGTAAATTCCTCTACTCACACACACAGAGCCAATAGGTTGTCAGGCCTGAAATCCTTCTGTTTCCATGACATTCTGATGGTGTTCAGCAACACCAGGGCAGGGTTCAGTGCCAACCCACACATCTTCATCTACCTGTGCCATGGGTGCAGGTGACCCAAAGAGAGACCTAGAGAAAATATTTCATGTGGAATACGTAGAGCACTCTGAATTCAGGCAATTTTATGACTTCTTATAACAAATTTCACTGTTTCTAATGTTCCAGATCACTCTGAGAGCACCAAGCAAAAATATCAGAACAATAAGTAAAGCAGTTTCCTTTGGTGTGATAAATTATTTCTCACTGCTTAGTGAGCAAATGAGCCTCAGGCGGGCTGTGCTGATTTCATCCAGAGACTGGAAAAAGAAGTGCAGTTTGGAAGGGTGGAATATGGACCTGGAAACAAAAAACAAGCTACAAGCTTCCTTCTCTTTGGTCAACAGAGCTAAAAGTATACAGCCAAACACCTTTTCCTGGGGGTGATGTGGAGGCACTTTCCCCTTCTCACACAGCCTTTCATGTTCTAAGTAGCTGCTTTCTCCCCAGCTAGCCTGTTGTATAGAAATGCAGTGTAATCAGTCTTAACTTTAAATCTCTGGGGTAGTAAGAATAATTTCTGGATAAATCATACCTTTCTCTGGTGCTGCATTTTCTGTAAGGGACTTTTGACCCATACTTTTAAACGTACTTGTCTGCCTAACATCCCCCAGGAACAGAGTGTTGGGGGCATTGTCACAAAATACCAGTGGGGAGCTGGGGAATTTCCTTTCCTACATGTCAGATGTGTAATCAGAAACAGGTGCTCTTTGTCCCTGGTGTGTCTGCCATGCAGACATGTATGAACTCCAGTAGATGACACTAATGTCAGATAGGAGTGTTTGGAAAATGGACATTTTTTACTGAGGATTGAAGAGAAGCAAGTTCCGCTCACACACAAGGTGCTGCCCTTGGTGCCTTCTGGGACCTTGGACACGTTGTTTTAGATCCCTCACTGTAAAATGAAAAAAACCCATGAGTTCAAAGGCTCTTAAATGTTTTGAAAAATAATACAAAACCAGGTATTGTGATAATGAAAAATGAAGAAATAGGTGGAAGTCCTCTGGAACTATTTACATACCCCTTATCTCTGGGGAAACACTCCATTTTGTCACAGAGAAGGTTAGTGGGCTTTTGTGGTGGGGGTCTGTGTGTTCTTTATTTTCATTTTATTCTTGGTCCCATCTGGTAAAATGTTATTAACTATTTATTTTATGCTATGACCTTGTAATAAACAGCTCTTGGAACTGGATAGAGGATACAGCATGTATGAGATGGCTACGACAACCCTTTTCAGTGTCTGTTAATATGTTCTGAATTATGGAGAAAACAGGTTTTTCCTTTTTTGTAATATGCAAGCTAAAAATAAGGTGGTTTGCTTGCTAAAACAGCAACTGTAAATGTGTGCTACAGGCTTCATGGTTTTCTTTTGTTTCCTTCATTATAAAACTTCTTCAAAAAGAGAGACATAAGAAATCCCAGTGCTGAGAAAGGATTTGTTGCATGCTCTGGTCCTGTGCAACGTCATTCCCCCTTGCATGCTTATGTTGATTTGTACAATTTGATTTTTATCTCTGAAGGGCATCTTCTCTTGGGAACATGTGTGTGTTTGTTTAGGGAGAGTGATCTCATGGGCAAAGATTTCAGAGTTTTCTCTTGAAACAAATGTAAAAAGTTCATTTGTTCCTCTGAACTAATTACTCTTCTCTCCTTAATGTTGGCATCCTTCACAAGCCTGCAGCCCATTGTCATAGTAAGACACTCTGCATATACTTTTCTTTGCACACAAAGAAATTCTTGGCAGCAACTAATTTTTCTTGCTGTTGGCTTTTTTCTGAACATCCCCCCCCCTGCCCCCCAGCCGCCGATGTTCAGAGTGCGGTGATACACTTGAGATGTCACAGTACATGCATCACCTCATAGGGCAGAACTTTTACTTTGGGGCTGCAGTGTTGTCTTGACCCTACTCACTTTTGGGGTGTAGTGGTGGTAGGGAAAACTAAAGACCTATTTGTAAAATCATCAGTGTGGTTTTTGTTTCCATTGTAGGCTTGGGTTCTGGTCTTTGGTTTTCCAGTCTGTGATAAGTTCTAGGTCACTGCTGATTTGGATAAACTTCATAGAATGTAGGCCTGGTCACATACACCTAGTGAGGTCACATTTTTTTATTTTAGTATCTCTCTGTCCTGTGTTATTATGGTCTGTTCTACTTCCCTCATTAAGGACAGAAAGGAAATTTGTTTAGTTTTCTGCTAAGATTATATTAAAGGCTTTTAAGTTTTTAGTGAGTGTTTCATAGGAATCTTTCTGCATGGCTATTTGTATTATTTTTTGATGCTCTGAATTGGTGGGAACTAGTCCAGTGCTTCTGTTTTAGTTCGACATCTTTGTGACCTTAGCTGTTCCATATAGTGCAATAAAGTTCTGTGTGGGCATGAGTAGTAGGGTAGGACAGGCAGTTGGGCAGTTTCTTTAAACTAAGGCATTTATTAGACCTGAAGGCAGTTTGTTGCCAGTTTCTTTCTTCTGATCATGCGTTGTTGCTTATATGTATCATTTGTGTTTTAAGGGCACTAGTTTTCTTTTTTTTTTTTTTCTTATTAAAGGAATGCAGGAAACAATTAAGAGAAGGTGGAGGAAACAACAACACTCAGGATTGCCAGGGATTCATTTTTTTCTGTATAGTGTCTATTAATTATGCTACTCCTATTATTAATCCTTTGGCACCTGTTAATTATTCTACAGTTTTGGCTAGCAGCTGGAAAGCCACTTTGAAGCATTAAGCATATTGTTGTTTAGTTACTAGAATATTCAATGCACTGAACTGAAAGTATGCAGTGAGATGGGAAAAAAAGCCCTTTACCCTAAGCCACATTTAGAGCAGCAAGCAATGAAAATATTTGCTTTGGAAGGATCTTTATGGAACAAAACTGACTGACGCACATACAGGGAAAATAAAATAAAAGCTTCATATGACAAAGGGACTGGGAGAGGTGGCCAGAATGTCAAATTAGTGGCTGAGACTAATCCTGGTCCTGCTGAAATGAGTGGTTAAATTCCCACTGATTTTCGTGGGACCTGGGCTGGCCTCTTTCTCAAATTATTGGCTTCTCCTAGACCTCTCTTTGCTCTTCTCTGACATTATGGCCACTTTGACCTTGTTCTTCCCTCTTACTGCCCTTGCCTTTTCTCCTGATCTGCTTTTCACCTTGCATGTAACGAATGCCAACCCTTGGCAAAAAAAGAAAAAAATTAAGCCTGGCAATGGCACTGCTTGCTAACACCTTATTGCAGTATTTAATCTTGATGTTACAGCTTTGTGTTCTGCCATAGGCTATTCTTGCACATTTTATTGTGAGATATTCAGAGAGGGTCCATCCAGCAGTGCCTCCTGGTCTTTCAGTTTATAACTGTTAATAATCTACTGGCAGGCCGAGTGGAGTGTGGAAATCCCAGCCAGCCATCCTGTCAGCCTCAGTACCCATTCCTTTGGTTAACCCCAGCAAAGCTCCCTCAGGACTCTGAGCTGTGTCCAGTTGTTGGCAAACAGGATGCAAAGCATGAGCTGGGGAGGCACTGATCGTGCGCCTCTAACCTAAGATAGGCTGTTCCACAGGCACCCTCTGGTCCTCACCTGAATTGAACTCATCTGCTCCACCCTGCATCCCAGGGGTTTCTTAGTGTGAATCTCAAGCCAGCCTCAAAGAGATCATCCAAACAGGGAACTTGGACAGGTGGGAAGCCCAGTCTGAGTCACTCTTGTGCCATGACTGGGGAGGACATTGAGATGCTTGAGTGCATCCAGAGGGGGCAGCGAGGCTGGAGAGGGGCTGGGAGCACCAACCCTGTGAGGAACAACTGAGGGAACTGGGGGTGTTCAGCCTGGAGAAAAGGAGACTCAGGAGTGACCTTATCACTCTCTACAACTCCCTGAAAGGTGGCTGTAGTCAGGTGGGGTTGGTTTCTTCTCCAGGCAGCACTGACAGAACCATAGGACACAGTCTCAGTCTGCATCAAGGGAATTATGGGTTGGATATTAGGAAAAAGTTTTTCACAGAAAGAGTGATAAAGTTCTGGAACGGTCTGCCCGGGGAGATGGTGGAGTCACCATCCCTGGATGTGTTTAAAAAAAGACTGGATGTGGCACTGGGTGCCATGGTTGAGATGTTAGGGCTGGGTTGGACTCAATATCTTGAAGGTCTCTTCCAACCCAGTGATTCTGTGATTCTGTGAATATAGATGCTAATGTTTTATATGGACTGTGTTGCACTGGGAAGAGTGAAACACCATTACTGATTCTGCTGGGAAAACTGTGGCCTTTGGATCATGAAGATCCTGCTTTGCATTTTTCTGGCATGGTCTTTGTTCATCACCTGCAGGAAACTAACCCTCTTGTCACTGGGTTTGCACTGGAGTGACACAGGGCCCTTTCACTTGTTACTTTTGCAAACAGCTGCTGAGTTTAACCCTAAATCTATTCACTCCTTACTGGTGGCTGTGGCAGAAGCATCCAGGTTAAGTGTGAAAAAACTTGTAAAGGAAGCTCACTTGCTGTGAGCTGCTTTCTGCTCCTTGAGAGATTCTAGAATCAAGTGGTTTATTTTTCCCAAAGTGCCTGGTTGCTGCCCAGAGTTAACAGCAGTTTCCTGCTCTGACCGTTCCCAGTGGAAGCGTGGGGAGGGGTAGAGCCTTCCTGCCTCAGTGGGAACTTGCAAAGCAGTCCTAATGTGGGAGGTCAGAGAGACCTGTGCTTCAGGCTCTGGAAAGCTGGCAGTGTGGGTGGGAGTCCCAGTGGTGCTAAGCCAGTCTTTTACCCTTTTGGAGAGCTTCACCGTAGGGTTTTAAATCTCCAAAATACACATTCACCTCTATTCAGAGGGGAAAGGAAGCCTTGTCACTTTAATATGGGATTCAAGCTTGATCCCTTGTGGAATTCCCCTGGAAATGTGGAGAGGAATAAGAAGCAGAAGCAGCAGGACATTTATGGTATTGCTGGGTTTGAAGCATTTTTAGCTTTGTCTTAAAGGGACATTGTCAAGATCAGTGTACCTAAAATTAGCTTGCTTTTCTCTTTCCATCCCAAATGTCTGTTTGATTTTTCATTTGTATTATGTTATAAGTGCTCCCTGCTCTTTTTAAAAAAAATTTTTGGTAAGAAATAAAATGAATGCAAAGAATGCAGCATTCATAAACAGCCGTACAAGTAGAGAAAACACAGAAGAGAAACTGTGTGTAAGCCATGACTAACAACTCCACAATAAGAAACCATTGTGTGGTGAGAGCCTTGCAGCAAAACACAAGTGTGGTAAAAACCCCTGCAGAAACAGCAAAGCATCATCATCTTTTAGCAGAGATGAGCTGCTGCCTCTTGGGAGGGAACAGCTCTGTCCAGCACTGAGAGGGACATGCAGTGTCTAAGGAGAAAGCTGCTGTAGCTTTGAGGTCCCAGGAATTAATGTGGTAGATCATGTGTATACACACACAGAAAGAAAAGAATTATTTGATGCCCTTTATGAGAAGCTGGATTTTTTTTCTGCTGTACTTTTATGTCTTTCCTCTCTGGTGCTGGCACTCCTTCGGGTGTTTAACAAATACAGCTTGGTAAAATATCCATTAAATGGGGTTTTATGCCATTTTTAGCACTCCTCATTTTACTGCTGGAGCAGAAGGGCTAAATGATTCTTGAGTTTGTTGAAGACATTTTTGGTAAAATGATTCCATCCAGATTTGGAGGCCCAGTCCCAACACCTCAGCCAAGAACCTCTTAGCAGTATCATTCTCCAGAGGTTCTTGGGAGGGTGGAGCTCTTAATGCATCAGGCCTTTCAGTCTTGTGGAATGCTTGTGCACTTTTATGGGATGAATACATTTGAATGTGCTCACTTCTCATGTAAAGTGTTTTGTGCAGGACTAACATGATCCTATTAATGTAGCAATGATCCTTGTTCAAGAAGTTATGAGTTAGTTATATATTTAATAGGCATATGGTTGGTGATGTTGTGAGTTAATAAACAATCACCACTGATTGGCTTTTGAGAGTCAAAGCATTAGGAAACTTGCTTAACTCCAAATCTTTCCTCATGAGTTTTTATGCATGGAAGTCATACCCCAGGAATAGGCTGAAGCACCCTGCTTTATTTATTCCATCTGCCTGTCTGGTTTTGATCTCCTTGTGCTTTTGTATCCCACTGAAAAAAAAAAGTGTCTGCTCTGCACTGGCAGCATGGTCAGGTAGCTCTGTGGCAATTATACAGACCAGAAAATGAAAATGTTAAATTATACCATGACAAGTAAAAATTAAATTAACGTCTCCAATGATTAACCAAAATGTTCTTCCTGCCTTTGGAGTCCACAGGCACAGTATGGGGTGTTCTGCAGTCAATGGAGAGGAAGGATAAAGGAAAATTCTTGGTTATGGGGGTTGCTTTGGAGACAGTGGAAGTTTTCCAATCTGAGAGTTTACTGTGGGGCTCTTTGTAGCTGGAGATTCACTATCCCAACCACAGAGTTGCTTGTAGCACTGGATCCCATGGGCTATGAGAACCTGAACCTGTCCTGCAGGAAAGCATTGTTCTACCCATGTCCTGCATGGCCTCTGCCCTGACCTGGTGCTGTGAGGTGCAGGAGGGTGTCTGCTACCCCCATAAGGGCTTCTTCCATCTCCTCTCTAAGGAAGAGTGGTAGTTTCACTCTTTTGGACTATGCACCACTCCTGCCCTGAGGCTGCAGGGTGAACATATGAACTGAGCCACAGAAGTTCAGTCAGGATGGGCTGGGAGCTTTAGAAACACACTGATTTCAGAGGTAGATCCTGTAGCACTGGTAATGAATTTGCACTGTCTCAGCATCCTGCTAAAAAGATTTATTTTCATACTGTGTTCTCAGTATTCACCCTCTTCAAGTTCTCTAGGAGCATTTTTTTCTTCATGTTTCCCTCAGGTGTCTTAAAGCTTCTTGTTTGCAGAATAAACATCCCAAAGGGGCTATGAGCTGGTCAGAGCACTGACATTTTATTTTAAAAAGCCCACCAGCAGCAAAAAAACCCACAGAATATTTTTGAAGGGAAATTTCCTTTTTGGGTTTTTGTATCCCTGAAAGAATTTCCGATGCAGGCAGATAGTAATTCTCAGCTACGTACTTCCTGATAAGGAAACGGCTCCAATAAATGCAGCTATAAATAGCTTCCTTTTTATTTTTAAAAAATGTAGGGAGATCTGTTTAGCTTTTATTTCAAACTACTGAAAGAAAGGGACAGTGTACAGTAAAAGTCTTAGGTTTGGCACCCATTTGCTTTCCAGATAAGTAGTTTTTTTAATCTGCACTTATAGATTTAATTTTGTGAAGTTTAGATGTCTGTTTATTTCTGTTCATCCTTCTCACAACACTGTGAAAGAAAAAAACTCACCTTTTTATATGGTAAACATAAATTGAATTTTGCCTCCCTCGTGAAGGGAAAGTATTACCTGCTTTGTGCAGAATTCTTTATGCTTTTGCTTTGTGCCTATATTTCAGAGCTTCCCTATGTATAGCTTGTTAAGGTGCTTTGTCTTCTCAGAATAAGTAGCGTGATCTTCAACTGCATTTCTTTCACATTTGCTGTGGATATGGTGTAGCAAATGCATGGTTAGACTGAAATTCCTTTTTTCTAAAAGTAACTTGCTGAGACAATTCTGTGCACTTAGTTTATAAACCTTCTGAATTTTCTGCATTATCTTCCTCCTTTTTACAGTTGTTTCATATATTTTTAATTTCATGCCTTTCACTTTGGACTTCTGCTAAAATTTTCCCTTGCCAGTCCTGCTTTTTTTTTTTGTTCTTTAAAAAGCAAACACAAAACTTGCAGTACCTTCAGAGAAACAAATAATTATTTACCCCCACAAAAATTTATAGAGATGAATAAATTTGCTGCAAGAGCTAATGTGAAAATGTCTTTGCAGGTTAGATTTCAAGCTAACTATAGCAGTCATTCAGATTACAGCTGAAAGTACATACATGTCCACTGCCTTGAGAGGATTGGTGCTTTGTAAATCATCTTGAGCAGCACTTGGACCTTAGTGCCTGGTTTCTGTGCTGCAGCAGGGAAGGGTGTGTGCAGGCTGGCATGGCCTGCATGGTTGTGATGGATGGGGATCTCCAGCAAAATCCTGAGGCACAGCTGAGGATGGGCATCGTCACTGGGGGTGTTGGCAGCTGGGTTATCCCCGTTTCCCACTTGTTCCTGTCCTGAGTGCTCCCTGGCTTTCCCAGGGGGTGGTGAGGTGGATGTGCTGGGCTGGATGTACCGCACTGCTTGAACCATGGCCAAAGCCCCTGCAAGGCCACGCTGCCAGGCCCTCGGTGCCAGCAGAGAGCTGGGGATAATGCAACAGAAATGAGGTGGAATAATCCCCCTTTTCCTCCTCCCCCTTTCTCCTTGCAGCCATTTCACAGGATTTTGTGACTTGTGGCCAAACCCTGCCCATGAGTGAGGGCACTCAGCTGCCGTGGGCTTCTCCTCTTGGCTGCTGACGACGCTCATGGCTGGCCCGGAGCCGAGCAGATTGTACAAGGGTGCAGCTGGTGGCAGATTCCTCCGTGCCCCTCTTGTTTGCTGCAGTGACATGGCAGGGCTCAGCACGTGCCCCTCCACAGCCCCAGAGCACATTGCCTTACACGGTGTTCCTCTGAAGGCACCCAGAGGGCTTTTACCTCCCGTCTCCTGTGCTCCTCTCTTGGCTGCTCCAGCAAGGTTGATCTGCGTGTGCAGGCCTTGCCACACCTCCTCAACAGGCCCGTGGAACATGCACAATTAATACGGCATTAATTAATTATGGGGAGAACTTGCTGCTGGCACAAGAACCAAGGCTTGCAGCTTCTAAAGTGAATCCTTTGATGCTGAGCTTTAAAGAACGTTTCTATCAACTCAAGCCAGCAGAGAGATTCTGTGATATTTATACCCTCCCTCTGTACAGGCTCCAGAGCGCAGGGTTTGGCCACCCTGGACACCAGCAACAGAAGTGGTGCTGGTAAAGGAGCAGGGTTCAGAAAGCATAACCAGGGCTTGACCCCCAGGAACAAAATTGTGCAAGTCCTGGGTGAAAATGTTGGGATTGAGCCAGCTCAATTGGTGTGAAAAGTGACCTACTGGACTTGGTGAAATGAGCAGTTGTCTCACTGTCTCCAGCAATACCCACAGTTTTATCTAGAATGTGTGTGTGTGTGTGTGAGTAAATTTGTAAGCTTGTGCTGTGCTTCTACTTACTTGGCCAGTATTTGGGGGAAGAGATGAAAGAATGACTGTGCCTGTTTGGTTTGTGCAATACTGAGAATTTCTCCCTTTGTACTTCCTCCTTCTCGGTTGTGCAGAAGGAAGTAGCCCCAGTTCCTGCTGGTCCACAAACCAGTTACTCATTTCAGTTCTGCCACTTGAGTGGGTCCTTGTGTATTTCCTAGTAGGGGAAATCTCCCTTTATGTGTATAAGTTCCTCCTTCCTACTCTCTCTTTTGTTCTGATTTCTTCCAAATAACCTGTCTCCTTCAATTTTTAACTTCTTTGCTGGCTTTCACTTCCTCTCCATGATTCAGTGAAGGCATTTTGTCAGAAAAACCCTCTGTACAAAATACTTCTTTGTTCCCTTTTTTTTTTGTTGTTGTTTTTCTGTGTTGTACTTCTTTGTATCTTGCTTCCCTGGAAAGTGCCTTAGTAGTCTTACTACCTCTGGGCTTTTAGCTTCATTACTCTGGGTAGTCATTACTGTGTTGCCGGGTGTGTAATTGTTCAAAGCACCTTGTTCTTTTTATTAGAGGTTTGGTTTCTTTTACTGCTCTTTAAATACTAATAGGCAGCGGTGACAAATGTTGTTATTAAATACATGGGCTTGTCTCATCACTGCTGTACAGCTTGCTTGGTGGTTTTTTGCTTGTTGAAAGTGAGCATAACCAGCTCACAGGAGTCATTCTCTACTTCCACTTTATGTTCTCAGGGATGCAGTGTGTGGTGTGGAGTAGTGGTGAACCAGTCACATGCAGGAGAAGGTTTAGTGCAGGATTTGAAGCCTTGAAGCTCAGCAAAGTAGAAACAAAGGATAGTACTTAGTGTCTGTAAGAGCTAAAATATTATAGATCTTCAATTTTTACACTCCCTCTCAGTTTTAAAATCATGCAGAATGAAAAACAAGCAGAGGAACTGGGAGTGACGGCAGAGGTAGCAGTGATGGCGAGCTGAGCTGTGTTTGTGATGGGCAGACCTGAAGCAGCTGGGCTGTTAAAGGAGTCAGTATTTGCTGCTGGCCTCCTGCCACACCATTATCAGTGTGTGCAATAGCAATGGCTGAATCTCACAAGGTTTGGCGCTGATTCAGTTCAACAGAACACCCAGAAGTAAATCCAGATGTCTTTTAAATTGGTTGGATCTGTAGTGTTATGGTGAGTTCTCCATAATTATGATTTTCTTGTGAGAGTTCTGGGAGAATATACCTAGTCCCAAATAACCCTCAGAGCACAGCTTCTCACGCATGGCCTTTCTGTGGCTCTCACTTAGAGCACTGAGAGCATGTGTGCACAAAACCTCCACTGGAACCCAGACAAGAGTTAACAATCAAAATTTGTTTTAAAGCTGAGAAGTTTTGATTATTTTTTTTTTAGTCTGCCACATGTATCTCCATGTGCATGTACATATTTAGATCCTGTAGAAAGAAGACTTGCTCAAATACTTAGGTTTTATGCAGAGAGACTGTAACTTTCCTTTTCCTTTTGAAGCTAATTAACACCTAGAATGTGTTACAACCATTTCTTTTAGGCAGAGTTGCAGAATTACTGCCTATGATGAAACAAAAGGGTGCAGAAGATGATAGAAAGTGCCTTTTGTGTCACAGGAGTTTCTAAGCAGGCTCAGAATTGCTGTCCTCCCCACATCTCAGCAGCAGCCAGCAGACCCAAGAGGGTTAGGCTGTGTTTGAGTCTGGAGGCCTGGATTTGAAGGGGTCTTTCAGTCTGTTTTTACTGGTTCAAGTGTACAGAGTAAGCAGTATATGTGTGAAATCTCAAAGTTGGCTCAAAATTGTAGATGGGGCTCAGTCAGCTGTTTTTAATGCTTTCTTACTGCATGCACTCCATAGGCCACTTCCTGAGGAGTACTAATATGAAGTCTAATCCACAAACAGTCTTGGCACCAGTTTGGAAGCTGAAATAATCAGACTGTTCTAACCTATTGTGAATAAAGGTAGCTTACTCTGATAATTTTATCCTGAAATGACTTGGCCCCACTCTGAAGCATTTTCACTGCACAGTTTTATAAGTCTGTATAACATCAACAACAGAAAGGCTGTAAAATTATCATTTGCTTTACAAAACATGTCTCTTGGTCAGCTATAAATTGCACATATGCTTTAAATACTTTGAGCATCATGGCAGTTGATTCAATAGATCCTGACAGTTGTCAAGAAGAGCAGGCACATTTTCAGTAGGAATAAAATGCCCTGCATGTCATTATGACTTGAAGTTATGGTCATCTACTAAATTGACTGTTAATTTAGTTTATTTCATTCAGAATTGGGATGAAAGTAAACTATTCCTATTTTGATAATTTTTCTCAGTTTTTCATATGGGACCACAGTACAAGGAAATCTCATTCAGAAGGAGGTTGTGGTTGTTCAGCAGAAAACAATTATTGATGTGAGCAGGTCATGACTTTTTCATGTGGTTTTACAGTAATACCTGTGAATGTCCCTTGAGTAGAGTCAAGTAAAGATATTTGTCACAAATCAGTCACCAGACTCCAGTTTGTATAGCAACTGTGCATAGATTCCACAGTTTTGCACCAGAATTGTTAGGCAGTTGAAGTTCTGACACAGGCTTGTTACAGCTCACGAATTCCTCAGGAGGTGTCTTAATGCTTTGTATTTATTCAAACTCTGTCCTACTGTGGGTGTGGTGGTCTCATCCATGTGGTCATTTTTAGTGTGCTAGGGAGCTTCCCCAATCCTCCCACTCCTAGGAAATGAGAGGGGCAATAGGACCCTGCATTTAAAGAAAGGGTAGTTTTCTAAGTGAATAGGTTTACAGGGAGAAAGTTATAATGTGGCTGTGAAATCATACTTGGTATGGAGAAGGTGACCAGGAAATGATTATTCATAGTTCCTGACAGAACAGCAGATCCAGAGATCCAAGAAAAGTCACTGAGCAACATGTCTAAAAGAAACAAGAATGAGAATGCATCACTACATGAAAGAAATCATTGCTGGAAGATGTTTGCAGGGCTGAAAGTGTGAATGGATCTCTAAAAGGATCAGATAAACCTGTGGAGAGGGATTGGCCATGTGGTCCATATGGAAACAGTGGCCTGAATTCAACCACAGCTCATGAATTCCTTAAAACACAGATTACCAGAGGCTGAGATAAGTAATATATATCATAGTAGGGATTGCTTCATGTTTCCTTGTTCCTTTTGCTTTTTGCTTATACATCAACTGCTGTAGATGTTTGGGTAGATGGGTTGGGGATCTTTCCTAGTATGGTAATTTTTATATTTTCCCCATGTCATAACCATCTCCAGTGATTTGACAGTAGTGTGGATGCCATCCAAGCAGATATATATTCAGTACGCATATGCTACGCCAGAGGGCTCTTTTAGGTGATAACTAACTCATCAGCTAGAGGCCACAGAAAAAAAGTTAAGTGGGGGGATTTGCCTTTAAGCAATTCTGACAAAAGTCTCTTTTACACAACAGCTGACTGGATCTATGAATGTAATGCCAAGGGCAGCAAGAGAGAAAAAAAAAAAAAAAGTCATGTAAATTAGCTGGTGAGGGAACAGGGCAAAGCTATCTGGTAAGGGGGGGGAATGGGAGGGAAAGGCAGGCAGCCACCTCTTGGAGCTTCAGCTTTAGGGACCAGGTTTGTTCCAAGTGATTGAAAAACAAATTTTGAAGTTGAAACTGGGAAAAATGTGGCGAGCCTCTCTCCATAGCATATAAGCCTCCAGTGGATTGTAGTCACCCCCATATGCAATTCTGTTATCCCTGGTGTTTGTTTCTCCCATACACCCTCAAAGGATTGCTTTCATTTTTCTGCTGTTGTTCAGTCCAAGATCCAGTTTGACCTGTGCCCCTTTTTATGGCCCTGTCTCACATTTGTGTAAATGTTAACATGAATTTCAGTTCTGCTTTCTCTCCTGCCCCAAACAACAGTTTGGGTTTCTGGGTGTAGTGATTAAAAAAGTTATTCAGTACTATTTGTGATTTAAAATGGTAAATTAAAAACTAGCTGGAAGACTGGTAGTGCTTCTGATCTGTATCCCCTTGCTAAGGTGCTTCATAAAATACCGTATGTCATTATTCACTCTGGCCTGGATGTTCTTGGCTCTCTCCCACTTAGTGATTCACAAGATGTCTGTGAGATTCATTTTTGTAAATGTGGTTCTCCCCCTTCCCGCTGTATATCCTCCCCTCCCTTCTCCTTTGTTTTCAAGCTCGTTAAATAAAAGCCACAGTACACATAAGGGACAGAGTGCAGTCTCAGACACACCGTCGGAAGAGATCGAAGATAGGGTGTAGAATTTTCCCCTCGATTTTCAAGTGGGAGATTACAATAGTTTGCAAAGCTTTTCTACAGCTCCCCCTCCTCTTCCTCTGCTCTTTTGCAGCTCTCTGTGTCCTGTGCCTCTCTCAAGATATTTTTTCCCTAGTAAAAAACCAGTGCCTTGTGCCCTCAGAACACTCCTGGTGTCCCTGGGGAGAGGGGAGCTGGAGGGCAGAGCTGCAGATCCCAGGGCTGGCTGCTGTGAGCAGGCAGGGCTGTTTGCAGGGCTCGCATGCCACAGCCTCTTCAAACAGCTCTGCTCAAAGGCATGAGCTGGGCTCACTTCTGAGGGAAATTTCCTTTTTGGGGAAGTTGCTGCAAAGGAATTTCCTGTGTGGGCAGACAGAGCTTCCTGACTTGAAGGCTTCTTGGAAGGGAAACCGTTTCATAATGAAATGATAAATTAAAGACATACCAGCCCTGGTTCGCTTCAAAACAGCTATTGAGAGAGCTCAGGCGGTGCACCATTATACTCCTGCACAGAATGAAAATAAATTGCATCCTGACAGGATTCTCCATAGTAGACCATATCCTTCCCCCCAGCCTTCCTCCCTGTAGGTCTCCCTTTCCCCCTCCTTTCCCCTTCCCCTGCTATTTGCTTCACTGTCATCTATCTTTGGAGCCCCCTCTAACCAACAGGCACAGGGGCATGAGGTTGGGGAATGTTTGCCAAGTGTGTTCCTTCCTCCATGGAGCAGTCAGCTCTGGTTTAAGCCCTGCTGTGCTGGCTGGCAGGGGGAGTGCACTGGGTGGAAGTCACAGCAATGGCACAGGGCTGCCCTCCAAACTGGGTGCCATTGCTGCTGATGCAGTTGTGGCAAGGGGAAATTCGGGATATCCTCAAAGTTTAAGTCAGTGCCTGTCAGGAATGTCTTGGTGGGGTTATGAAAATATCTGGGAGGAAGTGTTGCAGATAACTGTTTCCTGTTAAATAAGAGGAAAAAAAGGACCTTTGCTCCATCCTGGTCAAGACACAATGGAGGGAGGGCATGGCCAGAGAGCTCAAGCTGTTTTCAATAGGCACCAACCAGCTCATAGCATTTCCCTGCTCTGCCCTGTCATGGTGGAGAAGGGAAGCAAGTGCTTGTGGGTGTCTGTGCCCCAAGGGATGCCCATAGCTGTGAGCTCAGCTGGGCTGGGTGAAGAGTTTTGATCAGAGTGCTGGGGTTGCCAAATACGTCGTACCTGCAGATGGAGGATATAATTTCAAATGGCACAGGGGTAAGGGGAACAAGCAAGTGAGAGTTTCATGTTACCTTTCTTTGCCTCAACTGTATTGTCTCTCAACTTGATGGGTGATTCTGCCCACAGCACCTAGTTTCACAAAGTGATCTGCCATGCACTGATACAAGTGTGGCATCAGGATTGTCTTTTCTCCCTGGAGAGAAATTCTTTATTCCCTGCCTCCTATTTTGCTGGCAATTAAAGCTGTTTTAATTCTTTGCAGGACTCCCCAGAACTGGTGTGTGTTATGTGCCTTGTTGTTCCAAGGAGGTCTTATCCCTCTCCATTGCTTAGTGAGTTCCTTTGGAGTTTTGAAACACTGGCAGAGCACTGCATGATTTTATAATAAGTGCTGTAGTTTTTGGGAAATTTTTCTTTAAAATGCATATGATGGAGTTAGTTCCATGACAATGAAAGTATTTGAGGTTCTATTTCTATTTTTTAAAGCAAGTTTTTGGTCTATGTAAAGAAAATCTAGAAAAAGTGGTTCACATGGCTCAGAAGCCAGATACAAAGGACCCCAAAGTGGATAAACACTGGGCTCATAACTTTCATGTTGTCGCCACCTCTTGAGAGCATTAAATAAATTATTAAAATCAATAGACTACATTCTGTTTGCCTAAGTTGATCTTATTTTTGTCCTTGCTAATGTATCAGCTAATCTCCACCTAAAGAAATGTCATTGGACTTCGGACTTGCCTGCCTCCTGCTTAGACTAGGGTGATGTGCCCTTCTCTCTTTGTGTGCTTGACACAGCCTCAAACAGCTGTGGGGTTGTCATCCCTCCTTTCCAACCTGTGAGCTCCCATTATCTCACCTTCCCCCCAGACAACATGGTACTCATTTCTGTCACCTTTCTGTTCTGAGCTCCACAGAACTACTTCTAATCTACTCAGAAATCAAAGCCAGGTGTCATCCTGTAATGGTGGCAGCTATAGCCATGCCAGGAGGAAATCTGAGTGAGAGCACAGTGATGAATTGCTTATAAAACAGAACAGTTTCACCAAGGTTTTGTGTGTAACAGGTTTGCATTGTTAATTAGGTGCCACTCCAATCACTGTTCAGTTTCATGATAGTGAGTTCCAGTAAAACGTGGGTGGGAGGACGCTTAATTTGTGCTGGTTTTTTATTGCTTTAAATGCACACACTGCTTGTTCTTGGCATGATATCAAAAGAATGCTGGAAGGAAATGAGGTAGAAAAGGGACATGAAAATCATGACTGATCTCTAAGGGTATTGTTCCTGCTTCCACATGGAAAGCTCAGAGATTCCTGGTAGACATTCTTCCTGGTGTGGCAGAAGGGGAAAATCTTACATTTTACTTCTGGAAATAGTGGGTCAATAGGGATTTCTCTAATCAGCTAAAAACTAGCCATGATGAAATTTAAATAAATTGTAGGCAATTACTCCTGTCATAGGAATAGCTATGGAAGACCAATGCAAGGTCTTTGAGGACAAAGGAAAGGCTGGAGAAGTGAGGTTGGATGCATCTTACTACCCTTACTCTTGCAGATGATATTTTAGGGCCTTACCTTGAGCTCTGCCCTGGTCCTGCTCTGCCTACATGTCCCTCCATGTACTCTGTCTTTCTGCTTGAAATTAGGAAGCTGGGTTATGGTACATGTCCCTGCTCCAGAACAGTTCCTTTTGTTATATGTTGTTATATGTTTGTCTGCTACCAAATATTTCTGGTTACTTCTCTTGCTAAACTGTTTGATTCTCCAGTAGTGCAGCATGAAAATTTGCAATGTTTGTGAAAGCTCAGCAGGTTTGGTATTGGAAAGGTTGGGGAAGGGATAGGAAAGCCAAAGATCATTTTCAGGTAGCTGTTCTTCAGATTCTTCTACTGTTCTGAGTCATGGGTTGTCAGGACAGTAACTGGTGTTTCATCCAGCTGGATTTTGTCCTGATCATTTGAAATGCTTCCTTTTTCACCTCAGTGTAATTTACAATCACAAATCTATTGCAGCAAGAAATGTTAACAGGAAAGAAATGTAAACACTTCAACTGTGTTTTACTTCCTCTAAATATCTATATGTTTGTGTTGAGAGAGTTTTTAAATTAAAAATAAAAGAAAGCTTTCCAGGCAGCTCTGGGAGCTGAGACAGGTTCATCTCCTGAGGATCTGGAGGGAGGGAGAATGAGGTGTGCAACAGTGCTGGTTGGTATGTTGCACAAGCAGTGACTGTGATGGAAATTCAACATGGAATTTCAACAGAGGCTGTCCTACACCAGCTGCATTTGCTTCCCATGAGAAAGTTGGATTGGTGTGGAGAACACTGAGGTTGAAAGAGAAAATTAGGGACATGAGTTTCCTCTCTTGCACAATCCCTATTTAGGCATTTTCAATCACTATGACTGTATATGAAAATGTTTGACTTCTCAACTGCTGAAGGATGTAATGCTTTTCTCCAGGAAACTTGTCTCTTGGTATTTGAACAAATGTTACTTGAAGGGAAAGGGTGAAAAAAAGATGTGGCTCCTCGTGTAACTTACTTTACTAAAAGATGGATAACATGGTAGTGAAGACCTGAATTAAAATACAGCATAAGGTGCAGATAAAGCAAAGTCAAGCTCCTCGTAGTCTTTAGTAATTTGCATCTTTTTTTTTCCAATGCTTCTCTTTTAATTTTTTTCCAGGACAGGTTGCAAGCAGAGTTCAACTAAGCAAGGGGTATTGACAGTAGGTCTACTTTTTCAATTATCTTTCAAAGCCTTCTTGGAAATAACTTTGAAAGACTTTCTGAAATCCACGAACTAGAATTTGAAAAGGAAACTATTTGTCCTTTTTACAGAATGTCTTTTCAGTTCAGCAGTCTCAAAACCATAATCATTTGCATTTCCCTTGACTCTTACATATGTCAGAGATTCAGCTCTGCCTAGCTAGACTAATGTGACCATAACTGTCTGGTTTCAATGGTTTTGAGGATGGGCAGTCAGCTTTTTTGAAGCAGGTGAAGGGATGTGATCTCTCTCTTCACACTGACACTAAGATTGTTTATATCTGTGAAAAACGAAGAGAGACAAAATGATATTTTTCTTAGGGAAATTTCCTTTCTAAGGAAGTTAGTCATATGAAATAACTATTATTATTTTTAAATCCAGTATGAGTTGAGGGAGTGCCCTGATTACACATTTCCTGGAAAAGGCCATTGGTGACGTACCACTGACTAATGAAAATCGCCACTCAGAAGTAGCTCTTTTCTATTAACTATTTGAAAAGGAAAGAGTGTTTCAAAAGCACATGTCATTGACATTTCCTTGTTCTTTCTTTTTTAACCCACCGTCAGTGGGCCTGTTTACATCATTGGCAGCTACAGATTCATGGCCCTGGTTGGAAAACACAAAACCATTCTGATAAAACAAAATAAGTAAAACCAAAGCCTGATTGCTGTTATTTGCCATTAATAAGGGTGTGCAGCTTAATGCCACAACCTAAAATTCAGGGAGAAAAAAGAGAAGCACAAAGGAGGCACAGCAAGCATGACAGTAGTAGATAAGTTGGATTTGCCATGAAAATCAGGATAATGCTTAATCTACTGGTGAGCAGCAGCCTGCAAAGAGCTCTGTCCAGGGGTTAAGGATGGAGTTTTGCACACATATGAGAAACTCTGGTCAGAAAAGGGGAGAGCTCTAGGATGGAACTTCTGTATTTCACTGTTACTTATTCAAGTTTTTCTAGTATGTGTTAAACTAGTGACCAGGAAATCTGGGAGCTGATGAGCCAGAACTACTAAATACCATTTTAGCTGTTATGTCTGACTCTGGGAATTGTGTTGCTTATGCTCAGAAGAGCATGACTTGTGAATGCAATTTGTTCAACTCAAAATGACCTCTGAGCCTTACTGGAAGTCAACTTAAATCACCCCACCCCTCCCACCACCCCCCACCAAAAAAAACCCCAAACAAACAAAAAAACCCCCCAAAAGCCAGAAAAGCATAAAAATATGCCCCCTCCTGCTAATACCATAAGAGATTGTTTAGTTTTAAAATTATTATCCTGCAACATTTTGTTTTGAGTTTAACCCCAACAGCATTGACAAGACAGAATTATGCAAACAAGGAAATTTCCATGGGCTGAATTGCACAATTTCAAGAAACAATCTGAGTTATTAAATAAACATGAGCACTGATGCATTAGCATTGAAGGGCTCTGCATTCTCTGTAGCTGTTGGAACAGAGAGAATAAATACACCTTTCTTCTTCCCTGTTCATTGACTTAACACACAGGAGGGTATGAGTAGTACCTGGCTAAGTGTGTGTGCAGTGCCAAACCACATGAGCTATTTGGAGGGTTGCTGCCTGAGATTTACTGTTCAGTCAAAGAAGTAGCACTAAGGGAAAATAAAACGCTGCTGTTGGTGTTAGAGCTGTGCACTGAAAGTCTAAAGTGTTTCCTAGTTCTTTAAAGATTTTCCTTTGTACTTTCATAGGATCCTGTATGGCCTGGGACAGCAGGCTATAGAAAGAAATTCCAACTTCACCACAAATATTCCTGTAAAAGGTGCAATTCAGGCACCAACCCAGAAATGACGTACATTTCAGCTTTCAGAAACATGCCGTACTTAAATAACATTGTATTCTTACCTAGAAACCTTAAGCCCACCAGAGAACATCCTAGGTACTCTGCCATAGGTGAACTACTAGGTTGTATTGTTTTACTGCTGTTTCCACTCTGTAAATTCATCTCAGGCCCTGTTATGCCTGTAAGGGCAGAATACCTTTTTTGTCTTTCAGTGCTACAGCTTCCATTATTACAAGGGTGCTTGGCTATTGTAGGGTTGAGTCTTACAGAAATTAAGATAATTAAGTGATTAAGGTAAGTAAAAATCCAGTACCAACCTCTGCCTTTGCATGAGTGAAAACCAAAACCAGTAATGGCCATGAGCACGTTGATCTGGGATATGTCAGATGTGTACCTGTTGGAGGAGTGGGATTCTAGAAGAATCATCCAGCAGGATTAATGGCTGGAGCAGTCTGAGGAGCTGATGGAGCTGGTACTATTTTAAACAGGATTAATGTGGAGAGGATTCAATTTGTGGATGCTTTCTGAAGGGTGATCCTCTATTGCCCCAGCCTGCTTGATGGTTTGAAGGGAAGATACTTGGATTTACCCTGGGCGGTGCATGGGAGACCCAGCCAAATTCTCAGGAGGCTCAATAACAGGTTTAGCTTGTGAACTTTAAAATACTCAATTAGAGTACTTGGTAAATATTAAAACATCCAGACTGAGTGAGGCACTCTGCCAACTCAGCAGACTTTAACTTACCCAGTCTTGGGCCAGTCAACCATTCCTCCTGTCTCCTACAGATCCACTTAGGGGTCTCTTCTAAACCTGGAGGCCTTAAAGCCCTGTGTGCTGCTCATGTGAATCTGGAGTTCTTGGTGGAGTTTTCTGAGTCAAGAAAACTGAGAGAGTGCCTGAGATGTGTGGAAAACCTGAGATTTATTGACTTTCCTATGGTTATAACTCGTTGCAAAAACCAGTGTCCCATGCAGACTGAAAGTGTGTGTATTTGTGGAAGGGATTAGAGTTCAGACTGAGATGATGAGAGAGAGAGAGTTGAGAGGAGTAAAAGGATTATGAGGAGTTAGGGAATTACAGAGGTGCTTTCTGTGAACCCAGGAGTGGAGGGTACACAAGAAACCTTCAGTCTGCTCTGTGAAAATCAGGGATCCAGGCATACTCTACTTGTCCTGGGGTAGAAAACTGGCATATTTGGCATCATGTGACTTGCAGATGTGTACACAACACAGTATTCCAGCAGAAACAGCTGATTTTTTTTCTGAAGGCTTCATCAATGAATATAAATGAATCAGTATACTCTTACATTTTATTGGGTGATTATCAACTGGTGAAGTTCCTCAGCAGAATGATGGATGTGGTTTCTTTATCTGACTGTCAAACAGAGAGTTTATGTGTCATTCTTCTTCTTACATGAGTTTGCCCAAGGCTTGCATTATTGGTAAAAACTGTCCTATTTGCTGTATTTAATGATCTACAGGTTATCAAGCCTTCTGCAGTCTTTTACTGGCTGTGACAATTTATTGCATGATGCTCCTTACTTTTCCTATTTAGAAGAAGGTCCTTTGCAAGGATAAACACATTAATTTCTAGAAGATGTGTTTAAATCCACCAGTGAAAGGTGCTTATTTCCATTATTCCAGGGGTTTAGCAATAATTCTGTCTGAAGAGGATGGAAGAATAGGGAATGTGGGTCAAAAGGCATTGACAGATAGAAGTTTATCTAACAGTCTTGCCTTTAAGGACTGTTTGAGGAAGGGTGACTGAATGCAGCAATGTGCCTTTGCCCTGAGCAATGCTGAGAGAAGCTGGAGCTCCATAGTGCCTTATCCCAGCACACCTGAGTTTCCAAAGTCAGCACTGGATGGGTGGAAAGTCTGTAGCACACAACAGTAACTCAGAAGAGCACAGAAAATGAACAAAACATGAGCTGGGGACACGTTTCCCCATTTGTAGTTATCAGGACTTTGAATGTCTTGTTGACAACTTAATTCTGCTCCATAGTCCATCCCCAAATGGTCACAAGAGTGCAAACACTGACAGACCATGGCTGCATTTTGGGAAAGGTTTCTGGTGCTACTAGTCCAAACAAAACTAGTTGGCATGGTTTTTCACTTCAGTGGTTGAATGCACATGCTGGGAACTTCAGAAAGAGCTGCTCTGACTTTGTTTCCTCTGTGGGATTTTGCTGCATGTTCCTCTTCAAGCACATAGAAACAACAGTAGATTTGCTGTGGTGTTTCATGTAGTATGCAAGGCAATGTAATTGTAATTCATTTCATGATTTGGCTGTTTGATGTAAAGGGGTTTTCTGTCTTCCTGATGTAATTTCAGAAGTATCTCAGTGAAAAAGATCTGCAGCAGTGCAAAACGTGTTTATAAGGAGAAGAGAATTAAGCTTCAGAATTTGAGACCAGTACTGATATTTACTTTTGTCTTATTTTAAAGGCCTTGGCACATGTTACACTTATGTAACAAAAGGGAAGTACTTCACATTAGTGGTGTTTTACTGACCTGGGTGGTTTCAGTCAGTCATAGATTTCCAACTGTTTACTTCCCAGGTAAATATAAAGATGACTACTAACTATGTAAGTATAAAGAGGTGGCTATTAAAAAGCATGCTCCTTGGCAGTGCCACAGAGGTGTCAGCAACTATAGAGGGGTGAGTTAGGAAGGACATAAAGTTGTTGCTAGTTGAGAGCTGTCTGATTATTTTAAATTATTTTTAATTATTTTATTATTTTTATTTAACAAAATTAGTGCAGTAATGCATTACAATTTTCAGCTTAAATAAGCAATTTTAAGTGGAGAACATAAGCTCCTCATAGTCCAGGTATCTTCAAGAGCTTTAGGAAGCAAAGAAACAGTGTTGCTGGGGTTGGTTCAGAGCCAGCATTTCCAGTCAGTTCTTTCACATGAGGCTCTCTGGTGTTCTTAATGTTAAAGGAAATTAGGAAGTTCAGTCTCAGTCTGTTACTGGTGTGCTGTGATTATTCTGGACCAGGTTCTGCTTTATCACATTCCATGCTTGTAGTGTGAGAAACAAGGTACTGAAACAGGAATCCTTGCAGAGATAATAAATAAGATAGATGAGGGAATCTCAGGCTGCACTAGAGAAATTGTTCCAGTGAGATTATCCATGTCCTCTGACTCTCAGCCTCTCATGTAGCCACAGACAGAGACATGGAACAACTTCAGCTATGTAAGGTCAGGTTGCAGTACATGAATCTGTTCTAACACCTTTCTTCCCTCTCTTCCCATATCCTCAAACACACCAGAACTCAAATGTTTTGAAGAAGGGGCTTGTAATGTCTTATATCTCCTGCCTGTTGTGGTTTGGGTTTTTTTAACTTTTTAAATTGTGTCCTTATTGGTATAGTCTTTCTTCATAAAGCACCACACCATCTTCACTTCTCCAGTACCCACAGGTTTGAAAACCATGTAGCATACATTAAAGACCCACTAAGCATCAATTTTTATTTCAGTCATAGAATAGAGTAAGGAGAAGAATGGGGGAAAATGGGGCAGTGAAAAGAGAGGACAGGCTAGATTAAGGGAACATGAAGAGATTTGGTTTGAGTCCAAGTCATACCAGCAGTGACTGTAAATAAACACTTGGTGGTGATCCAGTGGTTTTTGCTAAGTGAATGGATGATATCTGTCCTCTCTTTGAAGAACTATCCATGCACATCCATCCCCTATCATTAAACAAACTGCAGGTGTATCTGTGAGCTCAGGTGTATCTGCCAGGCCTGGAGGAATCAGAGAGCAAAACAAGTTCTCAAAGCTCAAAATGACCTTTGTGTCTTAGGGTTATCCCAGGGCTGAGGCAGAGTCATGTAAAGTGGCTCTTTTCTAGTCTGCATAGTAGAGACTTTGGTGGTGGCTGGTGCTTCCTGCTTTCCCAAGCACTGACTTCCCTGCTGATACAGAAGTGTCATGGAAAGTGATAGAGAAAGCTTGACTGGATGGTGCAGCATCAGAAGGGGGAGGGAAGCCAAGAAAAATCCACTTGTCAACTGAACAAATTAAAAAATTAGAAAACTCAGCATTTTGTCAGTCACTTCACCCCCCGGCATTTCCTTCACAGTTAGAACTTTAATCATCAGTAAAACAATAATAACAAAACATGCACAAGGATTCCAACCATCAGCTATTATAATTCTCTTCAACACAGCAAGGAGCTCTTGAGCAAATAACCATTAGGAGATTAAGTCTCTTTTATGAATAAATTGTTTGGTATGCTGAAGGCAGTGTATTGGATATATTTTCACAGGCTTAAGGAGTGGAAGGCCTTGACAAGATGCTAATTGTCTATACATCCCATAAAGGCAATATGAAAGCCTTGGTAGTGTTCTGTGCATTGGACCACAGTAGCATTCACTGGGGATTGTTTGCTAATGCAGCCCTTGGTTTGGCTGCTGATAAATGTGAGTGTATATGAGGATGATGCTTTCCCACCAAGATCCTGAAATACCATTTTCACTGAGGGACTTTCAAAACTTTGAGAGTTTCCCCAGAGGAAGGGGGCATTAATGTTATTACCATTGTTGATTTTGGAGAAGGGGAAATGGAGGCTCCAGTTTCACCAAATACAGTAAAGTAGGGTCATGTAATGCCCCTGCTGAAAATGCCAGTCTTGCCCTTCTGCTGCTCTGGCTGTTATTCTCACCTGCATGCTGGCTGCTGGCAAAATTTCTTTTTCAGTTGCTGAATTATTCAGGCTGAGAAATTCCTCTGGGTCAAAACTAATGTTGGAAGAAAACAGTCGGGTTTTTTCTTTTACCTTTCTAATTTCCCTGATCAGAGTGTTTGTACAGCTACTTGAACACTAACAAGTTTCAGGGGAGCTGTGAGAAAACTGGAACACGAGATGGGAGTAGGTAGGACTTATTTATTGTCACAGTGCCACTTTAAACCAACCTAAAGTGCTCATAAAACTCTGGCCTGAGGTATAGGTAAATGGCCTTTTGAAGTGCTTGTTGACATCACTCCTGGGGGCTTCCCTAAGTCAGCTTTACTCTGGTTAAGCTAACATGCACAGGGTCCCATCAAAGGCACTCTTGTGGTGCTGTATCTGAATTTCAGCCAGCCTGCCCACCCCACAGAGGCCACAGGTGAGTAAAAAGTGCAGAGGTGACACCAATAATGCAAGATGCAGAATCTGGCAATCCTCATCTGTGCTCTCCAAAGCAGTGCACAGACCTTCCCCACAGCCTGATAGTAGTACTTAATTGTGTTTTTTTCCTTTTGTTTTTATAATGGCTGATCTATGGGTGTGAAGCCTCTGCTCCTCGAATGTAAGAGCAGCCAGGGAAAAAAAAAATGGACAAGGAAGCAATTTTTCCTGAAGCTTATTTCCTGGCAAGGCACAGTTTTCAGCTTTAAAAGGATGTATGAGGCACAGAGAAGTCCTGTAAACATGTTCACGTGTGCCAGGGCTCCTTCAGCTTTTGTCTGAATGTCTCCCAGAACACACTGACTGTGGTTCATTGTCCTCTCATAGGAACTTGGTATTAAATTGTAAATTCCATATACACGCAAGACAAAGAGAAAACAAGTGAGGCTGTATCATATCTCCTACAAAAACTCTGAATCTTCATTATTTCTTCTCCCTGGTTTCTGAAATACTTTTAATCATGAAAAAAAAATCATGAAAGCTGCAATCATCCCAGTGAAAATTAGAATAAACACAACTGGACAAGGTCCCTTAAGGAGTGTTTCAATCACCTGCTGCTGTGCTCCTGCAAAAGCCTTCCACCTTATCTCTGCAGCTGAAAGGGTATTGCCAGAAGAATGACACTTCACTTTTTTAGAAGTATGATAGGGATCAAAAGAAGTTAAGTAGTAATAAGCTCTGTGGCAGTGATTTGCTTTATGATTTAATGGTCCAGCATCTGCTTTTTAAACTTTTTAAGTGTACTTCAGGAAAACCGTTGCTACATGGCTTTATTCAGGCAAGGTCCTTGTTTCATTGCATTTTAAAAATCCTGGTTGGTGCATGTAGGAGTGGTGTTTGCATGTGCAAGGGTGTGTTTAACTTTGAACATTGAGACACAGTGTTTTGACTTTTGCTGATGATGCCATGTGAATAATGTCACATCCCTCTGAGGTGGATGCAGAGGCAGATACCACCCAGCTGGATAGCACTGGGGATGTCCTCTGCAGCTTCTCAAAGGACGCTTGCCCAAAATTCAGGAGTTCATATCCCTGGTGCTGGTCATCTCTTTAAGGTCAACCTCGTCCAGGCTTCTGCCACATAAATGATGGGTGTTGCGGTTTTTAACTTAGCAAAATCCTGTTAGGAACAGAGACAAAAAAGGTCTAGTATTTTCCTCCTACCAGCTCTGTTTCCTGGTTGTTTCCTTAGGAGGCACATTTTGGTGGTTGCAGGCTGTAATCTTCTAAGATTTACTGTGCTCCCCTCTCAGAGACCTTCTTGCAACATGACCACTGCTCACAGCTCTGAGCACACCTAATCATATCTCAGTTTCTGTTCTGTCTTTCATTTCAGGGGCTGTGCTGAGAAATACTTGGGGTTGTTAATCTTAAGCTTTGACTGTTAGGACTTTGTTCTAAGCATGTGTAGGTTTGTTTTTCTGAAACAGGAACAAGGTGCTGAATGAGGTCACCACATCAATAATTCTTCTTGCTTATTGATTATGTGGCACGTGCATTTATCAACAGCTGATGAATGGGGTTTTGTTGTGATGCAGATCACAGCAGGTCTCAGAATCAGACAGCCCATTTTAATCTGTGAGATCAGATGTGCACCCCATGCATCCATGTTCTTAGTTCATACCTGTGTGTGCTGATGAAATTCATGAGGTCATTCTGTGTGTGTGTGTGTGTGTGTGTGTGTGTGTGTGTGTGTGTGTGTGTGTGCGCGCGCGCATCTGCTTCATCAGCTGCTGGTGATTTGCAGAAATTTGTTGCTGCTTTAAAAGATGGATCAAAATGCCAGTTATCATCCTGGCTACCTGATGTATTTTTTCCTTATACTATGTACTATGCCTACTTCAAAAACTACAATCATCCTGTGCTACTTTGCACTAGATTTCTCTTTCTTGGTTAACTTGCAGATGGGTGTGTTTAAGCATGTATTTAAATTTCATTGCTTTTATGTCTCACTGTCTGAGAATGGGAGAGGAAGATGGGCAATTGCCAATGAGGAAATAGTGTCTGAAAGCTAGAAGAATGGAAATAATGAGAACTCAGGCACATTTTTGGGGAAGTGTAATGGGGAAAATAAAATCCCAATACAAATCTAAATGTCCCTAAAAGTCTTGGAAACCTGAGTGGAAACCAGCCCTGGGTACTTGCAAGTGTACAAATGATCTGTGTATAAAATTCCAAGTTCTCTATGGATTGTACAATGCCCACAGCAGATTTTTCAAACTGCATAAGGGTAATGACTTTTACTGGATAGGGTGTAGCATTGGCACTTTCAACATAACAAATTATCTGGTCCAGAGAGCAAAACATTCCAGGAAATGGTGCAATTGTATACCTAAAGTATAATAAATAGATCACTAAAGCTTTTGTGGCATTATTAGATGTTCAGAAGAAAAGTAAGTACTAAACTCAGTTTAAGTGTCCAACTGGCAGTCCTTGGTGTCATGGCCTGATCTGTACTGTAGGACAGTTCTGTCACACTGCCTTCCTTGGAAAGGGGAAACATCTCTTGTAGTACCTCCTGGATTAACTCTGGCACTTCTCCTTCCTGCCTGGATTGGCTGAGTGAGGAGCAAGCTTCAGCCATCCCCCTGATGTAAGTCTGGGTGCTGTTCTCATACCTGCATGACCCATCACTCCATCCCTGGTGACTTCCTAACAAAGCTTTGTCTCACAGCAAGCTCAGCTCTGAAGTCTTTTCCTTGCCTTGGGGATTTTTTTGTTTTTCTTTTTGCAAACAAATCCTCTAAAGCACATCACCTCTAAAAAAAAAAAAAAAAGTTGAATTCTGAGTGATCTGTTTTCCTTAAAAACTAAAGGAAAAGCTTTGCCTCTGAACCTGCATGTTTGAATTCTTGGTTGACCTGATCTAGTGTTTGATGGTAGGATATAATATTTCTGATGGTGGCATAGAAATATATCCTTTTTTCTGCCTTAGTCTCACAGGTAGGCCAATCCTGCAAAGCATTAGGCAGAGCCTTGCCAGCAGGTAGAGAGAGGGATTCTTTCCCTCTGCTCAGCCCTGGGAGTCTGTACCTGCAGTGCTTTGTCCAGTCCTGGTCTCCCCAGTACAGGTAAGAAATGGACATACTGGAGGAAGTCCAGTGAAGAGCCATGGAGTTTATTTAGGGACTGGAGCATCTAACATGAGAGGAGAGGCTGTGAGAGTGCAGCTGTTTATCCTCCAGGAGAGAATGCTTGGCTGTGTCTTGTCACCATGTATAAATATTTGATGGAATAAAGTGAAGAAGACAGAGAAAGTGGGCACAAACTGAAATACAGAATATTCCATTTACACTGAAGAAAAATTCCTCTAGTGTGGGACATGATCAGACACTGCAACACAGGCTACCCAGAATGGTTCTGGAGTCTCTTCTTTGGGGATACTCAAAACCCAAGTGGATGTGGCCCACAGCAGCCTGCTCTGGTTGACCCTGTTTTGATCAGGAGTTGGGCTTGGAGGGTGCCTTAAGATGCCTTCTAACCTCATTTTTTCTGTGATTCTGTGCTGTGTGCAGGCTGACAAACCCCAGGAAAAGCCTGTAGGAAGGAATGTCGGGCTACTGTTGACTGTTCTCCTTAGTCTGCTGTCAGGATAAATAAGCCTAGCAAAGGAGCTGATGTAGGGAGAAGAGAAGTGAATTTCAGAACAGTTTGGAATCATAAGCATTCACTAAATTATTTGAAAAACCTCGTTTGCAGGATATCATCTGTTCCCCTTTATTTTCACTGAAGTTCATTCAAAAATTCTGTCTTTTACTTGGGATAGTGAACTCCAACTCAGCTCTCAAGTAATGTCAAATTAGAATTTAAATGGCAGTGAGTTGCGTTTACAGAGAGATTTAGGACCACACAATAATTCATGTCCAGAGGGACCTTAGGAGGTCTCTACTCCATCCTCCTGCTAAAAGCAGGGTCAGCTCTGAGGCCAAAGTCCCTTGGTGCTTTGTCAGGTTGGGTCTTTTCAGCCTCCAAAGATGGAGCTGGCACACCTCTAGGCAGCCTGTCCCAGCACTCTGCTGTGCTCATAGTGAAAAAGATTTTCCCATCTGAACCTTTTGCTCTTAGACTGTTTTTCCTTAGGTGAATGAAGGTAACAAACAGGTGCCTTTTGGGTTTTTCAGGAGTGTATCTGCAATCTAGATCTCTTATTCTCTTGAGCACTTCTAGGAGTTCCCCTATGCTCTTACCTTTATCTTGAAGCATGGAAAGGCATCTGAAAATCTTATCTGATGTCTCCTGGGGTTCATAGCTTTAAGAATTTGCAAGATTGAAACTGAATTCTCTTCCCTTTCTAAAATAATAACTTTGTTGTGCTTCTGAGGAATGATTTAGAGTTGGGAAAGTTCTTGATTTGCAGCAGGAGGGTGTGTCTCATGAAATACAACCAAAGCATTTCTTTTTAAGCATTTCCTTCTGTTAACTTTGCTGATAATGATGTGGTAGAGATCAGAGCTAGGGCCATAATTACATGAATTTTGCAAAGAGAGGAAAGCTTCAGAATTCCTTTTACACTGCCTAGTGTATTTCTAGGAAAATGCATCAATAAAATGTTCTAAAAGGGAAAGAAAACTTCTGTGTGGAATCTTAAAAAACATTGTATCTGTGTATATTAAAGAGACTTTTTTTCTGAATAATGTCTAAGGTGTCAAACCTCCCAAGTCAGCTCCAGAAGCATATTTTTTCATGTGTGACAGAGGTTAATTTGATCATGCTTGTTACTCTAACCATAGCTGCCTTTTTTTTCCTTCTCTGTGGCAGTGTTTGCTTTTTCTTTGTCCATTTCTTGTTGTTCCTAAGAACAGATATTTGCCAAAACAAATGTATGTGAGTGATAAAAGCCAAGAGGAATGTCTGTTGGACCACAGGAAATTTCCTGTGCAGGAAGAGATCTTAGGTCTTCCTGTGGAACAGAGCATTGTGGGTCCCTTGGCAGAAGTCCCTTTACCACAGCTGCAATTAACCAGAAGAGGGTGGAAAATAGTAGGCACTGCCTTCTGCAGTCACATAGCTCAGAAGAGCCTGAACTAGACACTTAAAAATCCACAGCATAAGCAAGTGGTAAATCAGAGTGGGTTTGCAGATCGTTACTCTCAAAACCAAAACCAAAAAAAATAACAATGGTGGAAAATTTCAGGTCACCTCTGCTCCTACTCCCATGCCTCCTGCCCACCTGACAGACTAACTCAGTGTACATGGTACTGTCTCAAAGTTTGGTGCTTCTAGAAGGAGACCTCTTCAATTAAATGTGTCCATGGTACCTGTAGTAGACAGGTACCATGACATTGCTAGTCACCCTTTACTCTCCAGCAGGGTTTGCCCATGTCCCTGCATGAAGCTTCCCTGTGGGTACTTCCAGGCAAGTTCAAATTGCCAAACAAGCCATGTCCCATATGTTGTATTAAATCTGTGTGATGCTAGAAACTTGTGCTGATTTTCTGAATTTCAGCATGGAATACCCTTCTTTTTGAGTGATCTTTATTTTTGCTTATTGCAGGTGTGTATCTCTTTCCCCAGCCCTCTTACACAACACTTTCAGGGAGCAGAGGATTTGTTTCTGGAGAGAGGAGTGAGGAGACAAAAAAGGAAGGGCGCAGGATGCTAGCTGAAAATGCTGTAGTAAAAAAGAAGGGAAGAGACAACTGGATAATAAGAGGAAATGAGTATAGTTCAAAGGGCAGAAAGAGTAGAGGACAAAAGAAAAAAGACACCAGGAGCACAAATTTTATAAAAAGGGAAACTGGCCAGCCTGGAGACAAATGTATTTTTTGTAAGAGTGTGTACAGAGCACGATTAGATCCTACACAAGAGGGAATTTGTGATGCAGGGGGTGTCAAACCCATTATTAGGTGATGGCAGAGTGAGCTGATATGGGGATTTGGCACTTCATCCAAGACTGCAGTCACTTCATCTGTGGGGACAGTTTGTGCCTGTACCAGTCCTTGACCTCGCTGCCACAGAAAAAGCCCCAGGAATGGTGCCTGAGTTGTGGTCTGTGCTCAGGGTGACATTAAGGCTGTTGACTCTCTTCAGAGAAGTCAAATAGAACCTGACTGTGACATTTAAACTTCAGCTTTGTGAGCCAGACTTGACCACAGTGGTCTCACCTGGGAATTTCTGAGCCTCTCAGGTAGCTTGGTTCTCCTCACAGAGTTTGGAGCATGACCTGGTGCCCTCCCTCTGCTGCTTCAGCATTTGGTGTTTTCCTCACAGCTGTGTGCATGCTCACTCTTCTTTTGTACCAAGGAACTCTTTGTTTGCTTACTGAGTGCTTCCCCACAGGAAATTTCCTGTGATGGAAAACTCTGGGGAAGCTTCCTGTCAGAGGAGAGGCTGCAGGGGGCAGATAAGGGAGACCCTGGAGGCCGCAGACCGCAGCGGCTGAGGAAGCGCCGTCACCTGGTGAGGGAGGCTGGGCAGCAGGAAGAGCCAACCAGTGTCTTCAGTGATCTGGGCTGATAGCACAGGGGAACTCACTGGAGAACCCACAGCTGCTCTTGGCTGCTGAAGCCTTCACTGAGGCTGGACACTGTAACTTGGTGGTGTTGAGCCCAGGTCTCTGGAAGCTGTGGATGAGTTTTTATCCTGGGGGCCCCCCATGGGTTAGTTAGGTCAGCACTTTCTGGGCTCTGAAGAAAGCCTCTAATAAAGGGTCCCACTGTGAGCTGGGTACCAGGTGTGGCTCTGAAGCTTGCAACCAGTTGAAGAAAGAAGTCATTGCCTGGTGGGACAACAGCACATTTTGATAATGTTGCATTATCTCCTCCCAGTTGTTTCTAAAGAGGGATGGTCCCCTCTTTAGTTACCATTATAATTTTTGAGCCCATGGCTGACCCTGGCAGTTTCTGGAGAACCACTTTGTATCACTTATTGGGATTCTGTGTTACCTTGGTGCAAAAAGGATGCTCTGACTGTCAATAACTTACTGTGAATGGCACTCCAGGCTCCATCAGAGATCTCTTGTCATTTTGTGCTGGGCAGCACTGGAGCTTGGTGAGCTCTTGGGAACTGCCTGCAACTCTTAGCTCTTAGGAACTGGCCTGCAACTGCCAGTGTTTGGCCAGTCCAAGGCTGACTGATTTAGTGCAAAATTAATTTGAGAAAAACAGTCTGATGCCAGAGAGCTCTTGATAAACATGCAATCATCAGTGGTCATGATGTTGCCTCTTCAGTTGGGTGGGACCTTAGGCAACACTAAAGCAAATAAAGTGCCTGAAAACGACCTTAATCCTTGCACAGCTCTTGCCTTCTAGCATTGCCATGCCTCAGGTTGCTCCTATGTAATGTTGGGATGGTAGTGCTTCTTTCTGCCCTCTATCAAGCACAATGTAGGACTGTCAGTCTGTCAGCCCAGAGATGTGCCAGCCCCATAAACCAGACTTTGAGCTTCCCTCTCACCAATCTACCCTTTCAGCTCTTCACATTTTCCCCTCTGTCCCTACCATATCTCAGCACTCCATGCTGTCTGCTGAATTCATCTGTACCACACAATGATTTTTACAATTCCTCACACAAAGTTACTGGATCCTGGTAAAGTTCTTTAGGCCTCCTTGTTGGTAGTATTCATCTCCATTTTGATCTGTTGCCTAAGTATTGCCTGCACAATGGGGTTTGTTGTCTGCATTTAATTCTTCTGTAGGTTGATTTACCCAGGAATGTATGACAATATTTTGCCAAAAGATGCAAAATCTTTCAGACATTTTTACCTTAATGTTCCTGTTTTTCTTCAGAGCTCAGTCTCTTGAATCTGATAAAGGCATGTCATTTGCTTCTTTGCTTTTCTATGTGTCTTGTTTTAAATATTGAGGTTAAGAACAAATTAAATGGGACTGTGAAGTCCTGAAGGAACTTCTTTAGCTCTGCTCTCCCTAGACTAAGAAAAGCAGGTGTTTTAAGCTTTTAGTTTGGTATTATATTTTGATATAATTTCAGTGCAGCCTTCATTCTGCCACCAGTGGCTGTTGTGGTTTGATTAACAGACTTGACTTAGAAATGTGTGCAGCCTGGCCATCTGGTCCAGCTGTTGGCTTGGTGACACTGGCCAGCTGGCTGTCATTTCTTGGCTAAAAGGAAATTTAGCCAAGAAATGACAGCGAGATTGCAAGTGCTGCTTCTCAGCTATGGGGCAGACAGGAGTGAGGCACTGCTGGATCCCAGGTCACCTGGGAAGGAAGCAAAGAAACAGCTTCAGAGTTAAATGTAGTCATCAGTCCCTATGTTTTGTAACCTTCCATGGATTGAAAGTATCTGGGAAAAACTGCAGGCTCATTTTCTGGGGTGAGTGGTTGATCCCCTTGTTTTTCAGGTTTCCAGACAGTTGCCAATATAACTTGGGTTTGATAGGTTTTCTACTTCTTACCTGTTGCAGTTGATAATTTCTTTGCCAGGACAGAGACCAGTGCATTGATGCTGCACTCTTAAAATGTCCAGTGCCCCAAGACCTGGAACAGACTTGAACAAAGAGAGGAAGTCTCTCCTGTACCCTCAACACCCCTCTCCTGGGCCATGTGGACAGGAGAGAAGTCTGCCTGTGCACAGGCAGCAGTGAGAAGAGCTCAAACTTGGGGTGGGGCAGAAGGGAGACCCTGCAGCAAGGCTGGTCAGGGAGATCAGCACTGCCCACTGGCACAGCTAGAATTCCAGAGAGAGGGATGTGAAGTCGAGATAGGAGGATGGATTTCTTAATCTCACCTTCCTTCTGCTGTCATATACACCTGCTGCTGCACAACTTGCTGTGAAAATGAGCCAGAGTTATGGCAGGGTGTCTGATGCCCTCCTGGGGTGCTGGTTCCTATAACAAATACAGTATATTCCTGCTGCTGTCTGTTGTCCTTTAGCAAAAAGTGCCAAAGGTCTGAAAGTTGGCTGTAAAAGGCCCAACCCTCCTGCTGCTGGCCCATGCAGGTTTCATTATGATGCCACAATGGAATTTCTGAGGGTTTTTTTTTCCCCACCACTACTCATACTTTAAAGACAAGGGAAAAAAATTACACTCAATATATTTATTCTGCATTATAGCTCTTAAGGTTTTAAAGGTGAAGAAATGTCAGAATTAACATTGCCTGTGAGAACCTTGATCCTCCAATCACAGAAGCCTTGCATATGCACCAACACATGCAGGGTCTTGCAAAGTGTGGGCTCTAGGGCTGCATGGATAACCACTAAATACTGGTAAATAGGAAAGGGGGTGAACCTTAGTCAGAAGGCACTGTATTGTTCATTAAAAAATGTCATTTTGTTTTAATAATTTGTAATGGTAATAATACACTAGGAAATCTGTGATGTAGTGTGTAAACATGATAAAGTATTGGGAAAATTCAAGTTCACTACAGTTTGGCTATTAAATATTTTCAGTGAAGTAAAGTGAAACAGCTCAAGGCTGCAAAGAAATGATCCAACTGGCAGATTGGTAAACTGAGAATTCACACCCTTAATTTGTAAATATAAATAGTAAAGTTCAGAAGTGAAGTCATTAGTAGACCTTATGTGTCAATTAAGTTTCTTGACATAAATTTTTAATACTATAAAAGTAGTGTCTTTAAAACAAATTCTTCCTATGTAACATTTTTACTGTTTTTCTAAAATATTCTAAATTGAAATAAAGAGCTTTTAGAACTGGCTATCAAACTGGTTCTTGTAACAATTTCTGAAAATTTTGCTTACCCCAAAACCTTTCTTACTCCAAAACTCAATGTGGACCTTACAGTAAGTGTTACAAAACCAAAACATAAAAGAGAACTTGCATCTTGACTGCAGTTGCAATGCAAATGGTTGCATTAATGCCAACCTTGGAATATTGCAAATTTCTTCCATTTTATTTTTTCAATGGGGCTGATTTTGTGTATTCAAACAAACTTTGTTGGGGGTCTCACCATTCTCCCAAGTATTGTAAACCCTCAGTTTTCCTTTTCCCCTCAATTACTGCCCATGGAGTTCAAAATGCTGCATTCCATAGCAAAATCTATGGTGTTACCCCATCATTTCTGTTTTGCTCAGCTTTCATGAACTGGGGATTTGGGAAAAATACAAGTAAAGACATCCTCTTAATAGCTCTGCATGGAGATTACAATCCAAAGGAGCTCTCAGGACAAAAATAGTATTTCTCTCCTGTTTGTGCATTGCCAAGCACACTGTGGGGTCCTGGTTTATGATTGCAACTGAGACAGTATAATTATACAGAGTAATAATGCAGGCCTGTTGAATTAAATGATGAAGGTCATTTTATTTCAGTTAGGATTAGCATCTCCTGGCCCTTCACATGGACCAGGGCCTTCCAGTATGAGCTGCTATAGGTAGGGAAATAACTGTTCTGTCTTTCTGTACTGACAGGGCACCAGGCCCACTGGTTATAAGATACTTGGTGTTTTTAAGCTGCCATGAAAAAAAAGGCAAGGATTTGTTTTGTTGGGGAGAACTTCAAAACGTGTTCAAATTTCAGCCTGGTCCTTTCCAGAGTAAAAAATCTAGAATTAAGGTGACACACAAACACCACGATAAAAATGTGTATTTTTAAGAAATAATTTGATTAAGAGAAGGACAGTGTTTTCATCCCTTTTTTTTCCTGAATGGCAGTTATCCAAGTGAGACACCCCACTAAAATCACTGGAACTGCTCACAGGAATTTGAGTTAAACCATGCAGCTCTCAGTGTCTTGTTTATTACTTAAACAAGACTTGAATTGGTGCAATTTGGTATTCATCTTCCTTTCCACTATTTATGAGGGTTCCTTTGCAATTTTGCATTTATCTCAGTTTTTACAATGTAAGTATGGATATCAGTTACACTTTTGTGTAGAATTACTTTTAGTTTGAACAAAAGTCAATTGTTCATTTTAAAACAAAAATAATTAGTAGGCTTTCTTTTAAAAACAGAAAGAAAACACACAGACATTTTGACTGAATGTGAAAGAAACCTATACAGAGAAAGCAGAATTCTTTTTGCTCTAACAGTACAATTTTCTGTGTTTCACATTGTGTAAGAATAGAGTTACCAAAATGTACACCAGCTTTTTACAAGAAATGAAAATAAATCAGGAAATGTTTACTAGAATATTGGGATTAGCTAATATAAGGATTTCCTAGTGCTTCTCTGGCACATGGAGAACTTACAGAGAGAGAAAGAAAAAGAAGACGAAAAAAATATATGCAAAGTAGGGTTATGCAAATGACCTTATCAGGGCAAGCAAAAGGCCTCTGCACCATGCCTGCCAATTTGGAAATAACAGCTATGGACACACTCAGCTCCCTCTTCCTGAGGAGATGCAGCTTTAGCCTGTGATGTTGGCAACCACACCATGAAAGGAGATTAAAAATTGCCTCCTCTTTTATGTCTTTTTAAGAGGCTGGCAGAGATGTTAAATGAATCCTGGAGAGGGCAAGCACCCTGATGATATCCCAGTACCATTTTTTCAATTTCATCTGGGTTTGAGCAAATGAAAGGGGCAAAGAAACCACTAGGCTTTGACAGGGACACAGAATTTGTCCCAGATTCCTCTGAGGCATTGGTATCCATCCATCCTGACTTCCAGTCTGAAGGGAGAAGGCAAGAACCATTACCACTGATTTTCACAGAAGATGCAGATATGCTTTTCAAGTTTGAAAGCCAGTGTTTTCAAAAGCTTGGGCAGGCATTAATTGGTCTGTACTTCAACATTCAGCTGTGTGGATTGAATTTTTGGTCAATGTGACATATTGGTGAGGATTTTTCATAGCTAGGGTTGGACTCGGATGTCAGGAGGCAATCAGAGGGTACAGTCAGATGAAGGGGTTGGCTGAATTGCTGACTTTGGGTTGGGTGCACATGCTGAGGATACATCCAGTGTGTCATTGCTGCTTTATTCAAGTTGCTGCTTCCCAGGCTTAAAAGATAAACCATGTGTGCAGCATTATTTAAGCAAAAGGGTAAAGACAGAAAAGAACCAGAGGGAAAAACAGTGACAGTGCCATGAATTTTTTTGTGCAATGCATGCTGCTCACTCCTTGTTTTCCTTCTGATAACACCAAGGCATTTACGTGCAAACAAAAGATTCCTCTTGCCGAGTCAGCCTCCTCCTCCTCTTCCTCCTCCTCCTCCCACCTGATTCCGTCAGCAGAGTTGCAAAAGCATGACTTGTGACAGTGCTAAATTAATAAGGCTGAGGTTGGGTTGACAAGAGAAATCTCCACACACTGTGCACACCTCAGGGGTAGTGGAGGGAAGAGGAAGTCTAGAAAAAATCCAAAATGAAGCATCACTAAACATTTTGTTAAAAATCAATCACAGTGCTTTCTTTTGAGACTTAATCTTAGAGGGAAGTAGTGTTTCAGGACCTTAATCAACAAATTTGGTCACAGCAGGGAAGACACAGTATTGAACAGGACCAATGGCCATTCCAGCAGCTTTGGAAGAAGATATAAGAAATACTGTAATTTATTAAGGAATAATCCACCTCACAAAGAAACCTTTTCTGAATTTCCATTGTTGGTTATCCAAACATCTGAATAACAAGGGCGCAAATCTTTTCTGAAACTGCATTCATGTCCTCAGAAACTCTGCATGGTCTCAAACACGGAGGACTCGGTTTTCATGAACATTCAGTACTTGGGTCCATATGCTCTGTGTTTATTATCTGCCAGAGAGGTGTGAGACATCTAGTTTGCAGATTTTCTCAGGGCTTCATGGGAAATTTTTGACACTTTGCATTCCCTAATGTCATTTTGTGTGAAATTGCTGAAGAAGGCTTCTCCCACTTCTCAAATTGACAATGTGCCCATGTCTACATTTCTGCCCCGTGCTGTCAGTGCCAAACTGATTGACCCCAGTCATGGGGGTGGGGGGAGGAGGGAAGCACATCAGTAAGGAAAGTATTTTAGAAAAGTAGTTTTCCACTTGAAACTTGTTAAGAAAGAAAGGATGTGGGAATGTCAACTTGCTTTGCACTTATGGGTACCAGTGGAGCTTAGTAATTTCTGTAATGTAGGAATTATAAAAGCAGGCATAAGGGAAAAGCTAAGGCGACCTGAAAAGTTAGGTTAGAAGGCGTCCTTTCTTCAAAATGTAGTTCACCATCCTTTCCTAATGTTTGTATTTGCTTCCGACCTTCTTAATTCTCCAGTCTGTCTTTTTTAAAAATGATGTTCCAAGCTTTGCAAGTTGGTTGTGAGTCAGTCTTCCCAGGAGAGCAAAAACTTGAGATGATTTGGAAGTTATGATACAAAAGAATGAAGCAAAACTGGTTTGGACTTTGTAAACTAAGCAAGTCGTGAATCATTGGAAAAATAGAAGAGAAATTACTTTATGGAGACACCTCTGTAGCTCTCCTGCTTTCAATGTCATTGTGATTGTCTGAGTTTTTGTGAGTACAAGTGGAGTGTGAACAGACAGACCTACAAATCTGGATTTCTGCAATAGATAAGGTAAAATAATTAGACAAATGTCCTTCACAGAGCTGACTAAAAGTTGCCAATATACGGGGGAGCACAGCTAAGACAGTTTTAATTAGACAGGTTGGTGAAAAAGCATTTCAACTTTGTTTTCTCAATAGCCACATAATGAAGTGTATGAGGACTCCAGTAGTTTCCTGGGGTTGGTTCCTGGGGACATGGCATGCACACCATCATGCTGTTATGCTGAATTCCTTCCCACTCCTGTCTGCCCATATTGTAATGTCCTCCTGGCAGGTGGTCCTCCTGCCTCAGTATTTTATGCTACCTGGCACAACTGTCAGCCCTGTAAAGAAGCCATTAGATATTGTTAAATATTTCTGTCAAGTGATAAAATTTGATTCTCTTTCCCAGTACTTAAACTTATTTAACCTTATTTAGCCTCACCCCTTCAAAAGAGATGGCACTGTTGGTGGGACTGAGGGGTGAGTTCCTCACTCCTCTCTGCTGTCACAGCTCCACAGCCCATCCCAGCTCAGCTCTGGGGACTCACAGCACACAGTGCCCCTCTCCAAGGAGAGGCATCCCCTTTCCCCTGGCATGCTTGCAGTAGGTCTTTGATCATAGCAAGCACAGGGATGGTCATGCTTCCTGTGGGAAAGGAAGGGTGGGAAGGACAGGAGTCCTGGAGATAGATTCACTGATCTCGTGGTCCCTGAGTGTCTGTACCAGCACAGTGGGATTATGTGCCACTAGGAATTGTGAATCTGGGATGATACCAGTTACCCATCATTACTATGTGCCTGCAGCCTCTCTCACTGCACCTTTACAATGGCAAGAAACCCAAAAAGCAGGATGAGACACAGCCTACTTGTGATTTAGCTCATCCATTTGTTTTCCTTTTCATTCAAAGCTTGATCCTTTACTGGAACTGCGTAGGTAAATCATTTGCCTCTATTGACATTGCAGTCATTTTTCCACTCCTGGAAGCAAGCCTTTCTCAGTGACATCATCCAGATTAAACTCAAGTGATGCAGCAAGCCCATGCATTATTTTTCAGTGGAATGACATGTTCTGTAACAATACCAGCTGAAGCATTTTCTCAATTTTCTGTTACCACATCCAGCTGTTATTCTTTTTGCAATTTGCCACCTCCCTGCCAGTTGTGTTGGCCTAACTGTTAGTGCAGTTGTGCTCTTAATCATGTTCAGAAAGCTGATCTGGCAGAAACCAATGTACAGATATACATGAACACAGATTCTCTCTCTCATCAAGAACACAGCACAGCTCCTCCACCAAATGCACTGGCACATCAATGCATTGGCCAGAAAACAAAGTCAACACAGTCATTAAACACTACATATTGTCCAAGCTGTTACCTGGGACAAGCTTGTTTGAAGGACACTGTACTTACTGCAGACACCCCAGCACTGAGATAAAAATTATCCCAAACATTCCTTGCATGCTGTCCCAAATGATAAAGTTAATTTCTTATTCCTTGTAACAGTATTTTCAAGTGGTCCTGAGTAGAAATACTAATGCCTCACCTTCGTATGACTTCCATAGAAATAATAAATGCAAGCTTGTTTTTTGGGGGCCCTAATATGAGAAGTTTGTGGGTATGTTGACTAGCTTCAGAGCAAGAAGGAGTTAAGTGCTGGAGAGGAAGCAATTCTCAAGATGCAGCAAAGATAATCATGATAATTTATCATCTGATAATCAAAGAGCACACACTTAATTCGTTCTCATTATCAATGTATTTCAAGCACAAGTACCTCAGTACAAGAGGCCTTCCTGAGCACAAGTTGCACTGGAAGGTTAAAGGGCCCCAAGGAAATATAATGCAGTTATTTCTCCTGCATGGGTGATGTGTTGTAGTGCTGTTTGGAGTCCATCTCAGTGGCCTCCTTGTCCCCTGAATGTGGAGAAGGAGCTGTGGCATCTAGAGCTGTTCTTTGAAGCTCTTCACCTTTCTCTAGGACAGCAGTGTCTTCTTGGAGAAATGACTGACAGTTTGTAAGAGCTGTAGGGATTTGGTTCATTAAGGACCCATCTAGAAATAAAGTTAAATCTGGAGTTTTTGATCGTGTCAGAACTCCAGTTTGCAGCATCTTGGGAGCAAGAGATGTATGCAGCATACTAAGAGTGGGCTTTTACCTCCAAAGATGTGGTTCAGAACTAAGTACACTGTGCAGTGTCCAAAATTGTAATTTGTACAGTTTCCACCAGTAATTTAATATTTAATGTCACCTGAAGGCAGGTCTTTGCATAAAGCACAGAAGAACTCGTGTACTGGATGCCATAGCCCTCCTGCATTAGGACTCCACAGACAAAGCCTGCATGAGCAAGACATCCAAAAGCAAAATCAGTTCCAGTAAAAGTATGACATACTTTTACCACATGCTGGTGGCAATTTTTTTTTCTATGGTGATTTGCTTAATGGTTACAGGCAAAGTAAGCCACGGTTCTGGGCTGTGCTGCCAAAATCTGCTTTTACAGTAGCAGCACAAATGCAGCTGCAGCTCAGGAGCCTTGGAGCCCCAGTGCAGAGGAGCAGCAGATGACATCTCACTGTTACAGCATGGACTGTTCTGTAGTGGAGCTGGCCTCACGTTCCCTGGAAACAGCCTGGAAAACATGCTCTTTGTGTACACACACTCCCCTCCCCAGCTCTCACAGTCACACTTGAGTTAGGAAACAAAGTCCCAGCCAAAATTCCTCAAGGGAAAGGGACCCAACTTCTTCAGGATGTGAGCCTCTGAGAACAAAATCTGCCTGTGAGAAAAAGGCAGCTTCTTAATACGGAGGATTATAATGTTGTTGGTGGTGTTTTGTTGATATGTGAAACTGAGATTTCAAAACTTTCCACTTGATTCAGCTGTACAAAAAGGACTTCCTGACCCCTCTCTTACAAAACTCTAGGATCTCTCTGAATTTGCATCCACCGGAAGATCAAGGTGGTGTAGCTGATGGTAGGTTAAAGTGATAAATTGCTGAAAGGAACCATCTTAATTTTAAGCAGCTGTATTTATTGCAGCTAGCAACTTTTTCTTCAGTTTTTCAAATCTTTCAGCAGTGTTGATCAGGTTCCTAGACCTGGAGCTTCCAGTTTGGTTACCAGCATTACTGCCACATAGTGTAAGCTTGGTAATAATCTGAGCACTCTGCTGCACTGTACAGCAATTAGGTAGTAGGCAAAAGACTTAAATAAAACCACATGTAGGTCAAGACTACCAAGTTCAATTTATTTCTTATTACTTTCAAATCTTCAACCCCTCAGACAGAGATTAAGGCCATATTGTGTTAAAAGAAAGAAACAATATGAATTGACAGCTCCTTCTAATAAGGGGTTGGGTTGTTTACCTTAAAATGACTGTTGCCAGGATGCATCAAATAATTGATACAAGAAGTGGGGAGGTAAAGTAGATGTAAAGGATGTAAGGATGCTCTGCATGTGTCCAGTTATAAAGAGGAGCAGAATAGAGTTCCTGGATTTGATTCCTTGGTGTATGGGCAGGCATCCAATGCCTTTGTGCCTCACATCTGTAAAACAGATATAACAATCTAATTTGTCTTCAGTTGAAAGGCACTGTGTAATATAAATGGGCAAGTGTTACTAAGTATCAGCAGTGGCCATAGCCAGTGCTGTAAAAATGTAAAGAATGCTTTTTTAGACATGGAGTTTTGACCAGGATGAAGATTAAATTGGTTTGAAACAATAAAGAGTTGCTGAGAAGAAAAAAGAAAGTTTTTATAATCCCTTGACTTCTACTGGCAGAACTGTTTGCTTCTGGCAGCATTGTCTCTTGAGCTAGCTACCCTGTGACATTGTCAGGGCTCAGCTGCTCTTGTTTAGGATATGGCTTTTGCACATACAAGGAAAAAAACGACGGAAGACATTTCTCTCAGCTCCTTTTGGAAGGGAGCAGTAGGAGAGCAATGTCTGCTCCGTGGACAACAGCCAAAAATTGGTTGCGAAGAAGTCAAGAGTAGATTAAGGCTGTAATAGGGAGCAGATCCAAGGCAGCATTTCCCCCCTGCCCGTCCCACTGCCACTGCTGGTGCTGCACTGGCTGCTGTGGCAGGAATGGGAGCAGTGTTCAGCCGCTGGCAGCCAGGCAGTGCCCTGCTGTCCATGGCTCACTGATCTGTGCTGCACTCTGGCCTTCTCTGAACGTGCTGCCCAGATGGAAAAAGCCAGCCTTCACCCTGCCCTGGAAGGAAAGCTCTTGTCTGGCTTCTAGGAAGGCTTTGCAAGCAACATGAAAGGAAGCTGGAGCCGTCTGCAGAGTTCTTAAAAGCCCTTGGACATGGCTCATGGAATGAGTGCCTAGAAAACCCACTGGTCTTTTCATCACCTCTGTGGTTGCTCACTTCTTTGGTAGCTTTTCCCTTTCAGAACCTAAAATCCAACTTCAACACACAAATCAGCGCCATTATCTAGAGTGGTTTGTCCTGGCCTGGGTGAATTCTGTTTCAGGCCACAAACTGCCTCTCAGCAGCAGGTAGGCTGCTCCAGCATTGTAATATTTTCTGTTTCTGACTAATCTCAAAGTGGGGCAGCTTACAGAGGGCATCCTGATATCCACTTATTCTATAGGTTCGCTCTGGATGATGCAGTGGAGACAGAAGGGAGACCTAGTGGCTTCTGTGGGTCAAATGTGGATCTCAGTTACAAGAATCACAGCACAGCTGGCCACATTAAACCATTGGGGTTGCACTGGAAGCTTTAGTCTGACATCAAGTACAACTCCAAGGACTTCAGGAATTGGTCAGCAGAGTTTGGGAACTTTTCTGACTTGCTGTGGCCAGGAGTCTTAGACATAATTGAGTAATTTTGTCTGAGAGAGTTACTTCATTTACTGACTTGTTTCTACATAGAAAAGGGCTTGGGCATAGAGTGAGAAAGAATATATTCTTCATTTTGAATTCTGTAGTGTGGCTTCAAATTTTGTGGGGTTTTGTATTGGTGACTTCATCTGCTATCATTAATCAGTGAGCTGTCTCAGCCCAGCAAGCTAATTTAGAGCCCTGCTTGTGCATTTGATCAGCAAATGCAAACCATGTGTAATGTCAGCAGGTCAGGCGAGGTGATGGAACATGGGATTTTCACCTCAGTTCCAGAAAGGGCCATAGTTGCTTCCAGGAAGCTGAGCTTGGCACAGGGTGTGGGCAATTGAAAAGATTTATTTCCCTGTATGAGAGCTCATTCTAATTGAGCATTTTCCAATCAATATGTTTCTTACAGACTTTCCAAAGGCTGCATTAGGAAAGCAATTTTATTTATTTTATGACCCCGAAGCCCTGAGGGATTCAGATGTGTCAGCTTCCCAGGGTCTCTGTAGAGACAGTGAAAGGAGAAGGGCTGGGTCACAGGGTACCACACCAGCAAAGTCAGCATGGCAGAAACCCATGGCAGAGCTTCGCTGGGTTGGTTTCTGCAGATGTCTGCACACATGGAGGCCCCAGAGCAGGCACAGTGCACAGAGCATTACCTGCACTTGTGCTGTACCTCTAATACCTTGTTCAACAGGACACCAGGAGAAATAAGCCTGTACCTTTTATTTCAGATTACTACTGAAAAACCTGTTTTGCCCTCTGTTCCCAACAGTGTAGGAGATTCCTCAAAGCCTTGTCATTCTGATTACAGGCACTTTCAGACCTTCTTAAAGAATGTGCAAGCCTCACTTGTGGTCTCTTTTCCTACCACAACTCCTGTGTTCCCTATCCAATCACTTTTTTCCTCAACAAGACCTGTAAAGGGGAATTTTTATCTGCTGCCATGCATTTCCTTTGTACCACTTCATACTCACCAGTATGAAGTGGTTAATCCTGGATTAGCCAGGATTAACCTTTTCTTCATTTTCTACCTTTGCTTGTCTCTGGGCCTGGGAATTGCAGAGCCAGGTCTCTACTGTAGGATGAGGCAGTTCCTGCAAGCCATCAGCAATGAATAGCCACTGCTTCTCCACGGCCTGGGTCAAGGGGCACTTGCTGGAAGGAGCAAGTGGTCAGGCACATCACTGCACACAGATTTCTGTCCCCTACTCCTAACAGCAAGTGCACAGACCACCAGCAGTACAGGAGTTGCCCTGTGGCAGGGCTACATCTCCCACATGTATGCTAACCCCAGAACAGGCCCTGAGGGCACTTAGTTACACTCTCCATCTGCATGGGAATAGCTGGGAATGCCTCAGATTTCTGTTATCTCTGAGGACCTGGAAAGACTTCCTGAGAAAACAAGATCTTTGCCCTTCCTGCCTTTACCTTCCACAGAAGTGACAGTTCTGAAGAGCACCCTGTGGGTGCTGGGTGCTTTGGGGAAGTCACTTGGGTTCAGAGATGGATGCAGCAGCCCCAGCAGAGAAGGTACAGAATTGCTGCCTCAGGAGGACCTTAGTGCTCAATTTGGAAAGGCCTTGAGCATGATCCCACTCAGCTCTTGAGCTCAGCACTGCCCTGCTGGGGAGCAGCATGGTGGTGGTGCTGGTTCTGCCACGTCCCAGCACCTACCAGGACAGGGCCCCTGGTCTGCAGCAACAATCAGGGTCTCCAAACAGGGAACCAGAGAGCAGCACACACAGCACCATGGCAATTCTGAAATAGTGTCTTTGAAGCAGCTGTGCAGCAATTTGCACTTCAGAGCATTTTGGATGTTAACTGGCAAAGCACTGTGACACCTCTTTGCATTTTGGTAGTCCAGCATTGCAAACAAAGATGTGAGACGGGAAGGGACTGTAAAAAGTTGCTCTGGCAGAATCTGAGAAAAGGATTTAAATCTAATCATATGCTTTTCTTCCAGACTGTTGCCTTTATACAGAAATTAAGACCAAAACACAACCTCATCCACCTCTCCTGCTTGACATACACCATCATATTGTGCAGAGGCACATATTATGTTTTACAGCTAACAAGGAAAAAATTTGTTAATCAATAACAAAGAAAGAGAGCATCAGTTCCTAAAGAGTTACTTGATAGGAGACATTCAAGTGTTCTGAACTTCTCCAGCATCATTTTCCCCACTAAAGGCTCACAGTAGATACAGACTTGAGCTGGCTTCCCTGATGCTGCCAGTGATGCTGCATCTGTCCCTGGGTGTTTGGAAACCAGCTGCTGATTTGCATGCACTGGCCCCTTTGCTGTTTGCCCAACCATGCTAAGTAGTTTTTGGCGTGGGAGTGTGAACATTTCTGTCTGCTCTGCAGAAAGCAGAGATAAATGAGAGGTCTGTCTTTAGCCCCTTCTCACACCATCATCCTGCCTGCCAGGGGGAGGATGGAGAGCATAGCTGAAGTGGAACAAAAAGTGAGACAGAACTTGCTGTGAATGCTGTTTTCCGTGTGCGTGCTGTCCTGTGCCTGTGTCCTCATCTCGAAACTAAAGCAGAACAGCAGCTCTCGGTGGCACAGTGCATCACATTTTGCATTGGATTTGTGTCCTCAGATTGTTCCAAAATGAGTCAAGGTGAAAACAGCCTGTGGTACATTATACTTCACATTTTAGGTGTATCTGTTGCATTCACTGAACATAGCAACTCATACTGTAAAATGCATACTCTGTCTTCCAAACCAAAGAAGGGGTTGCTGAGTGCAAGTGCTTTGCATGATTTAAAGTTGACTACATCTCTTCAAAAAACAAAGTTGTAACCCCACCAGAAGTCTGTGGTCAGGTGAAAATATTGCTGGCTGTGTAGTTCTAAGTGCAAAGGTTCTACTGCCTGAGCAGAGCTCTCTGTTTTTCTGTCCTCAAAGCCTGACCATTCTTCAGTTTCCTGAGGGGCTCTCTGTCAGAAGTGAACTCTTCAGAGACCATCAGCCTAAACTGTCCAACAGACCAGCACATTCCTGTTTGTGCCCATGTCTGTTGGTGCTTAACAGGCTTACTGGCTACTTCAAAGTGTAAATTACCCATCAGTCCCTCTCCACTGTACTTTGCTTTGCTGATTGAGAATAGAAAGGAGCAAAGAGTGGATTCCCTGTGCACTCGGGATGATTACCAGCCCTGCAGTATGAGAATTGATCTTCCTCATCATTTATAAGGTCACCAGAGTAGCAGGTGTTAGAACAGGACTTCAGGTGAGGAGTATGCTGCAGAAGTAGACAATCTATTAAGACACCAGTGCATCAGCCTGCAGCGGTAGAAAGGTGAGCATGGATTTTGCTCCCTGTTTAATGCATCTAAAGCTGTCAGTTTATAAACATGTCAGTAAATTACTGCATTTTACTCTGCTGGAGGTGGTGCTTGGAAACTGACAGAAGAAAGAGAATATGCTGGATCTCATAGAGCCAGATTTTGATGGTTTGCACGGCTTTGTCTAACCTGCTTTCAGCTGTTCAGTTCAGGAAGTTTTTGTTGTTGTTTATTTTTGCACTACACAGATTGGGAGACCATGATGGGGACTTGCCAGATTTCAGCCAGAGGCGCAAAGGCAGAGATGGGAGCAGAGCCAGGTCTGACTCTGAGGTCAAAATTCACCCTGGGAAGTCCATGGCCACCGAGAGGGCAGGCTGGGAGAAAGGCAGCGTCCCCCAGGTCTGATCTGCACCTAGTGAAAGCAGCAAAAACTTCACACTGATTTCAGCAGTCAGTTCAAGAGGCAAAACTCTGCCCTCATTTTGCAACACAACTCTTGTTTTCCTCACTTTATTCTCCTTGGTAAATATCTTTGTTAGTTAAAGACAGTGCTGTTGGCTTCTGCAGAGAATAAAACCAGAGAGATAAAAAGAGCCCATTTTCCTCCACTGTGGGCACAACAATAAAAGAAGATGGAGAGAGGAAAATAAGAAACAGCATCCAAAGAAGAAAAACAGTATAAGTGGGATTAGGTTTTCTTCCGTGGACAGTACAGGAAAGCATTTTCATTACCTACTGATAGCAGTGTACACTGTGCTGTAAAATCCCTTCAGCTGCAAAGCCAGCCATCTCATGACCTTGTTTTCACAAAACCAACTACTTCTTCTTAAGAAGGGTCAAAGATGGTGGCATTCAAGTTTAGTAGACACTGTACTGCTCATAAAAGAATTATTTTTTGAATGACAGTTTCTGAAGCACTTTTTAGCAACACTGCTGTGCACCCCTAGAAAAGCCTCCTGTGACTAAACTGGTTCAGCCTCACAAAACAAATGGGCATGTGGTGGGGGCATGTTTTTTTGAGAAACTTAACTTCCCAGGAAAGCAGCAGGGCAGGAAGGGAGGGATGTGAGAGAATAAGAAATCCATCTAGGGAAAAGCAGTTTACTTATTTTATGGCACCTTATGTTTTCCAAACACAATGTAAGTATTTTAATTATGGGATCACCCCAGGGGTGGAGTGATGTGGCACATCCACCCACTCAGTTTTGCCATAGCCAAACTGAATTAGACTGGCTGCTTGCTGATTTCTCAGTAATTTCAAGCCAAGTGGTCCTAGGTCATATTACTTTGGGGCTTTTCTCACAAGTCTCAGAGGTGCTACTGAAACCCAGCAGAGACCTCATTTGCAGTGTGAAGTGTTGGGTCTGTTTCAGAGCTGCCAGCACAGCTCATGGGGCTTGTCCCAGACTGTGTAACTTATTTGGATGTTCTGGGTCTAGCACTCATCAATCCAAAGCTCTTTTTGAACACAGTGTTTTTTTACTAATTGAACAGAAGTCAAAAGTGTACTGTCACCTGCAGGTGGGAAGTGTTGATCTGTGTTTGTACAGGGAGTGATTTATTTATTACATTGTTATCTATAAGGGAGCACACACCTCATGTTGAAGTTATGGTACAGCTCTGTCCTTGTCAGCCTGATTTTCACAGTGGTGTTCTCTTTTGTTTAATGCCTCATCAGGTGAAGTACACATCAAAAGGCCAATTAGATTTCTACACAACAGTTCTCCTTTGGGCAATTTATTGCTTGCATGGCATGGCAGAGAGGGAGGCAAATGAAATCACACACGAGCATTTCAAGCACTCCTCAGATGGTCTTGTAAAACCCTTTCATATGTTGGGATCTGCCTGCATCATGTCTCACCTTTCTCTTTTAGCTACAGCAACAGCTTGGGGTCTGGAGTGTATTTTCTGCAGGAATGGCCCTTTATTCAGCAGAAGATGAACCTCACTCTGGCATTTTAGATGACAGTTTCCATGTCTCTGAGCAAATCTGCACCTCACAGCAGTCCCTTCAAAAATAAAGGTCCTACAGAAAACTCTGACCTCAATAAGCAGACCCTAATTCATAGGGGGAAGAGAATTTGCTTCATAAATAATTAAAGGCTACCACTTGTTTCTGTAGTACAATAGTATGCTACAGTTGAGAGCTAATGGAAATTCTTGTTACAGCCATGCAGGCATCCCTTCCTTAGGTCAGCTCTGACCCTTTCTCAAGCACAATCTCAATTCCTCTTCTGACAGAGATTCAGTTCTGTATGCAGCTGTGGCTCTGGGACTTTCCAAAGCCGTTGTCTGGGAATCTGGCAAAGCAGCAGAATGCAATTCACTTCATGTTACCTCTTGCTAAAACAGAAATAAAAGGGTTGCCTATCTGTTAAAGAAGTAAAAACCAAACCAAAACAAGAGTGGTACAACTCTCTCAGGCTTCTTTTAGTGCTTGGTAGGAGGAGGGTAATCAGATCTCAGAGAATGGTGTGCCAGGAAGGAAATTTCTTCCCATGTGCAGTGTACAATCAGCCAGGTGCAATATAAGGAAGGGAGGTTCATCTTCCTCTGAAGCATAAGGTATTGGCTCCTGCCAGAGGCTGTGTACCAGAGATCTGATCAGATATGGCAAATTTTATGTTCCTATGCACAGTGGGTAAGCTTTGTAGCAAGTCAAACAATGAGTCATCTCACGAGGGGGAAAGGAAAATAAAGCTTTTATCGCCCAATGGATTGGAGATAATCTCTCTACTTGGGTATAAACAGCTCTTCACCGTGCTGCCTTCTCTCCAGGGGAAGGAAGCTATTTTAAATTTGTGTGTAGAACAGATATTGAATTGTCATACCTCCCAAGCTTCTCTGCCTGGGCCCAATAAAGGTACCAGACAAAATGTCTGTGATAGTAATGTGGTTGGGCCTCTGTGAGTAAACACAATAGCCTGGTCTGTATATACTGTACGAGCTGGCTGGCACAAAGGGAGTGCCACATTCTCCTTGGCATCTTGGAAAATCTGTCCCCAAACCAAATATCCCTACTATTTTACTAAAAAATGGTATATCCTATTACATGGACCTAGTTCCATTGGTAATATTTGATTGCTAAACAGGAACCACAGGCTAAAGCAGTGCCAAAGGTGGCACAATCTTGGCCCTGGCTTTCCTCTCCAGTGTGGGAATGGCAGCTGGTCACCTAATGGCACCTGGAGAAGGGGTGGGCCTCTGTGAATACACCTCTCTCAACAATACATGTGCTGATCAATCACTCTGTTACAGGGGCTGTATTCAAGCTGCCCTTCCTTACAGACCCCACCCCAGCCACCTGGAGAGAAGCCTTGGCTGTCTTGCATTTGACAACTTTTCATTATTCTTGGTCCATGAATGTACAAGGGGTGTGAAGAGAGAGCACACCTCTCTTCTGTGAAAGGATACACACCAAGGATGGATGGCACCAAGGACTTTTCCTGCTGCTTGCTCTGCACATCAAAAGGAGCATGTGGAGGAAAATCCTTTTGCACAGTGGAAACCTGGAATGAAATAATGTCCTGTGAGCTTTCTTCAGGCTGCTGAGTCAGTTCTTGGTTCTCAATATGGCACAGATAAACCAAAGTGCCAAAGTATTTCTCAGCCCAGTGCTTGGAGTAATCCTGTACCAACATGGCATTGCTCTCCTACCCTTTCCCCTGGGACTCTGTAGGTTGTGCTGTGGGGAGAAAGGGGGGACTCAGTGATGTCTGCCTGTGTTCCTGTGCCTTGTCTCAGTTTGGTAACAGAACTGTGCTCTCTTTCTGCCCAGGTTTGCAGCCAGTTTACTGGAGCAGGGAAGATGTGGCCCAGTGGCTCCGGTGGGCAGAGAAGGAGTTTTCCTTGAGACCCATTGAGAGCAGCACCTTCGAGATGAACGGCAAAGCTCTGCTGCTCCTGACCAAAGAGGACTTTCGCTACAGGTCCCCTCATTCAGGTGAGGATTATTTACAGAAGCTGTCATTGCAAAGAGAGAGGAAGCTGTAGCTGAAGAGGGTCAGAGGAGGAAATGGTCACCTTTGCTGAGGTGGACTGGGAAAGGGAGGGGAAAGGGAGGACAGAGACACTTCTATGAGGCAGGGACAAAAAGGACAAAGAGAGAAGGAAATCCTGATACACCTGAGTTGTAGGCATATTTGAATGCAAATTCAACCCCAAACATCCAACCTGTTTATAGTTAAAACTCCCTGCAGAGCTCCCAGAAGGCAAGCTGCTCTGGCAGCATTTTGTGACTTACAGCTCTTCCTGCAAAGGCTTATCTGTTCACAGACCCAACTACAGCAGCAGGTCAATCAAGTGCTCCAGCCTCTTTAGGCAGCCTGTATTAGCATTTTGCCTCCCAGTTGTCTTGGCTGAGGTGCTGCTAAAAGTGACTGCAAAACTCCTTCCTTGGGGACTTTGCCTCTGTTTAACAGCCCCTGTGGGTTTTGCTTTACTCTACCATATTCTCACATGTGCTGGAGTCCAGCCCTCAGCACAGCACAGACAGGTGTGTGAATCAGTCTGCCTATTGCTCAAATTATGTCTTCATTTATTCACAAAGGAGATTTAGAAATGTGTGTGTTGCCTGCCTGTATTTGTATCCCCTGTGGTCTGTCTGCTCCAGTTGTACAGTCAGAGTAAGCCTCTGCCCTCCTTTGTCAGGGATGTTTAAATATGAGTTGTGAGCTTTGTTTTTTGTGACCACACGAGGTACTCCTGTGAAATAGAAAGGCTTGCACTTCAAGCACTATAGGTGATTAAAGAGCTTGGACCAAGTGGTGACAGAATTGCTGTGAGGAGCTTCCAGTGCAAGGCTCACAAGGTGCAGGAGTACAGCTGGTGCTACTGGAATCTAGCTGATAATCAAGCTGTGGGTCTGATTCTGCACCAACCTGCTTGGCCACTCTCCACAACCATCTCCTGCAGAATCTGCCTCATAAATTGTTGCTTATGTTTAGTATATATAAAGTTTTTTAAGCATGTGCTTCAAATCCAGGATTAATTTTGTATGGGAGAAGAGCCCAAACATTAGTGTCTGTTGTCACTGTAATACATTAGTGAGAACCAATGCCTAGAAATGTCTTTTTTTTGTCTTTTATTTTTTTTAATTCTCTTACACCACTTGGAGTGTAAAAATTAGCCCTGCTTGAAGCAAAAAGAGTACTGAAAGCAGAGATGTGGGCAAGGACTGCAAGGGACACCATTATGTATGTTGTCTGCAACTCCCCTTCCTGCCTGCAAGTTATGTTCCTATTCTTCCCCTTGTGTGCTGTGAGGACACTTGCAGTAAGCAGGATTAAAAATGTTTCTAGGCTGGAAATAGAGTGTTCCCAGAGAAGAGCCTTTGACTTGCAAAATCTCACTTTATTCAGAAGGTTAAGCTGAATTTGGAACGAAACAACCCAGCCAAAGGCCTCCTCCCTTGCATTTTGTCTCTTCCTTCCCTCCAGGTATTCCCCACTGATAATAAACCTTGTGGAGGTTATCTGAGTCAGTCCCTAAAAGTTGAGATAACTGTAGGTAAAGGGACATTAGCTCAGCATTTCCCAGAATTAACTGTACATGAAATTGAAGAACTGTGAAATAGTGTTTGCCACAGAGGCATTAAGTTTTTCCAGACTGAGGCCACATGAAAGCTGTATCATTTCCCCTCATGGTTAAAGCAGGAGAAGGGCATCACTCCCACAGTCTTGCCAGGAAAGGGGCTCACAGCCTCAACACTGTTCAGGGCTGCCCAGGGAAGGGAGGCAGCAGAGGAGGGAGGGAGGGAGGCAGGGAGGGAGAGAGTACAAAGCATTTTTCACTATCTTAACATTGCTGCATCTGGGTGATGCAGAATTCTCAGCTGTTTCATTAGGTAAAAAACCCCAAAACACAGACAGCTTTATGGATGTTTTCACTAGTCTGTCCAGCCAATCAAAAGAGGTACAAATTTGCTACCTTATTGCTCTGAGTGTTACAGCACTAGTTATTTATGATTATACCACTGTTGCAGTCAATGATGGAAATTATGTGGTAAAATCACTTTTTAGACTTTCATGTAACTGTGTGCTCAAGGCTTTGCTTTTAATTTGGCTTTCAGATATTGCAATCACCTTTTAAAAATGCCCTAAAGTCACTGCTGAGACAGTAAAAGCTGCCTAGATGTTAAAAATAAAGGAAACTGAACTATGGAAAGCAGTATGGCTTTAACTGTTTCACAGCAAGAAACACAAGTTGCCCACAAATTAGAATATTGGCAGTTTACAGAGACAAGGCACAAGTGGTACACAGCTTACAATCTCATAGAAACAAGTACTGAAAACCCCCATGTTTGAGAAGACTCTCCCAGAAAAATCTAAGGTTTCCTAAGTGAAACTCTACTAATTTGGTTTTCAGATAATATGTAATTGTTGCAGCCTGTTCCTCTGTAATATGAGCAGTGACAAAAGAGCTGGCAGAATGAAAAGTCAAGAGACTTCCTATCCTGTGATGTACAATTGAAATGTACAACCAGTCACACCTGACCAAATGCAAAAGTACCTTATGTGTTTGGTGTAGATGTTGGAATGAGGTCATCCATACAAGATGAAATTTATAAAAGGCACAAAATAAGCAGTTAGTCCACTGGTCTCCTGGATATTGTGGTGTTATGTTCCATTAAGGAAAGATACAACAATTATGGTGCCAGGGAATGTTTTTCTGTTTTGCCACAGTCGTGCTCAGAGGTGTGATGTGCCTTTTTTCCCTTTCAGAGGAGAACTTTGCATAGCAGTGAAATGCAGGATTTTACTGCTAGCATTTTTGGGTCTGAAAATAGCACCCAGGAGCCATGAATTCATGCATCAGATGGCTAAATGAGTCTTCTCATCAGTTATTTACATTTCCATTTCCTTTTTCCTGCTGTTTGTCTTTCAGGTGATGTTTTGTATGAACTCCTTCAGCAAATCCTGAAGCAAAGGAAAGCTCGTATGCTCTTCACACCCTTCTTCCACCCTGGGAACTCAATCCATGCTCAGCCAGAGGTCATATTGCACCAGAATCATGATGAAGGTAACTCTGTCTCATTCTTACAGGAGCTGCCTTTACAGAGGCAAGTAGGAATTAAGTAATTTTCTTGCTCCAAAGTTACTTAAATAAAGCTGCTCTCCTCTCTCTGTCTCCATAGCTTTGGAACAATCAAATGGTCTAGTGAGTCAACAAGCCCTTCTCCATTTATCTTCTATTGTTTTGTTCTGTTTCCAAAGCACCTTTAAAAGCTATGTCAGGTACAGATTAAAAAGCAGAGCATTTTACTGACCCTATTGATTCATTTTTCCTCACACCCAGTTAGGTAGGCAAAGTTGCTTTGTGAACTTTTAGTATCCTGGAGATGCAGCTAAATGCAGTTGTTGGCAGAGCAAGGGAGGGCAGCCTCAGAGGGGAATATCCAGCTCCCAGTCACTTCAGCTGGCAGTCTGTCAGAACATCATGCCAGAGTTCCTGGCACTGAGCCCATCACATTGCTCGGCTGTTGGGCTGCTTGAGCAATTCCTGGTGAGAGAAGTGGGCTTCTGCAGGTTTTCTCTCATTTTTACTTGCTTAGGTCTAGTAGTGTGCACACATATCATGACTATCAGTGGTGATGAAAAAAGAATAGTTAAGTTTGTGGAATTGCATATTTGGGCTTCCTCTACTGCAAAATGGAAGAGTGCTGCTTTTCACTGGAAAATTGAGGTTTTAATTTCTTTAAAAATACACATACTGAGGTACTTCTTGGATTTCTTGGGTATATCATAAAAAAATATAAAACTTAAGCTTTTTCAGAGGTCCTTTCCACAAAAGCATCAGGCAGAACGAATTTTTTTCAATTAAAAATGAATTCAATTTTCAATTTAAAAATCTAGGAAAAAGTAGTGTTACTCCTTTTTTGAGTAAACAGGAGAAGAGAATATAAGTGAGTTAGGATGTCACCCTGGTTTCTGCTAATTGGAGAAAAAGTGTGCTTGTTCTATTTGATATGAATCTATTTCAAGATTTAACATGGGATAGGAAGAGAAGATTCAGGGGTGCTGTCAGACCTGTGCAAGTTGCTTTGTGGCCAGTGTGAAGTAGCCAGAGTCAAATGGCACCAGCAAAACCCTGAGACTAAGCCAACAGCAGGACAGCAGCAGGTGGAAGAAGGACACTCCAAAGTGTTTCCACACAGCTGTGTAAATATTCCAGGTTAGCTGAGGTTCACTTGGCAGAACTGAGCAGAGACAGTTGCCACTGTATTCAGACCATTAGTAAAATCTCAGTCTTTTCCTTAAGTTTTGCCTTCACCCACAAGTTTTCCCATTCTAAATTTCAAACAGAAATACTAGCTGCTCTCTGGCACTCCTACATTTAACATATGGAGCAGCTTTGACTAGAGAGGATTTCACAGGGATGATCACTTGGCCTTTCATGTGTGTCATTTAAATAATGTGTCTTTTACAATCGAGTGACTAAGAAACAACTTAGATTTCTTCCTTACAATACTCTGGCTGCTGATAGCAGTGCTGCTTTTCTCAGAGAACTCTGTGCTATTACTTAAAACTTCTCTTTATAATGACAAAAATTAGTTCTTGAATTGCTGTGAGAGGAACTTCAAAATAAGCAAAAGAAACTACAGCTTGCTTCCCACAAGACTGAGCAATCAAAAAAATCTCTATGCCAAAAATTTACAGGCAGGTGAATTTGTTTATTTGGACATTACTTCTTCTTCCAGTTTCACAAAGTCACTTGGGAGAAACTATCACAATTGAGTTTTCATTTTGCCTCAGCAAAATACAACTTACTTTAAAAAGGAGAATGAATGCAAGGAGCAGAACTTAACCCAGGCTAACTCACAGACTGTGACATTGGGGACAGATTTTACCTTGGCCCCATTTTGAGTGGTTAAACTTCACAGGTGATGTGTCTTTATTACAATCTCTCCTTACTCCAGTGATCTTTTCCATTTTCTGTCTCTTTTTCCTGTTTCCTAATGGATTATACTTATGATCCTGCTTTTAAATGCTTTCCCTCTAGTGGTTTCTTACTAGGCTTAAACAAAGGGGGTTTGGCTGTTGGAAATCAATTGACTGCAGTTCAGGATATTGGCTTGGAATGGGCTCTGTCCCTGCAGAGGGATGAGCAATGGAAAGTGAATTACCTTTATCTCCAGTAGTCCTTCTGACAGAGCTCTGAGTCACTGGATGGGATGCCATGCAGGAAGCTTACACTGTCATTCCCTGCACTTCTTTCATGGCTAAGCACACAGTGCCAATCTTTGGGACTGCCATGCCAGCAATTGCTCACTCCCAAAGTGCAGCCCCACCCATCCCTGTATGGATAGGTCAGCAAATTTCCTAGGAGGTGAATTTCCTTTCACAGCTTTGTCTTCAAGAAAAGAGTGTTGCTCATTTGGGATAAAGATCCAGAGTGCATCTAGTGCCTTCTTTTGTTAAGTACTTTAAGGAAAAAATCTTGAAGGACAGTGAATCATTAGTGTATATCCATTTGTGGTGTTTCCTCTTCCTGCTTTTCCAAGAGTTCCTTGGTCTCTGCTTTCTGTCTTCTCTGTCCAGGTTCAGTATCACCATGGTTTGGAAGCAGACGGATAGAAACACCTCTGTTTGGAGTTTGTCAGAGCCAGCTAATGTTTTCAGAGAGCTTGGTGAAAAGCACAGCAGAGCATTCCTCTCTACTTTAAAGTTAGGTGCTCCCTTCAGCCAAGGCATTAAATAATTAGGACAAACAACACAATATTCTGCTCTGTATTTGCAGGCCAAGAATGAGCACAGTGCATTTGAATGTACAGTGATGGGGGTGGATGGTCTGTAGAAGATAGGACACAGAATAAAATTTGGGAGTTGATTTTCCTTCTGTTGTGGCAAAGAAAGGAGACTTTAAGGAAAGACAGCCACAGAGAGTAGGTACAGTTGTATATTTTCCCTCTTTGATCTTCATTTGGGCCATCCCACATTTGCTGGCCAGATTGTATGTAAAAGTGTTTGGGTTTAAGCAAGAACAATATACAGCTCTGGAGTTTCATGTCCTCCAGCTCTTCCATTGTGAGTATCTTGAACAGCTCTACAAATGCATTTTTCTTGTCTGGAACCACAGGTGTGTTTAATAAGTATTCTAGAGCAATGTAGGTTCTGCCTAAAATTCCAGGTTTTCCTGTAGACTTTAGGGTTCTGGTACAGATGCTATGTCACTGCCTGGCACTACATTTTCTCAGGACTTGAGCTTTTCCTGTTCAGGCCTTTCCCTGGGTATGTGCTGATCCATCTCCTGATGCCTGCCTGGGTTCCAGAGCAGCAGAAGCCCTTCAGTCTTCACCTCAACTGGGTTTTCAAACAGGTATCATTGCCTTGGCAAGACAGCAAGAGAATAATTTCATACTCAGAGAAAATTGAGTGAACAAAAAGGGCAGCCTCAAATAGGCAGCTACTTGTTTCAGTTGTTGACACATACCCAAAGTTTCCTTCTCTTATCACCCAAGGCTTTCAACAAACAGCACTGAAATTTGATCTTTGTTTTTTCTGATAAAAACCTGTTAGTCACTGTAGCTCTGGTGGTACTTTCCTCTTTGTCAGTAGTTTCCCAAGTCAAAATTGATGGCCTTATCTAACCTGAAAGTCTGTACTGGCAAAAATTTTAATTTTGTGAGAGGATTGTTAGTGATTTATCTCCCTACTACTGTTAAGCATCACAGCTGGGAAAGTGTATTCATACAAAAGTGTTGCTAGAAGTCCTTCTGCTGAAGACACGTAAGTGCTTATATGGGGCAATCCATCAGTAGACACTACAGACTAAAAAAAAGAAGATGAAAATGTCCTTATGAAGATGTAGCATGCTCTTAAAATTAAGGCAGGGATCAAACATAGGGTTTCATAAAGAGCTTCCTACCAGTAGGGCTTTTTTAAACCACCCAGTTCATATTTCAAACTGAGTTATTCTCTACCTTGACCTAAGCCGCTACCATCTAAAACTTAATACCCAGTATTTTCCTGGAGACATTTTCCCTTTTTTTCTTTCCCTTCTACCTTAAAGTGCTCATCATGGTAGTAAGAGCAATGACACAGAGAGACAGAAATGGCAGGAGAAAAATTTCAAAAAAATTGTGCAGAAACACACTTTCTTCACAAGTGTTCAGTCAGCTCCTCAAAATGGGATTTCTCTTATTGTGTTTCCCAAGGAACTTTTTTGACATGGTAGTGGAGGGAGATTGTTTTCACTGTTTTCATTCTGTGTAGAAATAGTAACTATCTGCATTTATGCAGAACTTTACTGGGCATCTGTAGGTCTCACAAATAAAAAACATTTACAAGCCATCACCAGTAGATCCTACACCTTTATCACAATATAGACAATCTGTATTTTGGGGACTTCTTTTTTCTCCACAGATAGCTTTGTGCAGAGAACTCCGAGACCATCTGCAGAAGGAGTCCACCACAACCCCCCAACCATTGAACTGTTGCATCGCTCGCGGTCGCCCATCACCAACAACCACCGTCCATCGCCAGACCCCGACCAGCGCCCGCTGAAGTCCCCCATGGACAGCACCCTCCGTCGCCTGTCCCCGGCCGACAGGATGCCAGGGACAAGGCACCAGCATGAGAACAACCAGCAGGAGCCCTATCCTCTCTCAGTGTCCCCAATAGAAAACAACCACTGCCCACCTCCTTCCGAGCTGCTCCAGAAGCCCTCCAGCCCTCGCCAGGAGAACACCAGGGTCATCCAGCTGATGCCCAGCCCAATCATGCATCCTTTGATACTGAACCCCAGGCACTCCGATTTCAAACCACCGAGGTTGTCTGAGGATGGGCTGCACAGGGATGTCAAGCCCATCAACCTGTCCCACCGAGAAGAGTTAGCTTATATGAACCACATCATGGTGTCTGTCTCCCCTCCCGAGGACCACGCGATGCCAATCGGCAGGATAGCAGGTAAGGGACATTCTGTAGGCTACACCAAAGCTGGTGCTCTTCATTCATAACTAACCATGCTTTGTTTTAAGGGTTTCTTCTTTCCTTTTGCTACTCTGTGACATCAAGAGTTTACTGGCATTGTGCGAGTTTCACTACATCTGTGGCTCAGGCAGTGCAATATTAATACATGAGTTTCATGACAGGTAAGCAGAGGTGCAGAATGACTTGCCTGTGACCACAGAATGTATAATTGCTATTGAAACATTTGCATCCTGACACTCGCTACCTCTCCACCCACTAGCAATCCATTCATTTCCCAAGATACCTATCTCTGAAGCCTTGTTCTGCAAAGAGAGAATTTTCCAAGAGTTCCATTCACATTAGTGTCCAATCCTATGGAAATGAAGAAACCCTCTGTCAGTGGCATTTGAAATAATGCAGTGTCAAGCCCATTAGGAAGCTGGCAGGACTAATGAAATACCACCTCAGAGTCCTTCATAGCCTTCCCTGGGCTTCTCACATCAGGACTGTCCCTTTTTACAGAAACGAGGTTGGCTTTGTCCCACACAAACCACAGGCATTGTCTCACTTTTGTTATCGTAAATAACTGACATCACAACCACTGAATCAGGAAGCTGAGGTTACAGAAAATGTTTCTTATACTCCAAAGGGAACTGTAAACAGGGAGAGGGGGAAGAGGAATCCAACCACTTCAGAAATACACTGAATGCCCCAGTAACCAATTTCTTTTGAGAGATGCAAATACACACCACACCCAGAAAGATTCCTTGCAGTTGTGTCAGCAGTGACCTGATGTGATCCCCAGCTCCTGTGAGGTATTACACATGTCCACAGAGCTACAAACACCTTGTTCTTTTTTGTCCTTACATGCCTTAAATTTGTTACAGATGTGGTGCTGCCTCTGCTTTAATGAGGAAGATTTTCTGTTTTCTTAAGGTTTGCCACTTTAAATTCCAAAGATATATAGCTTACTGTCTAGTCAAGATCAAGCACAGCAAGGACCATGATCCTTTCACTAACAGAAAGATGAGTTACAGAAATTAATCCTTTGACATTTTTGCCAGGCTGACATTTGTCTCTCTCCTTTTGATTTTTATTACCCACAAAATTCTCAGCAAGTTAATAAATATACTTAAAGTTATGGCAGAGAAAATACCCTACTGGTCGCATCACTGTAGATTTCCTTCCCAGAAAGTGTTGTTGGGAGATCAAGGCAGTTAATTTTTATTTTCCAGAAGAAAACATTCTTTAAGAGTAAACCCTAGTCTGAAATAAATGTAAGAAAAAATATGGAGAGTATGTGGTGCTGTAATTTTTTTACTTTACTCTTAGGAATTTTCTTACATAGTTGGGAATCTTTGGTTTCTGCACGTTGTGCAGTGGGTCCAGTGACACCAGCCCCAGTAATTCCCATGTCCTTTCTATCCCTATGCTGTTTGCAGGGCAACAGAGCCCAAGCCTTTGGAAATCTGGGCCTAACACAGTTGCTTGGCAAGTATGTGTAGCCATTAAAAATGTTATCCAAAGGCTAAACCTGCAGACTGAGTTGCTTTCACTGCAGGCCCATGTTTTGGCTGAGACCCACAAGCAAGGGTGGCATACCTGAAATAACTGGTGAATTATTTAATGCCAGAAAAACCTGGAGTGTGTTCAAGCATTTGGTTCAGATGAGGGCAGTGTTTTATGGCCCAGGGTTGGGGAATTACAGAGCTCATGGTTAGATTGATTAGATTTCTGCTGATAAATTGGCCAGTGTACTTCTATCAGTGCCGAAGTCCTTTAATTGTAAAAGTTCTCATGCTTCATTTGCTGTACAGGCACAAGCCACTGCTTCTCTAGTTGGATTGTAATGGCCCCTGAACTGTACAGACACCCTCCTAAGATCTCACAGCTAATTTAAAGGTGATAAAAACTGGATTACTACCAAGCATTTAGACGGCCCATGCTTCATGCCTGACATCAACTTCACTGGAGCTGTTGAATTCAATGGCAGCATACTTAGACCCCCTAGAAAGAAAGTAGCTTTCTACTTCCTTCCCACCCATCTCTCAGCTCTTGCCAGTGAGTGTTTTATCTTTTATGTCATCATAAATGTATTTTTCATCTCAGTGTCCTCACCTTTACTGCCATAGTTAACATGGAGGTGCTTGACCAACCATGCTCACCACTTCAGCGTGAGAGAGACCATGAAAGGTGTGAGAAGTGGCTCTGAAACTGCAAATGTCGATCAATGCAATTCTTCAAAGGGGCTTTTTAGAAATCACTGGCATTACTTCCATTTTCTTGATGAGGATGGCTGATGGGTTGGGTAGTGAAAAGATTTACCAATAGTCCAGTGCCAGAGCGAAGTACTCAACTGTTTACCCTGGTGAGAAGAGCCTTGACTTCCTATGGCTTAACCACTTGGATGCAGGTGATTTTCAGGGGAGATAGTGATGAGAAGCTGCTAGGGAAGCTTGGTAGGCTGCTGACTAAAACCTTAGGCTGTACTCCAGAACATCTTCTGTTCCCAGCTCAGATGTTTGATATTGTACAAAAATTTTCCCTGGACTTAAGACACCTAACAGCCTCATGAATCTGTTTACTTGTGGATTGAATGTGTTTTTAAATGCAGCATGCAATTAGTTGGTGCTGAGAAAGAAAGTAATGTTTTTGCTTGCTGCTATACACAAGTGCTCTCTTTTCAGGAGGTCAATCAATAAAGCTCTGGACCTTCTGTCAGACAAAATAATGACCTCTACTCACTGGCTGACTAATCTTTCCTACCTTTTTATGTAATACCATTTTTCAAAATATTAATTTTACTGGTAAAGCACTTTCCCTTTTACAGCAAAGGATTTCAAGTTGAAGGTCTTATTATCTTTTCATCTAAGGCCATTTAACACTTTTCTAGCAAAGCCGGAGGCATAAAGTATCTTTATATTACTCATTAAGGTCACATATATTATTCATTATTGGCTAGAGTTGATTTTGAAAATTGTGGTTAACACAATATGCACAAGCCTTTTACATAACTTTGTCAGAACTGGAGGTCATTATGTTGAGATGACCAAGAAGCAGGTTTGCATCTCCTGTAAATACACCAGGCAAAGGATAAACTAAGTAACTCAGGCATCAGTAGTCATCTAGTTAACAGCTTGTGAAAACATGAAAAATATTAAAAACTCCCCTCAAAAGGGGAGTTCAGCAGAGCAGTTTCATGGAGAGTTTTCCCTACCGGAACTGCTAATTCAAAGCAGCAACACTCTTGGTAGTCAAGTCCTAACTTGGACCCTAGCAAGCAGGCATTCTATATATGGCTTACTTTTTTTCAGTAGTTGATCTTGGTTGCCCACAAACTATCTCCAAGGATATCTCTCTATGTGGGGTGAAAATAGATACCTTTTTTCTCTTTTTTTTTTGTTTATACAATTGCAGTTTAAATCAAGAGGGGCACCTCAAATTAGCCCTACTGCAGACTGGAAATTCTATTCCCCATGAACCTCAGACTGTGAAGGTTTTGTTATCAATGATTTTAGGGCTTTGATATGTTGTAAAAGGTACTTCCCCAAGGTACAAGAGGCAGTTATAGGACTATTCAACTATAACAGGGTTGGTTTCATCCCAACCTTTATCACAGAGAGGTTGTCTTAGAAACATCTAAATTAAGGTAATGGTGTGGTGGTATTTACCTCACTTTTGATTTCTTAAAACTCACTAATACAATTCTGGATATTTCTTGTGAGGGGGGATACATTGCTGAGCAGGTCCCTGAGATTTCCATCTCCCAATGTCTTTTTCTATACCAGCTCTAGGACTGAAAGACTTGTTCACTAATCCACAGCATGCTGAAATCTGAAGGCAGTTGAGTCCTGTGCCTGGTGTTATCTATCAGCATGCTGCTCTTATCAGCTGGGTTACCTTAGCAACTGGGCTGTATCTGACTTTATGAGCTGCTGGATTTGTTTCTTCCCCTTCAGGAGTCAGAGAAAAAGCCAGGCAATGTTTAAACTGTTGGAAGGCACATTGTCTATCATTGTGTTGGTTAGGCTCATAAAGCCATTGACTGCTGTTGGAATGAGGATGGACAGGATTCTTACCCTGCTGAAGTCGTGACAGAGGGCTGGCTCCAGACTTGGTCCTGGTTTACCTCAGCCTCTCAGTGTGCCACTCATCCTGAGAGTACAGGGGTGTAGCATGAACCCCAGGGACCTGTGGCAAGGCATGTGTAAGTGACATCTCAATAAAAACAGTCTGATGGCTGAAACCAAAAATGCAGTCCCATGGTAAGAGCACATCAGCTATCAATGACTCACATTCTGCTGAAATCTACAGAACAGCACTTGGGATGGGCGTAGGCTCTGAGCATGGGGAGGTCTTCCAAAGGGGTTTGATTGTTTTGTGTGGGGACAGAGTCATGGATTCTCCTCCTTTGTTTGAAAAAATTACTTATGTGGGTGGGGAAAAGACAGGAGAGGACACTGGAATACCCTTTTCACAAATCCAGTGCTTTAAAAAAGTGCAAATCAACTGGTACTTTTTTCTGTTTATACTCTGGAGTTGGGCTGGAAAGCTTTTAAATGAGGATAAGAAAAACTCAGCTGACTGAGCTGTCAGATTTGTACCGACAGACATTTAGAGTTTAAACATGAAAAGACACCAAACCACTTCAAACCACTGCACCTCAGCAGTGTCTCCTCACTGCTTAGCTACTAGGACCAGAGCCCCAGTGCCCATGTCTGCTCCAGATGTGTCCATGGGACATTTACAGCTGTGTCACATCATAGGATAATCTTCTGGGGGTTTTTTTACTCATACACCAGCAAAATCCTTTGTGCAAATGCGCCACATTAGTTTATTATTTACAATGTGTTACAACACATTAGTTTCTTTTTCGTTCTGTACAAAACATCTGTCCAGGCACAGTTTGCTATGCAATGGCATATGCTGGCTGGTAGGGAGGGAGGGAGGGTGGGAAAGGAGGCAGTGAACAATTACACCTCTGTAGTGAGGAGGGCAAAAACCAGCATCAAAGCACAACTTAGAAGTTACAGGTTTTGTAACTGATACCATTAGCCCTCACAGAAGGGCTGGAAAAAATGATTTAAAAGTTAATATTGGGTACTATGGAAAGATATTTAAAGAATAATGTAGACATCAGGCAAAGACAGCCACAAAGGTAAATCTCTTAACTAATTTGCTGTCTTGATATGATAAGATCACCCACCTAGGGGACTGAGGGAAAATAGTGGGTGTAGTTGTTCTGCATTTTAAGGAAGCCTTTTTGTCCTGCCCCTCACAGCAGGGTTGAGTTGCATGGCTGTGGGATGAGCAGGTTCCCAGTACACTGGGTAAAGAACTGTCTAAGGGCAGGGCTTAGGGGGCTGTAGTGCATGGGATCACATCTGGCTGGCAGTGTTCCACAGGGCTCATTTCGGGGGACAGTCCTGTTCAATGTATTTATCAGTGATCTGATGCAGAAGTTGAATGCACCTTTAGCAATTTTACTGATGGTACCAAAGTGGGGAGATGCTGTTGGCTCTCTTGAGGGACAAGATGCCTTGGAGAGGGGTCTGTAGAGATTGGAGCATTGGGCTGTGATTGATGGGATGAAATCTGACAACTCCAGCTGATAGATTCTGCACCTTGGGTGGAGCAGTGCTGGTCCCAAATAGAAATGGGGAGAGAAATGTCTGGGGAGCATCCCTGCACAGGGGAGTCTGGGGGTGCTGGTCAACACCAGGCTCAGCATGAGTCAGCAGTGTGCCCTGGCAGCAGGAGAGCAAGCCACATCTGGGTGTACCAGACGCACAGCTGATCTTCAGGACAGCACATGACATTGCTGATACCATTGGAGCCTACCTGTGTACCCACCTAAGAATGCCAAGGCTGTCTTCTCCACTGTCATGAGTGATGAACCCAGCAGGATGTGACAGCACAGAAGTGGCTTTGGTGACACACAGACTTTGGGGGGCAGCTTTGACAGGATGGTCGCAGCAGCTGAGCAATTTCAAGTTATCGTCTGGCAACAGAGAAAACCAAAGCAGTGGTCACTTGGGCAGTTCTAAGTGATAGGAGTTCAGTGGTTGTTTCCCAGTGAACTAACCTTCCTTCCTGTAGGGCAGCAACTCATGCAGACAGATTGGAGCCCTGCAAGAACATAAAAATCCTGGTGTAATGTTGGCCTGTCACTTCCATTTGGATATGACAATGATAATGTCACTGGCCTTGTTTCATCACTTGCTCTTGCAGCTGTGTATACTTTTACATTTCCACTACATGCCATGTCTCTTGGAGCCCCTGTGGAAAGCCAGACTGCTGAAGAGACTGAAGTGTGGATGGGAGTCAAGCTCATAGAGCTCATATTCATAGGAGTTTTCATTGTAACCTTGAGAGTCTTCTTAACATGGCATTAACAATTAATTTGGGCATGAAAGTGGGCCTTCCCTGCCAATTTAACTAATGACACTTAAGCTCAAACAATGGCTGAATAGCAATAGCTTGGATAGGTGGTTGTAGATGTTCTGTGAAGTGTCTTGTTTCCCAGCTGTCTCATTCCTACTGCACAGTTACAGGAGCAGAAATTGCAGTCTGGGCTTATTTAGGTCTACTCAAAAGCCAGGACTGAGCAAGCCAGAGGAAAGCTCAAGTGTTTAGATCTCATTCTTGTCATTACTGTACTGTAGCACCCGTTTGCATCCCATGGCTAGACAGATAAGTGGCTTCAGAGTACTCTAAACATCCCTTGGGGTCAGCAGGATGTTACACTCTCTTTTAAGAAATTTGCCTTTTAATGGAAATAGGTTCCTTATTTTCCCTGTGTACTGCACACTTCCTTCAGGCTAGAGCTGTTTCAGTAATTCAGATTTTCTTCTACAAAACAAACTTGAATCACTTTGAATCCTCTTAGTTAAACCAGGAGAGAACACTGTTTGTTTACAGTGTTGACACTACTCTTCACTGTCTCCAGAGACAGGCCTGTTTCAGTCTGGCTTTAATACCAATCACTTACAAGCACACACATCAGTTTATGTGCATTAAAATGCAGGAAGGGAAGGGAAGGGAAGGGAAGGGAAGGGAAGGGAAGGGAAGGGAAGGGAAGGGAAGGGAAGGGAGGAAGGGAAGGGAGGGAAGGGAAGGGAAGGAAGGGAAGGGAAGGGAAGGGAAGGAAGGGAAGGAAGGGAAGGGAAGGGAAGGGAAGGGAAGGGAAGGGAAGGGAAGGGAAGGGAAGGGAAGGGAAGGGTTTGGCCATATCTCAATATGGAATTTTAACCCCAAGAGGGGAAGGTCACATCTGAGTTTTTTGCAAGGGACCCATCAGAAATCACCAGTTTATGGCTTATGAGGTCCCTTCAGGAGGGACTTCCTGGGAACAAACCAGGAGTTGTGTCCTCCAGCCATGCTCACACCTCCCATAGTACTCTGGGCTTTCTGAGAGAACACAGAAGTGAGGTTCATAGGGAGCAACATAATACAGACTGGTTTTCTGCACTTGGAAAAAGCCAGAAGTCTAAACCTAAGACTGAACTGTTCAAAAATAGTAGAGATTCTCACATTGTGGGGTTAAAAATTATTACCCTTATTGGGAATGCCTTTGCTGCAATTAAGTAATTCCTGCTTTTGCCAACTTCTCTTAAGTACAATTCTGAATGTAAAACATCATTCTTAATTGTTAAATTCCCATCATTAATGTGTTTGGCTGGTCTTCTGATGTCAAAGAGGCTGTGAGGTGTTTGTAAGAAGTGCATATGAAAAGGCAGAGGTTGAATTTCTTTTCCAGTCATTGCCTTTCATGAACAATAAAGCTGAGGAAAAGCCACAGGAGAATCAGAGACAGGTTTCTTTAGCAGGAGTCTTTTCTGCCATTGTGGTGGACCAGGAAAAGAAAGCACTTGAAGAGAATACTGAAAATGCCCATCTATTTGGTGGGGATGGGGGGATGGAGCAGAAGAAGAGGAGAGGAAGAAAAAATACAAAAAATACAGTATTTTTTTGTAAAGACAGATACAACTGTCTTTAGCTTTCAAAGTCTTCATCTATCAAATGGTCTGTGATCCATCTATTACACATTCCTTGTGATTTCAGTGCTCTTTTCTACAACCACATGAGGTATATTTTGGATCCTTCTTCCCTGTACAAGTTTTTATTGCCAAAGACAGAGCTTGGCCTCATCTTGCTCTGTTATTTTTACAACCTCACAGTACAACTGTTAGCAGCATGACTGTCTCAGGTTTCCTCTCTCCTTCTGCCTGATCTCCCACTTTGTGTTTGGGTACAAGACAGAAGCAACATGTAACTGTTGTATTGTGTGATCTGGCAACCTCTTTACTCAGCCCCAGCTTGAATTTACTGAGCTGAACAAACAGTTGTCTGTCAGGAGGTTTCTCCACAAAAAAAACATTGGCTTTACTGTACCAGCTTACCATTCTGCTTCCAGCAGCAACATTTCACAGAAAAAAAAACATTTTCCCTCAGTGACCTGGACATGGATTAACAGACATTGATGACCAGGATGCTCCATCTCAGGACTGGTCAGTGCTCCCCCAGGCCTCAGAGCCATTTGAACCCTAAACCGTGAGACTTGGTTATTTTTTTCATTTGGTTTTCTCTGCTAAAATGAACATGTCTTGGATAGATCTTGAGGCTGACTGTGTCTCAACACAGCACAATGCTCCTGCAGCATGTCTGTTAAGGAAACTCCCCAGTCAGACCATTCCCAGGACTCTTTTGACAGTGGCATTCCCAAGGTCAGAGAGTTTCTGGGACTGAAAGCCCTTCCCCATCTCCAGTGACTGTGAATTACATCAGTTCATCATTTTGACACCCTGAGTATCACCATGTTGTCTTCACACACACTTCAGGTGTACTTAGAGAAACTAGAGTGCCAGAGAACTTGCAGGGTTCTGTTCATTAGTTTCAGTTGTGAACAGCCATTGTTTGTTTCACTCTGAACAAATGCAGCTGAAGCACAAATCAGCTTGTAAAACAAACAGGGCTGAGCTTGGGGAACTCTTCAGCTGGTAGAAATCACAGAACCATTTAAGTCAAATGATATCATGCTGGAGAGATTTTAGGCTAACCTACACAGCAAGGGGTAAGGCCTCAGCTGATGTCAGAGGGAGTATGACAACATTCCTTTGGCATCTCTTCCTGTGTGGAGCCATGTTGGGCTCCAAGGCAATCATCAGCCAGATCAAACATTTTTTATATAATGCTCTCCAGTGCAAGATGTGGGTGGGTCTCACAAAACATTTCTGTGGTTACAGAGGGTTTTGGTAGTTACTTCATGAAAAGGGCCAGCTCTGCACCATGGGTCCCATTTAAACAACAGAGGGCTCAGATAGAGCCTCTGCTTTAAGGAATATTTCAGTGATGGGGAATGTTATATCCTGAACAAAAGAGGTCTTCAGCATGCATATGCCTATATTGTTAACAGCATTATTTAGTTCTAGGGAGCACAGATGTGAGACCTCTCACTACTACAACATGAAGATGACCTTGGCCAAATGATACTGGAGAAGTCATTTGTAATGGCTGGACAAATATCAAAATACTAGAAACCTAAGATCCATAATGTTTCATTTACAGATCATTCTGAGGTGGCATTTCAATTCTAAGGGATATTTATTACTATCATATAGCTATTAGGAAGTATTTATATGCTGGTATTCTTTAGGTGTGTATTCAGAAGACTCTGCCTAATCAATTAATAATAGCATGGGTTTTATTAGCAGGAGTGGGAAGCTGCTGCCTCTTGCACATGTAGGGCAGTGCTTATGTCAGACAATCTGAGAACCAGCTAAGTACTCTACACCTTATCACTACCATGTACATAACTGTAAAAGTCCCTCTGGAAGCATTAGCTGTAGGAGGAAGGTTGTAGCCATACCTCTCTGTTTGAAGCTGCAGTTTGCCCTAATTCCCAGCTAATTACATAGCTCAGACTTGCTCAGTATTACAGCTGAGAAAATGGTAGGGCAAGAAAGTGCCAGTGTTCAGGAGCCCTTTCCATGTTGATGAGGCCATTCACCCAGTCCATCTTCCCACTCCCAACTACATCACCTTAAAGCCTCTCAGGCCCAGCTTTATCTGCAGCTGAATCTCTGTAGCTGCAGAATGTACAATGTTCAACCATCTAAGTTCACTTTAAAAAAGAAGTTTATGTGTGCTAGGGGGAAATGATGTTTCCCTGTGCTAGGGAGGCATAGTTGCTTTCTAAGTAAACTTATTTTAGCCAAAAGGCAGGAAATCACAGCATGCTCAAACAATTTAGGTACCAGCCCTGACTCAACTCCCTGATTGAATCTCCCACACTTTTAAACTTGCTTGGCCTCAGCAGCATCCATGTGCTTTTTGCTATTACTCACTAGCCAACACACACCCCTCATGCAGCAGCTCCTTCAGAGGCCTTCTGACAGCCAAGGAAGAGATTGAGTCTTCATGGAGTCATTTCCACCATCCAGACTTCCCTCATACTAGTGATTGACATTTACAAAACAACCAGCCACGTACAAGTCCTTCTCTCCATTTCCTCTGTCCTTTCTAAAAATACACATCACACTTTTGACCTTCCTGGAAAATGCAACTTTCTGTATCATAGAATCATAGAGCATCCTGAGTTGGAAGGCACCCACAAGGATCATCAAAGTCCAACTGCTGGCCCAGCACAAGAATCCCACCCTGTGCCTGAGCACGTTGTCTGTCATCTCCAGCAGCCTTTTGTGGAGGTGCCTCTTTTCCTAGCAGAGAAGCTCCTTTTAAAAGCATTTTCTAGCATCACCTCTTCTTTGACCAATTTCACAGCTTGCAGATGGGCTCTGCTGTAATCCAAGCTCATTACAGTCTCTAAGAGTTACCAGGTAGCCTGGACTCATTGTCTCTAATGTCTGTTAAAGATGGTAGATTATTTAATTAGTGATCCTCTGTCAGGGAGAACCCTCCACACCTCATATTTTTTACTGTGCAAACTGTGGGGAAAGATATGTAGGGTAACCATTTGTGGTTAAAAACAAACAAAAAGCCCTTGAGTGCCTGTTCCTAAGGGGGTCCCAAGTGAAACTAGAAGGAAGGCAAGCTGTTTTAGGTCCTGTGCAAGCAAAGCTCATACACAGCTAAGGTGTGCTGCAAAGCATCAGCTGCTCTAAGATAACTAACTTGTGCTTGGACCTCTCAGCTCTGGGGAGAAGAAATGTGGCAAGCCTGAATCTCTCCTACTGGTGTTTAATGCTTTTTACTTCCTATTTGCAGTGGCTGGAGACACAGTTACCACAGTTGCCCTGATGCTCAGTAAATTACTGCAACTGAGTCATATATCTAAATTTGCTGATAGATAGCCATATGGTTTGAAATCAAATTTTTAAGTGGTTGTAGGAACCAAGCAGAGTTTTCAAGGATTTTCAGTCTTGTTGTTGAAGCAAACAGCAGTCTCAGATACTTGGGTGGTTGGGGTTTTTTGTGAATTCCACCAGCCTACTAAATACCTCTGCAAGTCTGAGCAGCTCAGTCAGTTGAGAATATGGGATGGGGCCCTTGATCACTTATGATTTTTCTTGTGAAGATTTCAAGATGCAGATCTGTTTCTCTCATTTGAGGTGTATTTATATTCAAGCTTTGCCTGAATCCATCCTAAAAACTAACTGAACAATAAAAAACTCAAATCTGCACTTGAATCCTAGCTCTTAGCATCTGAAGCTCTCATTGTTTCCACTTGGACATCTCAGGTTGATTTTTTTGTGTGCTTCTTTAGTTTTGTGCAGATAGGGGCCCAGGGTGTGTGTTTGAATGTGAGAGAAAGAGATTAAAAATAACATTGCCTATTGCAAATTATGAGGTGAAAGTAAAGAGGAGTGTAAACCATATCTCTGCAGAACTGTAAATATGATCTGTAATGTGCTGTAATTGGAGGTTGTCTGCCCTAGGTTGAACATTCAAGAATATGACAAAGCCTGACATTGACTAGCTGCTTCAGGAGCACCATCCCTCCAGCTGACTCCAAGGATTCTTGCACTAAAAAAGACATTTTATATACACTTCTTGCATTGGAAAAGTTCTGGAATGAATTGCACGTGTCAAAGAACCATCTAAGCAAGGCTTTACTACCCTTTTATCTGAAAACCTCCCACAATATTAAAAGGCACAAACCAGAAGAGCAATATAATCTTCCTTGTCTTGAATCATAAATGAAGTCTAGAAAATAAGGTTTTTTCTTGTGTGTGTGTGTGTTTGTGTGTGTGTGTGTGTGTGTGTGTGTGTGTGTGCAAAAACACTGACAGAAAGCCAATGAAAGAATTGTGTTTTGTGAATTTGTAAGAGGATTATTGCCAGAAATTCAAGTGGTAGAATTCGACTTCAGTTTTCAGACCTCTCAATTAGTCCAGGGAAACTTGTGCCCAGGTTTCATTTTTTAAATTAAAACCTAGAAAAATCCCAAATGGGGATGGACATTTTTCCGTGGAAAATGTTTTTCTACAAAAAATGTTAATGAAAAGAAGGCTTTTCCAAGCAAAAAGTCTTGTCTCTTGCCTTTCACATTTCTCCTCTTGTTGATGTCAGGGATGAGGTGACCATCAGGGTATATTTTAGCTAGAATGGGAACCTGTGATTTTTGCCAGATGCCATCTCTTCAAAACAAAATGCTTTATTCTTTGTAGGACTGGCAGGGAGAGAATAAAGCAAGGGCACTGGCAAACTAAACTCTGGTTTTAGAGAGAGTACTGGTGTCAGAGATACTCTTTGCAGTTTGGAAGTGGGAAAATAACTTTAAAATCTCTATCCATTTCAGGTGTGCTCACTAAATGTGTTATTCATATCCTTTCTCAAAAAGTATTTTATATTCCCATGTCATCATGCCCATTATAACATGTGCCAGCCCCAGACAGACACAGGAATAGAAGGATAGGCTGACAAAAATCCATTTTAGCATTTAGAAGCTCGATGTCTCTGGTTGGCAGCCCTGGAACAACTCTACAAGCCATTTCTCAGAGGCTGCTATTGCTTTCAAGGTGAAATGCAACCTCACAGCCACCTCAGAAATCTGGATAGCTGAGCTGTGAAAACCCTGTTGTTTCTGACAGCAGCAGTACCCCCAGCTCTGTACAATTCACATTCCATGTTCCATATTCCCAGTTATTCTGTGCTGCACACACACATTGCAAACAGGAAGTAGGAGCAGCTCAGTTCTTGGCTTCCTCAGTCTCAAGAGACTGCCATGAAACTGAAAAACACTAAACTAAAACTTAAGTGTCTGTTAGACCTTTAATTAGTGACCTAAGGAGTGTTTGCCAAGAGGAAATTTGAATTCAATTATCCAAATAGAAAGTATTTAACCTCTCAATAGCACTCAAGTAATTATAATACTTAGGTGTTGTTTCTTTTCAGGAACCTTAAAAAGTAAAACAAAAAATGAAATTGAAAATGGGAAAAGCTGTCAGTTTTATATCACATGGAGTCTACAAAGGAAAGCTGTAATATTGCCCATGCTTTAGACTCACATTTTAGCACAGAAAGGGGCAGCCTCAAGCAGGGAGAGCAGGTTGCAGGATTTGTGATTTCTCCACTAAAACAGCCAGCAACAGCATCAGGGCCAACAGTGTGAGCTTTATGTGCTTCAGTACAACCATAAACACACAACTAAGACCAGCAGGTCACCCAAGACAGCTTTTGATGAGATGGAGATGCTCTCTCAGTGTCAGGAGAACTGGGATGCATCAGAAGAGGCTGTATATTCCAGTCCATTTTGCAAACATTCCTCAATACCAGCCAAGCCATTTTCATTTCAGGTCACAGCAGCTGTTTCAGCCCTGATCCCAACTGTCCTTTCACTATACATCCATCCACCCAAAAAGTTTCCAGAATTAATCACAAGGGAAAAAAAAAAGGAAAAGTAATTATTTTCTTGCTTCTCTCTACACAGACTGTAGGTTGCTTTGGGATTATGTTTATCAGCTGCTTTCTGACAGCCGGTACGAAAATTTCATCCGATGGGAAGATAAAGAATCCAAAATCTTTCGGATAGTGGATCCCAATGGGCTGGCCCGGCTGTGGGGAAACCACAAGGTAAGGGAGCAATGCCATTTTCCTCCTGCAGCACTTTGCCTCTTGTAGCATTACAGGATTCAGTTATAAGCAGGGGGAAAGAAGAAAAGCTGGCATATAAATTACTACTGGAAAACTGTAGTCTTTTATTCTGTGTACATTAGAAATACAAAGCATCCATCCTGAAGCACTAAAATCTATTCTGCATACAGAGAACTTGTTGGTTTGGTTTAAAGACCTTTAGTTATAAATGCATGTAATTATAAAATTATAAGGAGTGCAAGAATGAAAAATCCTTCTCTCTCAAGACATTTTACCTCTTCTTCAAACCTGATGCTGAGGATATTCTGGTGAGATGGAGTTTACAAGGAGCTCTGTACTACAGAGTAGGAGCTTTCTGTGTTCCTGTCTGCAGCAACTCCCAGATTCCACAGGCTGCCCTCTGACAGGCACCAAATGCTGCATGATTATGTATTTCTTTCTAAGAGGGCAGGTCCTGGTTTGTTCTCTGGAAAGCCATCACTAATTTTTATAGTTTAGGGCCGAGTTATGTATAGATATTTCTGTATATGTATATAAGTATATTCATATGAATGTATGAATAGTCAGCAAAGAGAAATCATGCTTGGCCACTGTGATACTCACCTACAACAAAGCAATTGGCTCAGTGCATTCAGGGAGAATGGTGGATATAGCTTATCTTGATTTTAGAAAAGCTTTTGAAACTGTCTCATGACAGCTTCAAAGACAGACTAATTAATGACCTAGACAAGAATACAGTGAGGTGGATTGAAAACTGGTTGATCTGCTGGGCTGCAAAGATGGTGATCAATGGCACAAAATCCTGTCACTAGTCATTTTACCCCAGGGATTGATTCTGGGGGCAGTACTGCATGTCTGTTAATGACCTGGATGATGGGACAGATTCTCAGACAACGCAAAACTAAGAGGAGTAGCTGACACACCTGAGGGTTGTGCTGTCATCTCCATGGTTCTGAACATGCTGGAGATATGGGCTAATGGGAATTTTATTACCAACCTGCACATTAATAATGGGCCATGCCATCAGGTCTCATGCTGGTGTCCAAAACTGAAGCTCCTTTAGACTATTGGCCACTTGGGCAACACAGTGGCCTTTCAGCTTATAAGAAATGGAAGAAGCACAAACAGTATTTCAGGGAGGTTCCCAATGAGGAGTCTAGATTTTGCAGGGAAAACTTTGTCCCTGTCAGTGTTTCATTGCCACAGGAGTTCTTGATGTGGCCTCCCATTGCAGAGTTATTGTAGTCAGGGCAAGCAGAGGGGATCTGCTCTTACTGGGTGTTTTAGGCAGGTGGGTCAGTCTCCTTTGATAAAGCCAAACTCCTGACATGGAGACTCCCAGAACAAAAATGTGCTTCTCCTGGTTCGGCATTTCTTGCCCATGGCGAGGTGGCTGCTGTACACTCGTGCACACACAGCTCACAGCTCACAGCTTTGCCAGCAGAGTTGTCTCTCTGCTGGGAGTCTCTGCCAGACAGCAACCACTGCTCCTTCATGTAGACATAGCCTAAGGGGCTGATCCTCCTCTTCCAAGTCCTTAATTTGGGGACAGCTCTGCTGCCAGTGCCTATCGCTTCTTTCTTGTGACTCTCAGCTTCAGCAGAGCCATCTCCTCTGGGGGCTGAGGAAGGTTTTAATGAATCATCTCACACTTGAGTGTACCTCAGTGCTCTGGCCATGGCCTTTGGGGCCAACAGCTCCCAGAATGAAGGGGAGGATCTGTCACAGAAACAGATGTGCAACCCAACAGGTTTCTTGTTACACCTGTGTAACAAGAGGAGAAACAGGCTATCAGTCCCCACAGTGTTCTGTGAGCATTAACTGGTTAATGCAGGGGAATCCCAGAGGAACAGTGCTCCAAGCAAGGATTGCTGACAGATTCAGCCTATTAGCCACTACTCCCAGGCTTTTACAAAAGGTGTTTTCATTAAGAACAGGCCTGTCACATCCCACTTGGCATGAGCATCTCCCTCCATCTAATGTCTCCTCTAGTTAATTGTGTCTTTTGTTATCTGTGTTCCAAGAAACTGTAGAAAAGCCTTGCTTGGAATTCTTGTTAAACTCCTTGCTTAAATTGCCCTGTGTGGAAAGAGACCCACAAAATTTAGGTGGTGAGGGCTGTGGAGGCAGAATGGGCCTGCAAACAGCAAAAAATGGTACATGTAATTTCTTGGACTGTCTTGGTTACTTTAGGTAGCTGTGATAGTTATGCAACTCATTTTGGGGCTTAGGAAGGTTTTAAAGAATCATCTCACCATTTTTTTTCCTTTTTTCTTTTGAAAAAAACAGAACAGAACAAATATGACTTACGAGAAAATGTCCAGAGCCCTACGCCACTACTACAAACTAAATATTATCCGGAAGGAGCCAGGACAAAGGCTTTTGTTCAGGTAATTTTCTTTCTTTGCCATTTCTTTCTATGGATAGTTAGTTTTTGAGGATGGAAGATGGAATTCTGTGTGGGATACCTCATTGCCATATGGTGAAGATGGCCATATATTTGTGAAAGCTGTATAGAGCTGTATGGAGCAGTGCTTCCCAGCTTTTAAGGCAGTCACACCAATTTACAAAAAAAACAGGTCTGTCTCAATGATCAGTGGAGACAATAGAAGTCTTTTCACTGTTTTGTGCAGGCTGTGCCTTGTTTAAGACCTTAGATAAATGGGTTTAGTCAAACTGCTGGAAAACCTACCCCAAATGGACTTCTCAGACACAGCTGCCTGTGAAAGCTGAGCAGGGATCAGGCATTTCCTCCAGGACATCACAGAAGAGAAGCACTCAATGACCACGTCTTTGGTGCTGCCTTGAAGGAAGAGAGGGAGCTGCAAGAGCTGTTCATAAAACCCAGCACAGCTGATTGGATGATACAACCAAGAATTTAAGAAATAGAACCTGAAACAGCATTAAAGAAGGGAGCTCCTTGTACAAACTTGAGTGCAGATGGCACAAAGTGAGAGCACTCCACTCCTCTTCAGACAACACCAGCAAATCCTAGTGCACATCCGACCCTCAGAGCACTAAACTCAGACCAAACACTGCTGCCAGTGGCCTGGATCTAGCAGTGTGTTTGGACATGATAACAATAGGAAGGCAGTCTTGGAATTTGTTTTCTTAAATAGCTAACAGAACTGCATTAGCATTCAAACTCTGTTCAGCTGAAAAGGGTTCTCTGGAATGACTTGTTTATGTCAGCTCCTAGAAGGAAACGTAGATGTAGGAAGGAGAGAAGGAAAGAAGCAGTCATGGGCAAAATCAAGTGTTCAGTAGTAAATTTTTTCCTGGTGGAAAGTTAAAACAAGGTTGCTCCATCAGTACCAAGGGTACCTGTATCTCTGTGGCCTTGTGTGAAGACTGCATTGTCCTGGGGGAATTCCTGATGCTGAACATTGAATGTGCTTCTCTTGAAGCTTTCCCTTCACTGGGGGCATATATGAAACCAGAGTCCCTCTCTTCTCAACCAGGCTGCCTGTTTTCTCAAAACTATTGTAGCTTAGTGCCCTAGGAGACCTCAGTTGCTCTGTCAGACTTGGCCAATTTGACCAACAGATTCAAAGGTCACCAGAGAGCATAAAATATGAGCTATATAAACTTCAATTCCTTTGGAAACTGGGAAAAAAAAAACCAGCAAAACATTTCTTTGCACAATTCCCAATAAAAACTTTTTGATGTTGTTTTCTTAGACCTATTTATATCTGAAGAGAAAAATAACAGCTGCAAAAAATCAAGTTATTAATGCGCCTTTCTTGGCTATTCCTTGCAAACAGAGAAATAATAGGAAATGTGACTTTATGTGCAGGCAGTTGTCATCTGCAGATATCTGTATGGAGCTTTAAGATGGAGTCAGAAGGATTTCTAATGGGTTGGCTGGGTGTCTTTTGCAACAAAATAGGTCACAGATAGTGTGTCTTAATTTTCATGCATTCTGGGTTGGGTTGTTTTTTGTTTGTTTTTTTTTTATGTAACCAAATGCTATTAGAAATGCTCACACTGTGGTTTCCTTGACATGGCTTAAAACACAGACCAGAAGGAATACCCAAAGTCCTGTGGTGCAGCTCACATCAGCCCATGCCCCACGTGGAAAGGGGAAGGTGTCCCATGGCAGTGGGACCACACTGTGTTTTGATTTCATTGTCATACAAGATCAACAGGACAGTCACAGGGTTTAAATCAGGGCACAGTCTGGCCGTGGGCTTTGGTGCAGTGTGTAGCCAGGCACTGATTCACCACTCCTGCATACAAGTTTTTCACCACTGTAACACTGTTTGTTGCAGCAGCATTTTTCCAGCAGTGACACAGCAGTGAGTCATAGCCCTTTTTTTCCCCCTAAATGCATATATGCACATGATTTCCAAAATTAGAAGGGATGGCAAAAGGTTAGTTCCAGGCTATGCTGTGTTTGCTGAGAGGCTCTAGCAGTGACCATTCTGAGTCAGTGCTAGTAACAAGGCTCCTGCTGGTTGTTTTTGTTTTCACTGGGGCAAGAATACTGAGCATATCATCAACCTGAAATAAAATCAGCTCTTTCAATTGACACATTTCATACTGCTGCATGTTAACCTGTACGTTGTTAATGAAAGACTGTGAAATTTTGTACCACTTCCAGCATAAACATCTTTCATCCTAATTTCTCCAGAAGTGCTTGGGAGTTGGGAAACTGATTTGTGTTGAAACTAGTGTTTCATCCTTCCTGTGCCACTCTCTCTTCCTACATCATAAAATTGAAAATGAAAAATCAGAGACTTTCTGTGCTACCTCTGTGCAGTAGTACACTCTGTGCAGTGTCCTGGCAAAAACCAACACTGCCGCTTAAACTGCAGGCTGGTGGATGTCCTTTCTCATTTCTTGCTGCTGCCATGCCTCCCCAGAGGCAGTTTCTGTCTCCAGCACCCTGCAGACTTACTGCCTTGAGACACTGGTGCTGGGAGCCATGGTACTCATTACAGAGGATGCTGCCTCACTGCAGTCACACTTTCTACAAGCACACAGGAAGAGACTGTCACTGCTTACCATTCTCTAGCCCTAAACCTTTTTCCTTCAGGGCTTTTTCCATTCCTGGAACTTGTTTTGAACTGGACCTTGACTTTTCCCCCCCTCTGTTCCTTTGGTGTTTCATGTTCTTCTCACTCACCTACACGCAAGCCTGCACAAACCAGTAACCCTGTGCCTCCCCACACCTTGCAAGGGCTTGTGCTTTGAAATATGCTGATCATAAACACCTTTCATGTCTCTGTCACCAGACACCACACATGAGTGTACCTGGGCCAAGCTGTCATCTGACATGAAAACAGCAAACAATATGAGGGAGAAAAAATAAATATAATTCTTTGGAAAAATCAGTGGGGTTTGTTCAGATTTGGGCCCTCAAGAAGCCAGGGTAAAGGCCATTGATTTCTTTGTTTCCTTTCAAAGTATGGAGGGGGGAAGACACCTGGGGAGAAGCTGGGAAATACCAAGGTTTTGGGAGGATACAGCAAAGATTATCTTAGGAGCTGTAGAGCTCAGGGGTCTCAACAACTTGATGAAGATAAAAGCTGAGACCCCTGAGAAATGCACTTGTTTCTCTGTTTTTGCAGGTTCATGAAGACCCCAGACGAGATCATGAGTGGCCGAACAGACCGCCTGGAGCACCTTGAATCCCAGGAACTGGATGAACAAATATACCAAGAAGATGAGTGCTGAAGGAAACAGGTGCAGCACCTCTGTGGGTCCAGGGGAGGAACATCAGCCTGACGGTCGGCACGGTTTGGGAGGGGAAGCAACAGCACAGGAGCAGTACTTGAGGTCGCTGCTTAGCTTGAAGACCACGCAGGACCTGAAGCACCTTAACAAAACAAACTCACCGGCAGAAGTGGTGCTGGCAGGAAAGCCAAGGGGAGAAAGCCTGGACTTATGCACTACTTCACTGTTCCTACAAAATCTCCCTTGAGTTTTTTCTTTCTTTTTGGTTTGTTTCAGTTTTGGGGTTTTTTTGTCATTTTTTTTCCCTAATAAACATGCAGTTTGACTTTCCTTATCTCACATAGGACAAGACATCAGATTATGCTTCTTTTTTGGTTTTTTGTTTTTGGAAGGCTTTCCTATGGAAATAGAGTGCTCTTATTTTCTGTGCAAGTCTCATGACACAACACTGCATAAACAATAGCAACACAGAAGGGATTTGCTCAAGGCTTCCAGTTTGCTTGGATCAATTTATATGTGCTGCCACTGGGAAATGTGTTGAAGCTACCAAAAGAATTTCTCACACATACCTGTCAAATGAAGAGGAGACACCCTTCAGATGTAGGCTGGGCTGTCATCCCAGCATAGCTTGGGCTCACAAAGAGTACTCTGAGTGGCTGTTAATTGCTGGAATATGGACCAAAACCAATCACCTAAGTGCTCCAGAGAGGAGAAAAATAAATGTGACAAACCTCTGCAAGTGACTATCAGTTAACATTTTCCCTCCTTCTAGCAAAGAAGTGGTAGAATGGAGGAGGGGGAAGGGAGGGTGGGGACAAATACATATATATGTGTGTATATATATCTAAAAGTTCCATATATATATATATATAAAAATATATATGTAATCCCCCCAGTATATTCACAATGCAGAGTTGTGCATTTCAGTTCAGAGTTTTCTATAAAAAGAAAGACTGAAGCATCTGTAATTACAGAAGGAAGGGGTGTTTCTCATACCTGCTAGCAATTTTGGGATAAAAGGTGAAGGACTGTTCCTTACATCATAGGGAGAAAGCAAAGGGACTCATCACATGGTTTGTATTACTCAGAAGCCTCTCCAGGATCATTTTGTGCTGCTGGTGAGGTAGATGATTCACCACTCCAAAATCTGATGTTAGAGAACTAGAGACCAAATAGCTATACTTATATCTTGTAATTGATTTTGGCTTTGTTTTGGGATTTGGTTTTGGGTTTTTTTATGCCTCCCACTGCCCTCCCCCATCCTACAGCTCTGCCATCAAGGAAGCTTGTCCCAGCTTGCCTGTTTTTAACATGATTTAAGAAAAGAGAAAAACAAACCCTACAGCTGTATTGCTTTCTTGGTTTGGGGTCTTGTTCTGGTTGCAAGGTGCCTCCTTTTGGTTTGCTGCACTGAGGGTGCTTGGCATGAGGCAAAGAGCTATGCCTAGTTTGGTCACAGAAAGCTCAGCAGTCCTTGATGCCCAAACAAGAGAAACTGCTGGCCTGTTTAATTTCACAGCTTGGACCATCAGGACAGGAATGTCTGTGGTGTCCAGTGGTCCATCAGCAGGGGTCTTTTGAATGGAAGGAAGATCTAGCAGCAGAAATGATGCTTGCAGAGGGAGAAGGTTTATAGGAAAACTGCAGGAATCACATGGTGCCTGAAAGAAAGCACGTGCACAGCAGTGCATTAAAAGCAGAAAGCCTCTTTAATGGAAACATAAAAGAAACTAGATCTGGAAAAAAATCAAAAGGCTAATCTAATCCATTTCAACCAAAAAACAAGGTACATTCCCATGATAGAGCTTTTATCAGCTATTAAACCAACATGACATTTGCTCTTTCCACGTACTTAACAAGAGGGTTAATCTATCCAGGGAAAAATGGCACTCTGCAATGAACAGTGTCCGCTGTGTTTAAACAGAGATAGGCCAATCTCACCAAAGACTTAATATTGAGTCACAGGTCGTAGAAGGAACAGCTTTGTTAAGGGTGTAGATAAGCATCGTACAACAAGGAGAGATTTTTCTGAGCCGGTATCTGATGAGGAATGACAGGGTGTACATTTCTCCCTGAGCTTTTCCCAGCCACGTATTTCTATAAAATCACAGTCAGTAAGTTACAAGTCCCAGCACACCATGTACTTGATCTGCTCTGCCTAAAAATAATGGACAGTGTTTTTTAGCAATGTGTCACCTGTCTCTGGCGTGACTCTGAAGTCCTTGGAGCTCATGAGGTGTGAGATTGGGAGACACTGGGATTTCAGTAGTGACAGATCTGAAACCCAAGGTCCCTTGAGAGCAAGGGCCCAAGGAGTTACTCTGTCACATTGCTCAAGGGCCCCCAGGTTGCAGCCAGGTCTCAGGAGCTGGAGTGAAGTGGTGAATTTGACAGATGGAGTATGATCAAAAGTACCAATGTAAAGAAAGGCTCTAGCTGGATCCTTGGGTGTCCAGTGGTAGAAAGAGAACGTTTTTGCAGAGGATGATTCATTCTCTTTACTGCTGTGGTCTAGACAACTGCATACCTGCATTATTTTCTTCAGCCTGCTGTTACAAGATGGTGAGGGACCAAAAAAAACCAATAGAGACTTTCTGCATAAAGTGCTCTGATGAGTCACAGCTTTTTGTCATGGCCAAGGTGCACACTGCAGAATACAGAGAACCAGAGACAATCCACCCATTTCCTCACCATTATCTACCAAATTAAGTCCATCCTCAGCACTGGGTAAGACAGGAAAATCACACATTGTCCAGTAGGGAAGCTTCATAGTGGAAATCTTCACCTTCACAAAGAAATGCAATCACTTCTACTTGCACAATCTAAGTCAAAGGGAAAAAAATGTTTGTGGCTGTTGGAAACTCTTCCCAGTTCACACATAAAGGACATCTTAAGACAATGTCATCACAGCAACAGAGAAGGAGTTCTCTCAAGGCTGATGCTATTTGGAATGAAAGTAGCCTTTGACCTTGAAACAGACCAGGACTGCAGGGCCTTGGGGCCTGTTGTGGGAACTGCAGGATTTGAACTGCTCTTGGGGTCTTTGAAGTGAGTTTATTAGGTATGACTAAAAATAAAAAAGCAGTGGCAGACTAGAACAGCTGCAGGAGGGAGATTCCCATTGACCTCACTTCCACTGGCAGATCCATGGGAATGCGAAGACAGCATTAACATCCTGAGCCATAGGAATGCGTAGCTGCCTGCCAGGGCTAGCAAAGGTAACACTGTCTTTCCACCAACACTGACACCTGCCTTCCTCCCCTCCCCGTTTCTGATTTCCCAGTGTAGAATTTTGCCAGCAGCAAAACAGCCAAACTGTCTGCCTTTGCCACCAGAGCAAGTGGGGAAAGGGAGAAAGCATTTCATCCTTGAAGACACACAAAAGTCACCTGGACATGCTGTGCCTGGTTGGCCCTGCCTGACCAGAGGGGGTTTGACCAGATCCCTGCCAACCTCAGCACCCAGCAAAGGTTCTGAGTGGTTAAGTGGTTATGCAAAGGTTAAGTGGGACCTTCATTGTCATCAGCTTGCTACAAGCCTCAACAAGCCACAGGTCAGTCAGGCAGGACATGCTGCAGTTCCTCAGCAGAATATTTTCTTGATTAAAGTTTGAAACCTGTTGACTGCCTTTCCATCCAGAGAACACTACTGGGGCCCTTTCTGTGAACACTAAGTTGCTGCCATCCTCCCCATGTTTCAAACTCCATATGCATTCTCCAGATCTTTTTTGTCAGACTGCAACTGTACGCGAATCCAGAGTTTGAGGTCTTTTTTAAAAAAAAATAAAATTCTAGTGTTTTTATTGATGATGGCTTTTGTTTTTTTAAGGTATGGGGCTAAGGGACTGAATCAAATGAATGTAACAAAACAAAACCAAGCCTATTCTCAGGGCCAGTGAGTTGCAAATAATTTTTAAAATGCTTGTAATTACATCATCTCAATAAAAAAATTTAATATAAAAGCAGGAATGCCAAATTTGTTGGTGCAATCATTGCTACAAGGCTATTTCTTTTTACCTAGGAGTATAGCACACAGAAGCTGTTTTCAGTCAGGAAATGAAACCTGCAGGCTCCCCCTGCCCAAACACGTATGAGCAGTGCCTTGATCTTCCCTGGGAAGTTGTGTTCAGAAAAGTCAAGGCTGTTCCTTGAAATATTTACTTTGCTGTCTGTCCTGAGAGATAAGCCAAGTACCCCTATAATGACTGGATGTGTGTACCTGGTTCTCCTTCCTTCTCTTGGAGTGGACACAGAAGAAAAAAGAAAAACCAAAAATGAGTGGTTGTGATGACTGATGCATCTTTTTAGCCCGCTTAACAGGCCAGATCAAAGACTGGAGAGAAAGAGGTTTTAAAGAATATTCATCTTTGCAAACCAGTCTAGGAACCCAGCCCTCTCTCTTCCAGCATAGCAGACTGTATTTTCAAGTGGTCATCCCTAACCAGGAGGTGAGGGGAGAGCAAGATGAGGTGGCACAAACTGCTCCTGTCCCTGTCTCCTGCATGGTGGGGTTCCTGCTGCTTTTGACAGTGTGAGGCCTCTGGAGGGTTTTTGAAAATCCCTGCTCCAGAGATGCCACCAAAAGCCACACCAAACAAACACATCCTTGCTCCAGAGAGGTGCCACCAAATGCCATGGCAAATAAACAAATGCATCCCTTCCCCAGGAAGATGCCACCAAATGCCACAGCAAACAAACAAACACAGCCCTGCTTGAGAGAGGTGCCACCAAATGCCACAGCAAACACATCCTGTCAGCACCACACACAGCCCACAGCCAGTGCTCTCTGGTGGGAGCAACTCAAAGAATCACAGAATGGTTTGGGTTGGAAGGGACCTTAAAGCTCATCTCATTCCACTCCTGCCATTGACAGGAACATTTTTCCCTATCCCAGGTTGCACCAGGCTCTGTCCACCCTGGCCTTGGACACTTCCAGGGTGGGAGCAGTTTCTCTGGCATACTGTGCCAAGGTCTCACCATCCTCACAGGGGAGAATTTCTTGCTAGTATCTAATAAAAACCTACACTTCTTACACTTAAAGTCATTCCATCTTGTCCCATCACCTCCATGCCCTTGTAAAAACTTGAACATTCATGTAGGCTTCCTTCAGATAAAATCAAGTCTTTTTAAGGTCTCCCTGAAGCCTCCTCCAGGCTGAACAACCCCACTCTCATCCTGTCTTCTTAGGAGAGATGCTCCAGCCCTCTGATCATCTTTGTGGCCCTCCTCTGATCTCATTCAACAGATCCATATCTTCATGGCAGGTTAAAGTGTTTGGATCCCATCTACAGCTCAGGATGACCCATGACAATCTGGCTGATGTGCGACCTAAGAGCACTCAGCTGCTCCTTGCTCAGTATTTGTTTATTTTTGTTTCCTTTCACTGGTGTTTTTAAAACACAAACAGTAAGCAGTAAGCAAACCCCTTTTTGAGCCAAGACATCAAGCAAGAAGGAAACAAGGTGTGTTCCACCATAATTCAGTCCCTTAAGGCCATTTTCCTTTAATTTTAGAAGAGGAAATAGACGTATCCTACACCTTGGCACAGCTTTCTTTTGCACTCTGAACAATAGCAAATGCTGCAGGTCAAAGGCATAGTGGAAGAAGTGGTTTTGGCTATTGCTCCAGTGAGGATTGGTCTCAGTTCAAGAACTAGTCTTGAGTTCAGAGAACATCCTTTAGATGCCCTGGGACAGAAGAGGTACAGCAGTGCATGTTCAATGTATCTTCCTTCCCATTTTCAAAACTGACTGAGCTGCAAAGGGAAGTTCCCAGGCCAACACCAGCACAGGGAACATGGACAATGCAGTGGTTTGCAGACTACAGCTGCCACAAGCATGGTGGTGCACGATTCCTCCATCCAGCTCCCCAGGACTGACCAGGAGAGATTTTGCAAGGGTGTCAAAGAAGACCTCAGTCACTGTCCACACACCCTGAGGACCTACAGAGGCTGCTGACAGCAGCATTTTTTAATTATGCAGGAAGAAATGTTTTCACTTCTTCCAGATTGACGCCACCTCTGAGACACAAGCAAACAAGAAAATGCTGACCTCAGTTTGAAACCCAAGCAGCTTCCAAGCAAAGCAGAAAGAGGCACTTAGGAAAGATGTGAGGAAAGAAAGGATGCACTGCCACAGCACAAAGCCCAAAACCAAACGTGCTTCACTGATCACCTGAAAGAAAAGGTTGATGTGTCAGTGTAATATTCTAACAGCACATGAACAGGTGGATCTACCACACGTCAGGTCTGTCCATACTGGATTCTCACAAAGCCAGGGATCTACTGGTTACACTGGGTTCACCACAGGCACACATTGCTCAGTTCTGCTGAAGCCTCCTCAACAGGCAGAACTGGAAGCTGAGCTAAATTATATCCACCTGATGGAAGAAAAATGCAATTTCATGAGCTACTTCAGAGAAATGTCCCACTGCACATTGCCACCCTGCTGTGCCCAGCAAGGGGGAGGCTGTGGAGGGAGGAAGGGAAGGTTTGCAGCCTGGTTCAAGCTTTCACGACCCCGAGCAGCTCCTAAGAGCTCAACAGAGAGCCAGGTGTGGATGAACTTCCCAGGACCAACTTCCAAAATATCCAAGGACATAAGGTGTGAAGAAATCAATGCCAGGGAAGCCAGAACTCCAGCACAAAATGTAAGACAGGACTGTGCCAATGGTGAACAAAATCACATCCATTTCTTCATTGTAGGTGTCCCTACCTGTTTTCCCCAATCAATGGAAAAGTTTTATGTCATTTTGAAGTCAGAGCAGAAAAAGAGGGGCAAGAGCCTGTCTTCCCACCTTCATCCCTCCATACTTTTTCCTCACCTTGTTGCCTTGAAAAAAGGGGAGTGGATGCTCAGCAACCTGAGCTGGGTCCAACAGTGCCAATGTCCCCAGTTAATGAAACAGTCTTTTTCCTCCTCCCCTGTGGCAGTACTGTTGTAAACCTGCTATAAGAGCCCTCATTTGCCCAAAAGGACACCACTAACAGTGCTTAATGACCATCTTCCAGGGTTAGTCATCATAACTCGGGCAACCTGTCTATTACTGACCATCTCTCCACCCCTGGCTAGATGTCCAGCGAAGGGTAAGGCTTAGGTTGTCATTCTGCAGGACACCCATTTCTTGTGATTCTTGGCAGACTAAATGTACAAATGGGAAAGAAAGAATCTGGCAGTTGCTACAGAGAATTGGAGCAGTACACCTGTTTTCTTTAGTGTTGTCCATTTGTCAACAAAAGCAAGTGTGTGCATCTCCTCCATTCTCAGTGCCAGCACAGGAACCAGGCTGAGACACCAATTTAAAACCAGACAGACCCTCTTTGTGTGACTGCCGTCACAAACTACAACCAACATTTAGGGGGAAAAAAGGAAAACACAGTGCCCTCCCATAAGACAGTAGAGGTCGTTATGGCAGATACGATCTGTTGTAAAACCTGCAGGGACACATCAATCTCTCTGCCTCCTGCAAACACCTCTGCATAAAGTTTCCCAGCATCTCAAAGTGCTGGAGAACAGCCACAACAGGAAGAATGATAACTGTTCAGGAATTAGAATTGATCTCCTACTGCCTGATAAACACTGTTAGCCTGGGGTTGTTGACTTGAAGCCAAGTTCCGCTAAATGGACAAAGTTTCCAAGTCAACCCTTCCTGGTGTTTGACAAGGTGAAGGGAAGGAACTGAAGACAGCTCAAACAAAGCAGGTATTGTTTCCAGTAGGCTGCAGAAAGATGTGAGTGCATGACCTGTCAGAAGAAAGTGAGGAAAAGAAGCAGAGGTTGCGTGAAAGCTGAGGTAAGCAAAGAGTCAGTTTGGATGATACAACAAGGAAAGCAGGGAGTGTTCACTGCAGGAAGGGTCAAGGTCAGTAACTTTCACTTGGATCTGAGCAGGCCCTCTATTCAAAGCCCTGCAAAATGAGGACTCCACCTCCTCTGTACGAATGGTTAGTCATTTCCTGCTTTAAAAAGTGTCACTGTTTTTCCCATTTAACTCCATCTTAATTCCGCTTCCAAACATTAGCTTTCACTGTGCGTCTCTTCTCTAACTTCTGTAAACTGTGTTATTCCCACATGGAGATCCCGACTGACTGCAATCAGTGCAACTCACTCGTTTTTCCAGCTAAGTAAGCATCTTAGGTTGCAAAGCAAGATGTAACCAAAAGTATGTATTCTATTAGCATCTGTTAAAACCAGGTGGGGCAGTTTTCTTTGTCTCTTCACAAGCATCCTCCATCCAGGGGATATCTTCTGTTCAGAGGCCACTGAGTCCCACTGCATGGCTGATAAAATTACATCGTCCCATTGTGGGATGCTCCACCCACGGGGAGGAGCAAAGCATTTCTACCTGGATAGAATCTGATATTTAGAACACCAGAGACAGCCTTGTCCCACTGGATTCACAGAGGAGCACTTTCTTTTCCACTGGATTCCCAGAGGAAGACCAAACCCATCTACACCACCACAGGACCTTCAGAGGAAAACTCCTCCCTTCTACAGGAACCCTGCTCAACAGAACCACAGCTGTCACTGCAGGAGGGCTGCAGCCACCATTTAATGGGACTGCTGCCACCACCCTGACCCACAGGGTGTCACGGCCTATTTTGACTCTGTCAGTGGTCTTTTTTTTTGGACTACTGCATTTGTATTTTCATTGTCCTAGTAAAGAACTATTATTCCTATTCCCATATCTTTTCCTGAGAGCCCCTTAATTTCAAAATTATAATAATTTGGAGGGAGGGGGTTTACATTTTCCATTTCAAGAGAGGCTTCTGCCTTCCTTATCAGACACCTCTATTTTCAAACCAAGACAGTAAGCAAGGGAAGAACTGAAGCTCCTTAGTGGCTTCCTGGAGGGGCTGCTCCTGGCCCAGAGAGCTGCAGGACACATCCACACTTGTTTCTTGGGATGCTGACCAGCTCTTTCCTGCAGGAAAGGTTCCAGAGAGCACATCAGTCTATTGAGAACTGGCTGATATGAAACAGAATGGGGAAAGGGAGGAACACACATTGAGGTGTCCTTCTGATCCCATGAGAACCCAGATAACCCAACAATCATGCTTCTTCCAACCCTCCAGCTAGGGTGGGAGGTTTTCTCTCCACTTGGGAATTACCCTGGTGAGACTGCCTGCAAATACAGTAGCAAACACATCAGCAAAAGAGGCTGCCTTTGTCTTTACTTCTTTTCAAAATATTCTCAGTATTGCTGAATGCTTTTTGGAACATGCTGCCTCACAGATTGTTCCTCCCCAACTCACATTGCAGATCACTCCTAAAATTTCCATGGAATCATCAAGCAAGAATAATCAATGTGCAGACAAATTTCACATGGCCAGGACTTCACCAAGTAGTTAATTCACATAACCTGACCCACCACTGAAATTTCATCAACCTTACATAGAACAGGAGGAAAATAGGCCAGAGAGATCTGCCATCCTACAGTAACAATTTCACGCATGAGGTGACAGACACCTTTGCTCTGCTAAAGCCAATGGAAATTAGGGCTCTATAAAGTCTGTGCAACATAGAGATCTGAGCAGTGTCCATAAAATATATCCTACCCAGAAAAAATTGAGGGTTTACTACAAAAGTAAAACTTAACCCTCACAGCAACCTTCTCAACCAAGTCAATTCCCACCCTGGAGTGAAAAACACAACAATTTGTTTTGATGGTACTTTGCAGAGACCTGTATTCAGTCTTGACATCCATCAAATCGCAACACAGATGAAATGACAGTACAAAATCAGCCTCAGACCTAAGGCCTCTCAAGGACTGAGGCATCCAGTGTTGTCAAGTCATGTATTTCCCAAAGAAAAAAGTTTCAATAGAGATAATTTCACAGCAAAAGGCTGTTGTACAAAACAAAGGACCCACTTCAAAAACATGCCAAGTCCATCTCAAGACTTAACAAACTATGGTCCAACTTCCTAAAGGACTGATTAACCTACAGTTTTCATTGAAGTCAACAAAACCCATGGATTTTGCATGGGAAGGGGCAGAGAAGAGATGGTCACTTCCTGCTGAAAAGCCAGCAACAGAACATGGCTACAGGTGTGAGAGCCAATTGTGAAAGGGTAAATGGTTATCCAAGAGAATTTCACAAAGAAGGAAACATTTTTCATTCAGCCATAAGTATTTCAGGAAATTATTCGTTTTCCAAATGAAAACATTTTCTTTAAATTCAAAACAACTGTTTTTCTCCCAGCTTTTGTTTACAGAAGAGGGAAGTGTTTCATCTCTGTCCTGTTTCATCCTTCCTCCACAAAATGTCAACCAAGCCTTGTGTCTTGGGTTGGGAAGTCAATTTTCGGAAGAAAAAAAAAAGAAGCGATGTGAGGCTTTGCTGAACAGCTTCTGCTGCTGCAGAGGGGAAGGGGAAGGAAGAGAGATTCTGCTCTTCTTCACCTGTTAGTGATGGGCACAAGGCTATTTGTAATGAGCTTGTTAGACCCCAAGGCTTACTGCCAGAAAAACAAAGGGGAAAATCAATTCATTCACCTCTTCAAGAGCCATTTAAGCAGTCCTAATCAGAAAACAAGCATCCAGTTCACTTCTACTTCTTCCACCTTGATTCTTTTTATGTAAGACAGCTGCCTCCTGTGGGTCACAGTCACAGCCACATGTGGTCTGTATGCAATGAGTGAGCAATTTCCAATCCACAAAATAAATGTCCTGTTTTCTTTTGCTCTCTTGATCTCTTGTTTCACTGCAGTGTTGCCAGCATCCCTAGGAAGCCACATGAAAAATTCAGAATTTGTGGTATAACTGAGTCTCTCCCTAAGCCCAGCTTTGCCAGGAGTGGGGACATCTCAGAGGTGACATCTGCTCCTGTCCTCCACCAAACTAAGAGCTGTGGTAATAATGTGACCAATTGGGCAAATTATTTGCTTGTAATTTAAATCTTATGGATGCTGAAACAAAACAAAATTGAGTAAAAATCACAGGCCATGGACACAGGAACTGTCTCTGACTGTGTTGGCTGCCTTTTATCTCTGTGAAAATTGACAAGGTCTTAATGTGTAACCAAATTGAGAACATATTGGTAAATCCATCCAATTACAGAAATGGATGTGCCTGTGTAGGAAAGAAGAGGTGTCAGCCCAGGGGCAACCATGAGTAGCTGTTACAAAGCAGCAGGAGACAATACACTGCTTCCAGGAGCACCTGCAGAAAGGAGAGGAACACACAGCTCCATCTGAGACTAACAAGGGGAAAAAAGGATAAAAAGATAATAAAGAACCAGCTTGTCAGTTTTTTCTGCTCCTGTTACACGTCCTCAGGAGCAGCCAACACCTTAATCTACAACAAGGAGTCTCTCTCTGCGGCCTCAGATGTCAGTCTGATACACCCAGGTCCTCCCACATACTCTCACACCCCTCCTGGTGCCAGCCCCAGCCCTCTAACAGCTGCCACACACACTGACCTGGCAAAAATAACCAGAAGGAAGAGGCTGGTTTTCAGCTCCTCAGGCTGACTCACTGCCCAACCACACAGCAGCAGTGCTGCTGTAAGATGGACAGTGGGAAAAAGCATCCCAAAGTGGGGAGAGGAGTGGGAAACCATAGCCCAGCTGGATCCCACTTAGGCCAGCTCTCCGTGGCCATCTGCCTCCCATGGTGCTCCATGCTGCCATTCCCTCTTTGCTTTCTGACATGTAACCCAGCACACCCACAACTGTTTTCACTTTCAAGCAAACCAGGCTGGAAAACTGAATTCCTGGGGCAGTCTTTGCACACTGTCAAACAGCAGTGTTCTGCTGTCTGTGCTTCAGAAGAGCTTATATGTGCACAGCTCTCTGAGGCTATCAGCTGTAGCCCTCACCATTTACTTTCTACCTTTCAATTATGACCTCCCCAGCTGCTCTGTGCAGCCACCTGAGAGTGACCCAACAGTTTTGTTTCAAAAGAGTCTGTAGCTCCTTTGTTGGGGGGTTCATGGTGGGGCAGAGGAACAAGAGTGGGGTAGAGGAACATGGAAGACAAGTGTCACTTCCATGGTTCATAGGGGACACCCAGGTCCCCAGAGCCAGACCCTGCTGTCTTTCATTGGTGCTGCCCCTTTATTCACCAGGGAGCACCATGTATCTCCAAACAATGCAATACATCTGCCACTGGGGGCCTCCTGTGTCAAGACCACCCTGTGTGTAGGCTTCAGAGAGAAGCCCCATCCTTTCCAATCCACTGGAGAGAAAGTTAACTTCAGCACACATTGTATCTGATTATCCAAAACACAGCACAGTCTCCTGGACGCTTCCTTGGCAGTGTGACACACACTTCCAGTGCCATCTCGTCTTTGATGAAGAGTTGGCCACAGGAGTAACCACCCCCACACAAGATTGCTGAAATTTCCAGGCTCTGAAATCCCCATGATATTCACTTGCCAGCTCACACCAGTATTTTGATCTTCACAGCCTCAGTGAAGATGAGCTGGGGGAAGATGATGCAAGGTAAGTGGGTGTTGCTCTATTCACAGAAGCAGCAGGTACTTTCCTAATGTCCCTGATTGCCCCTGAAGCATTTCCCCTCACTTTGAACCTTTCTGGTCCTTTGCTGCCTGATAAAGTCCAAGAAAGACACTGAGGGGATTTGGGGGGTTCAGTTTTGTCATTTAGCAGCATGTGAGGAGTCATTAATTAACTCATTAATTTAACTCTGTGAGCTGCTTTTATTTATTTTTTTACATCTTTACACAAGTATGACACTAGGTGTGCAGATCTTTGTTTGCATTAATAGTCAACAGCTTCAGAGCCCTACAGAAAAGCACAAATGCCTGCCAAAGACAAATTGCTTTCGTTCTCTTCACTCCCCCTACAAGGAGGCAAGAAGGATAATTGCAGTAGGTGTTGTATTCCCCACCCACATTTTTTTCTCACTGCCAAACACATTGCATCAGGAACAATAAGAAACTTTTTCCTTGTGTGGGCCCTTACCCTATATATAAAATGCACAAACATTTTTCTTCTTTAAAACTAAACAAAACAAAATCCCACCTCCTATATGGACTCACTTTCAGGGAGCCAGTTCAGCTGATAAGGTGAGGAACTCAGTGGGATAACTACAGCCACAGAGGCAAAGCTGATCTCCCAGTCTTAGGAAGGGAGAAAAGTATGCTCAGGGACTGTTCATTCCATCAAGGAGAAAAAGATAAAATGAGCAAGAGCTTTCTGAAAGTTATAGCTGCATGCACTCACCACAGAAGGACTGCAGAAAAAACAGTTTAGATCTGCAGCTACTTCTGCTTCTGCCAGTGATGGTGTGTTGTTCCCCAAAAGACCTTCCCAGGAAGCAGGGGTCTATAACTCAGTGTGATAAACTGGCACAGCATAACTCAAACCAGATGGACATTAAACACCTGACCCCAGATGGGAACTGGAACATCCATTACCAACACTGAATGCAGGAGCACCAACTCGGCAGCCATGATCAGCATAAGAGCCAAGCTATGATCAGTGCTTGGCACTTACCAGACAGACTGAGAGCAATAGGTGATGGTTACATATATAGACATTAAGGCAGGTGTAGGCAGTGCCTGTCCAAAGCAACATCCTCATCTAGAAGAGGTGCTTCAATCTCAGCTGTGTCCTGGGATGTCCAGTCCAGACCAAAAGAAAGCACAATGTATAATCCTCCACGAGCAGTTGCAGCAAATATTTGAAACAGCAACTTCATTTTGTTTCATGCCGTCACTTTCTAATGCTGATTAGTGTTCAGACCTGTCCTGCATGCCTGATCCCACTACCCTCTGTCCACCACACAGCAGGACTTCACAGGAGTTCCAGTTACCAGCAGCTGAACTGCAGGACTGGGACTTCATTCGTGAGGGGCCCCAATGGGAGTCAGTAACCCCAGTGCATGGGGCTGTGGGCTGGGTGTGGGCTGCCAGGGACCACAAGGGGAAGGCCTGCACTGGCTGTGTCCAGCTGGTCAAGGGGCCAGACAGGCAACATTTAGCCCCAGCACTTTACCCAGGATCTCCCAGGAAAATTGCATCTGGTGTGCTGACCCAAGTCAGGTTTTGTTCAGGATCAAATATGTGTGATATCTATATTCCAGAGCTGGAACTGTGATGAGGTGCAGCAGAGCAGGGCAGAAACCCTTGCCTCTTGTGCACCTTCAGCCCCCTGCCAAGGGCTGAGCCCAGCAGCCTTCACCACCAAGCTGCTGTGCCTGCCCCAAGCTGTATTCCCCTCACCAAGGGTTCTCTGGGGTCCTCTGCATCTCCAGCCCCCACCCTCCCACCACGGCCCCAGCAAGAAGCACCAATCTATCACAGTGGGTTATCACTTTTTCTCCTCTGACACAAAATAAAATGATCCCTACCTTGCTGCCAGCAGCCTTAACCACATCACAAACAAGGAGGAATCTACAGAAGTATTCAAAACATCTGGATGTTGTGCCACCATGGCAATTAAATCCATGCTCACTTTCTCACACAGTGCCTGGGGGGAAACCAACAGCACAGCAGGGCAGAGGAGGACATGCCGTGGTAATTTCGGCTTCCTCAAAGCCCAGATCTGTGTTGCAACCTCTGAAACCACCTTTAGTGGCAGGCCTTGTCCCAGGAGCTTTGTCCTGGCTGTCCAGGGGGGCTCCCTGCCTTTGGAGGAAAATCCATGTGCCCATGAGGGACTGCAATGCCGAGGGCTGCCTCTCCAGTGCCTGCCTTGGGCAGCCCCTGTGGAGCTGGGGCAGAGCAGCAGCTGAGCAGGGCTGAGGAAGGGGAAGGTCATCCTACTCATGACTAGCAGGATCATAGAATCACAGAGCATCCTGAGTTGGGATCATCGAGTCCAACCCCTGGCCCTGCACAGACACCCCAACAATCCCACCCTGTGCATCCCTGAGAGCGGTGTCCAAACGCTCCCGGAGCTCTGGCAGCCCTGGGGCCGTGACCATTCCCTGGGGCGCCTGGGCAGTGCCTGACACCCTCTGGGGGAAGAACCTTTCCCTGCTATCCAGTCTGACCCGCCCCTGACCCAGCTCCAGCCATTCCCTCAGCTCCTGTCCCTAGTCCCAGAGAGCAGAGCTCAGGGCCTGCCCCTCCTCTTCCTCTCAGCAGAAGCTGTGGCTGCCATGTCTGCCCTCAGCCTCCTCCAGCTGAACAGACTAAGTACCCTCAGCTGCTCCTCCTTGAGGGCTTCCCCTCAAGGCCCTTCCCCATCCTCATGCCCTCCTTTGGACACTCTAATGGCTTTATGTCTTTCTTACATTGTGGCACCCAAAACTTCACACAATATTCGAGCTGAGGCTGCCCCAGAGCAGAGCAAAGTGGGACAATCCCCTCCCGGGCCCAGCTGGGCCTGGTGCCCCCCAGGACATGGCGCTTTCATGCCAGGCCAGGCTCGTCTCCCTGCTCCGGAGCTGTGGCTGGAGAAGGAAGTCGGGCCGGGATCCACTGCGGGTGGGCGAGGAGAGCAGCGCAGTTGGGCCGCTTCCAGCGCTCTCCCCTCACAGCCTGCCACAACAGGCCCGCCCGCTCCTTCCTTCCCCGCCCGCTCCCTCCTTCCCCGAGTCCACGGCAGAGCTGGGCTCTCCCCACCAACCTTCCTGCTGTCTGCCCCGTGGGAGCCTTCTCATAGATCTCTAATCCATCAGAAAAACTGAGGTTTTGTCACAACGCAGCTGCAGCAGTGCCTCGGCTTGGTGGCATCTCAGACGGTGCGAGGTGGACTTCCCCCAGCCCCTGGGGCAGCCCAGGTGAGCTGCCTGGGTCCCTGCTGCTTGCACGACCTGCCAGTGCAGTGTGGCTGGCCTGGGAGAGCAGCTGGGCTGTCTAATGCCCAAACTTTCCAACCCTCATCCCTTGGACCTGTCCAAAAAAAAATCTGCTTGGAAATTCCTCATCATGACCACCGATAGTGACTTTTATTTTCTGCATCAGGCACATAACAGAAAAGAAACGGTAAAAGTTTAAATCATTTAATTGGTCATATTTTGACATTCAGTCTTTTCTCTCGCCAGCACCAAGTTTCCAGTGAGGAAGTTGAGGACAATAATTCCGCCACCTTGAAGTCAGGTAGGAGATTCCTGCTGGAAAATTGCACAGGAGCTCCCCAGCAGTTACTGCCTGTTATCCTTGAAGAAAATCCCAAGCCAGCATCCAAAAGTAGCTCATGTTACCTCCCAGTCTCTCACCCTCAGGCTCTTGTTGCTTTCACTGCCTTTGGACAAGGCACATACTCTCTCAATTATCTTTTCAGCAGAAGCTTCTAGTTTATTTGCAGCCTTCAAATACCTTTTTGTTCCAGCTGATTTCATTACCTGGTAGAAACCTGCTCTTTGCAGCACGGGTGAGCTTGGCTTTGCATGGATGTGTGCTGCCTAATGAAACAAGGCCCTGCTTACTCACTGCAGTTCCTAGAAGTTCATTCAGCAGAAATAAAGAGCAATTTGACAACTTGGCTACCAGGCTACAGCCTGCTGGCTAGTTTACAAATCAGTAACCAACTAGATGAGACTAAAATCCTCTGCCTGGGTTCAGCTGGATGAGCTATTTTTGTGAATAGTATATTTTCTGGGAAAAAGCCATTTCAGATGGATTGTCAAGAACTGCAAGTTCAGGTCAAGTGAAGCAAAGAGTTCCAGCTGAAAACAAGCAGGAAAAAAAATTGTAGCATTGAAAAAGTTTAGTCTGGCATCCCTGAAAATTATTTGTTCCAGAAATGTCAAATGGAAACTTTTTGCTTTTTCACTTCAGGATGGAAATTTTCATTTAAAGATTGACCTAAATTTCTATAAGGAAGATATTAATTAACAGAAATAAGAAGGAGACTTTATCACTCTGGATCATGTATAGCATTTCAAGATCATAAGAAATGCTTGGCTTTCTTTTTTTTATTTTTCAAGGGGAAAAAAATCCTGATCTTCTTTGCCTTGAACCAGCACTTCTCCCAAAAACATTCACCTTACCCACTGAGCAAAACTATGACCACCTCCCTACTGGGTGTTGCAAACACTAAGAACAGCTCACAGCATGCCTTCAAGACTACTATTTTTAGTGTGCACAGCAAGGACCACAGAGAATTTACTCAATATATCCAGGGACATAGGATGGGCAAGGAAAATAAGAAGAAAACTTAAGAACTTTTGATACACATTTTCCTGTAATACAGTAAGTATGGCTTTCACTGACAGGGATCCTTGTTCTCCAGCTAAATGAAGGCTTAACTCTCATCCCAGGGTCCACTTGAGGAACATTTTAGAGTCACAGTATTATCAACATGGGAAAATTAAATGCAGAGAGGTTTTTGAGCTGTGATTATGTAATAATCAGCCTGAAAATTTGGGGCGCCTGTGCTTTTGGCTGCCTGATTTTGGATACGTGCAGCCTGATTTGCATGAGCATTAACGCACCCAGAACTCCTACTGAGATCAAAAAAACAACTCAGTGCCTCTGCAAAAACAGGTTGCTGGCATCCAAAAGCAGAGGCATGTGCATTTTTCCAAAATCTGGGTCTGCACCTTTCATCTGAGGTGGCCTCTGAGCCAAAAGCAGATTTCAGACTCAGCAGCTCCTGACAGAATTCAACCCAATTTCTACCTCCACAAAAGTCCCACAAAACCCCTCTTAGAACTGCAGAGAGAAAATTTTCTCTGCTGTCCTCTCTCTTTTGTTTTGGGTGAGTGTTGGGGGTTTTTTTGGTAGTTGTTTTTTTTTGTTTGTGGGTTTTTTTTTGTTTGTTTTTTTTTTTTTTTTTTTGATCATTCTGATTTGACCCATTTCTTCTAGAGTCTAGAGAGGTACTAAAATTGTTCCACGCCCATTACAGGCCACTTACATGTGCATACACATATCCAATCACAAAAGCAGTCAGTTTATAGGAGACACCCAGAGGTCTCACTGAAGAGCAGACAGGCACAGAAGTTTGACAAGAGCTCATTCTGTCCACAGATGGGACATCCATGTTCTGCAGCTCTGGGGTTATCACTGCCAGAAAGCCACAGCAAAAGGGGGTAAATGAAGACAATATGCTGTCAATCTGTGGCCAAAAGAAGGGGGGGAAAATAGCACTTCTTGCTTTTCTCACAGCAAGATGGACTCCAGAACATTCTGCACCGTGTGCTGTGTCTGCCTGTGGAGTTTTGCATTTTGGAGGTGTTTTTTCAAGTGGATGGAGCCATCTCTATTTGGTTTGGAGAAGGAGCACACGTTGCCAGAGCTTGGAAAGGGCATGCCCAGGGAGCACAACATGCTAACAGCCTAACAGTGACTGGGCTCCATCCAGCTGTGACAGGGCTGCTGGGTGCCTGCATTCATGTGCTTTTTGTTTCATGTTTATCACCCTGACATCAGAGCAGGGTGATGCATCTCAGTTCAACAAGTGCTCTTTTCTCAGGAGGAGGGCAAAGGGTGAGAGGCTGAGTGCTTACAGAGGGTGAGGTAGGTACACAAATTAGCCAAGCAGATTTCATCTAGCCTTGTTTTCTGCTCTGATCTTCATCAAACACTGCTTGATAGCAGGCAAATTACTGCAGCCCAGAGAAAAGTCATCACACTGGGATAGCAGCGCCTGGGGCAGCAGTGCCAGGTGCTGATGATGCTGCAGAGGGACCATTTCTGAAGATGCTCAGCAGATTTGTACCCTTTGTCTTTCTCTAAGGCAGCATTAAAAGCCACACTTCCCTATGGAAGAGCAATGATGGACAGAAAGCCAGCAAGGGGTGTTGAGCAGAGAAACCTAATAATTTATAAAAGCAGCTTAGCCCAGGTGGCCACAGGTACCTTGAAAATCTGTTCTGGGCAAGAATTGTATTTCCTGTGAGTGCTTTCATTTTGTCAATCTGTGTTTCAAATCAACTTTGACACAACCTCAGTGACAACGGCTTTGAAGTCTGAACTAAATGTGCTATGGAGAACATTATTCATAACCACTCAGATGGAGAGGGAATATTTTCCTTTTGAAAGGTCCTGCCAAACCTGTCCTGTGCTTTGTTTACTTTCAGAGGCACTGTGGTCATTCCTTAGGAGGAAAGGGGATGAAGGAAAGAAAAGGCAAAAACAATCTGGCAGAGAACAGCCTTCCAAAATCACAGATCAGAAATTCAGTAAAAAAGTACAGGGACCATTCCAGCTGAAAACACCTGCTTTGTGTGGACACAAAGCCAGAAGTCTTGGGTCCACCTCTGTGACACCTTGGATCTGTATCTATTTTACAGAGAGTTAAGCTGCTGTACTTTGCAGGTCAGTGGTTCTATTTGCAGCGGCAAGGTGCAACCCAAACAGCGAGTGTTTACATACTTGGAGAGCTCAAATCCAATTCAGTCCCCAGAGGGTGCAGCAATCATCTAGGATTTTACAGTGCAGGGATTGGCAGGACTGGGGTTGCATACATACAGATCCACAAAAGCTTTGAAGATACACAATTTTTACATAGGAGTTATGAGAATGAGTTCTGGCTAAAGTCTGCGCAACAGTCATTTCAAATGTTCCAGGCCCAAATCTGCTCCCACTAAAGTCCCTGGAAAGACTCCAAGACAGCAAGCCAAGACCTTGGTTTCTGTGCCTACTCTACTTTTAGTGCCTTTTCTTTGTTCATTTGTCCTCCACTTACAGCTGCTTTTTTTTTTTTTTTTTTTTCCTGTCTGACCATTTCTGTCATTGGATTCAACCAAGCCTTCCTCTGGCACAGTGTCATTCCTTTAAAGTTTGTAAGAATTTGTTTCCTGAACTCGCTATCTTTCATGTCCCTTCCTCTTCCCTTTCCTCTTCCCCTTTCCTTCCCTTCTCAGGCTTTTTAGTATCACAGCTGGCCCTTCTACCCCAGACTCACATTTGGTATCACTTTGAATGTATCTTTCCTTCCTGGTGGCTGCTTCCTTCCTGCCCACTCCCAAACACTTCTCTGATAAGCATCATATTGCCTCCGGCTGCTCACTTCTCTTTTCCTTCCATGTCTCTTCGGCAGTTATCTTTCCTCCAGCTCCATCTCTTAAGTTTATTTGTTCCTAAGGATCCTTTCAACTGCCTCATCTCATTTCCTGTTCTTCCTTTCACATCACCCCAGTCTCTCATTCTCATCTCCCCTCAGTTTCTCTCCTCCTTGCTCCTTGTGCCTGCCTTTCTTTACTACACACATAATTCCCCAACACTTTCTTTCTCAGAGAAGAAGCTGGGCATAGAGAGGAAAGGTGATTTTATTATTATTATTATGATCAGGGGGATATATTTATTACCTAAGTTAGATAAATAAGCTTCTTATGCAATCGGTGGAAAAGGGTAGGACAACTAGGAGGTTTATTAGATGTTGTCTTCCTTTATTGAGTCTGTAGAGAACCTAAATGACTCCACCTGATTTAGTAGCCTGAAATTAATGAAGTCATATGAATATCCTCTGCACAATCTCACTTTTGTTTAGGTTCATGTGAAGGAGAAAGGGAAGGACAAAATCTCAATAACACAAGGACAATATTTGGCACTGACCAGGCAGCTTCAGCTCCTGACATACCTGGTAGGTGCTGGTGGAGTGTGGGGAGTGGCAGCTTTTCAGAGATCCAAAGGAGAGGAAAATGTTTTTGCAGACGCCTGGGAGGAATGTGTCCCAGCCTGAATGGGGTTTTGGGGTGTGACAGCCAGGTCACCTTTGCAAAAGGCCCCTGGGGGATAGATTTGTTTGACATGAAGGCTAGGGCCAGCAAAAGTGGGAAGGGGTCATCCAGTGAAAGTAAGCAGAGATGAGCAATGTAGTGGTCAGAGCAAGGAACCAAAAAAGAGGTTGTTGTTTAGGAGACTTGAGAAGAACAATGTTGCTGGCACCTAGGATGCTTCAGTAAAAGTGAAGGAAGGGTGGCCATACCAAGGTCCCATGGTCTAGGTTTTCATTGTATTGGCAGACAGACAAGGAGATGCTGTATTTTAGAGATGATACACAGAAACCTCAGGAATGGAACACAGTTTGGATGCTGGAGTCCAGTAAGAATGCTGAATCAAAGATGAACAGCTTGCTGTTTCAATTCCTCACTCTGGGGACCTCCACAGACCATCTGCAGACCTGGGTACACATCTGATATTTCCTCTGCTTGATTTCCTATGTCCCCACCAGGTCCTGGGCTACAACTGCTCTTGTAACACTTAGTATGTGCTCACTGAGGGCAGAGCTCAAAGGAGCAAGATCCTGCATCCACTTCAGAGTCATAAAATATTGCTCTAAACAGGATAATGGTTAGAAATCTATTGTTTAGCTTCCCATGTTTTCCACCTTGTTTGCCTTGACAAACCCACTGAAAACCAAGCAGGTGGGTGAGTGAAAAGGAATATTAGTCTGGGACAACACAAAAGCTGGCAGACAGGAGGGTAGGAAGCTCAAAGGCTGTGCACCCTTCCACTGCTGATATCTCCATTCTTACTGCTATATCTTTAGATGACTTACTAAACCCATACCTATTAAACAATATTAGACAAACCCCATACCTATATTAGATGACATTCTCTTACCAAACTCTTACCTATCCTTTACTAAGAACCACTTTCAGGTCAATTTATTTCACCCACATAGAAGTGTTAGATTTTCCTTTTTCCTTAAATGAAAAAGAATTTGCTAAGTCCAGCTTTTCCCTGAGATCTGATAATATTTAGGGCAAGAATGGTGGTGGGAGGGCTCTCAGGACTCATAGTGAGTAAACATGGGAATTTTCCAAACCAACTAAGAGCCAAAGAGGTGCAAGAAGACAAATACCATGGAACTATGGACATTTCAAGAGTAAATCAGCCTTTGATCTGAGACACAAAATAAAACTAGATTCTTAAAAGTTTCTCAAGGTAAGTGTTTTTCCTCCAATCCCGCTATTTTCCCTCCCCCTCAGCAACGTTATACAAGCACCTTGCTTTGTCAGAACTACAAAGCACTTGGGAGAGGACAATGCATCCAAAGTGACTCCAGAATAAAACAAGAAAAACCTTTCAGCACAAGGATTTGTGTAGGCGGGGGCAGAACACAAAGCACAAACAAATTCCCTGTGAGAGACTGGAGAAGTTGCTTTGAATGTGCAGAAAGAAGGAGCTCTCACCCTTCTACGGCTCTCTCAATGTAGCTGCAAAGCTACTCTCTGACTTCCAGCCCTGTGAATTTCCACTCCAGCCTCGCTTTTACAACCAGTACACAAAGCCCTTATCTCCCAAGCACAGCTTTAGATTATAGAGAGGGCACGCTGTCAAGAGAGACTGTCAAGGCTAATGAGCACAGGGCTAACCCAGTGCTGCAGCAAAGGGACACCTCTGGAGCAGCTGCTCGAGGCTGGGTTTGCAACACAGCTAGATGCACATTTCTGTCTTTTCCCACTCTCCCTGGTTAGCTCCTATTGCTCTGAAGCTAAGGCTTGAGCACCTGATCTCCCAATACCCAGGCAACACTGGAAGCCTCCAGAGCCCACAGGGACGCGCCACTTGCTGTGTGCCCGGCGGGATGGGGAAGCACTTCCACAGATGGGAGGGGTGTGCTCTGCAAAAGATCATGGCTGTAAACTCGTTTTTGTTGCATGTATAACTTTCTGTTTGCCTTTTTCTAGGCATAGCATGTCTTGTAAGCATTCCAATCAAACAACCAGGACGACTCATTCTGGCAGCCAATTTTAATGGCAAGTGCAAGTGGCTCCTGACCCATGTGGGAACTGATAAAAGCCAGGTGGCTCCATGAAGAACACCAAGCTGCTTCCCAGTGAAGGAACATTATACTGAGGTGACACCCACTAAGTCAATATGACCACCTTCTGCCCTATGTTTTGGCATCACCCACCCAGAAAATGAGATTTTCTGACAAAACTATTACTTATTCATTGCTTATTCTGAGAAAAAGCCTCCCAGTCCTCTGTGCTCTAATGTTATTGCTTCACAGCCCAAATTAGGAAAGGTACAGTTGGTAGAGTGGAAAAAAAGAGGAACCTTTTGGGAATAAATTGGTCTCTCATTACTATAAATGAAAGGCAGCTTAAGCCTGTTGAATGTGGAAATCACAAACATCCTGGTACATATTTTCCCATTCATATCATACATTCAGATAAATTGAAAGTGATCTTTTGTATCATACTTCCCCCGCCATCCAATGCAGTCATTTCCCCTAATAAACTTCCTAGTGCTTTGTGTGGTCAAGTGTTAGATGTCCCCAAGGAATGAAGTTTCCACCACTTCCTTGCAAGGCATTGCACATCTCTCCATCGAGGAGATTCCTGAGATTCAGTTCAATGTTCCTTTTATAAGAGCACTCCCATTACTCCTGATTATCCCCCTGCATACATCCTTAAGTAAATCTGTTTAGCATTTACCTTTCTCTAACACTGGTGACAGTTACCACATTCCCTCTTTGTCATCTTCTGACTACTTCATGAAGAAAAATTTAGGAATGGCATATTTACAGACAACATCCCCCCTGTTTTTTTGGTTGCTGTTCTTGAATCCCCTCCAGCATGCTTCTATCTGCCTAGAAGTGCAATACATGGGACTCAGAGCAATATTCCACATGCTCTGCCTTCCCACATGTAAGAGGGTGCCTTCCCACGCATTGCCCACTTCTGCAGTTTAAGAAATACCACTTCCAATCAGCTAGTTGCTATCATTCCTAGATCTCCTCAACACAATTTATTCCTGCTGCATATTTGAGTTTCAAGTTGTTCTTATGCAGTTTGCATTTTTCCAAGTTGGAACTTGTACTGTTGTTTTCCAGACATTCTTTAATCTCTCTTGAATTGCTTCATATCACTTTCCTGTTTATAAGGGTGTTCACAGTCTTTCCCAGAGCAGCATTGATGTTTTTCACTTCTTACAAAAAAAAAAAAAAAAAAAAAAAAAAAAAAAAGTGTTATTACACAAACCATCAGAACACTTAGATATCTGCAGTGGAAGACTACATTTGCACAACACAATGCTCTGCTCTACCTCTATTCTTCCTCTACTGCTCTACTTGTTTTCTAAAATTCAAACCACCACTAAAGGGCTTATGCAGTGTTTAAGTGAATACATCTCAACCACAAGATCACCCATGGATTTCATGGGAGTGCTGCTTACTCTGTTTCACAGTGGAAAGCCAGACCATCACTAGTTCTAAGAGCATAAGGACACTTATGTTGGTAGAGCTCATTCCCAAAAATTTACAATACCAAGTTTAGGAATAAAGCTTGGGTGTTCCCTGCAGAACATGGCAAGTCAGCCTGACTTTGTCCCTGAGCCCTGTAAGCTCTGTGCTTACACACCCACCCCACACCAGCCTGTTGCCGGAGCACCACACTCCCAGGCCTGGTGTTGCAGGCTGGCCTTGACTTCAGGGCTGATCTGGAGGTGTGAATTCCTCACCTGATGGCAGGAGCTAAGACTCTCCAAAGGAGAGGTGATGTGTGACTGCACAGAGCCTGCACAGTGACTTCAGCAGCATCTGTGTGTGTGTGCAGAGCTTGCTGCAGCATCAATTGTGCAAAGCACTTGAGGCAAAATGAGAGCAGCTTGCCTTCCACCACTCTCACAAAAAACCCCCACCATTTTCTTCCCTTAAAACTCATAGACAACCTTAGTCATGTCACCTTCCTTTTGGGATCAGTATCTTGAGGTCTCCTCAACACCTCTGCCAAGGGATGACACCACCTATCAAAGTGTTCAGTGAAGGAGATTGCACATCCAGGGAAGGAGCTGCGTATCAGGGAAGGAAATTGTATATCCATTTCTGCCTCTCTGGAGCACCAGCTGACAAATACAAACCCAACTGGCACATGTAAGCTCAGAACTCAGCCAGTTTGGCATGTCTTTGTGCTCAACACAAACTAGTAGAGTTTCAGGACAATTGCTTCAGGACAATTATCTAAACACTAGATCTCTGGCCTTAAAACTCCACCTCAGTGGCTGCTGGCTGGCAGAGGCTGGGAAAGGTCCATGGATAGTTTCAGAGTGACCCAGGAGAAGCAGCTCAATTTTAGTGTTCACAGCAATACACTTCCAGTGGAAAATATCTAGATATTCAACCCCTTACTTTAAAACCACTGCCCAAAATAGATCTGTACTTGTGTCATAGATGACAATAAGAAACCCTGGGTGGGTGAGCAAAGTAAGAGTTTTCTGAGTAAGCAGTTTCAGAGTTAGCTGCTTCCCTAACTTGCAGGCACAGAGGAATTTTTGCTGCTTTGCCTTGCAGTAGTCTATTTGATGAGCACTGTTACTTACAGCTGGCCACTCACCTCACCTTTATCACTTCCCAAGGTCCTGTGAACATCATCTTGGCAATTATTCTTCAGAAAGAAGCACAAAATAGTGTTGAGGGGTTTTGGGTTTTTTGTTTTGTTGGGATTTTTTTTGTAGAAAAGAAAGCATCTGTGAAAAACGTGTATTCCCTTCTGTTGTGCAAGTCTTGGAGCTGGGGAGACAGGGCTTGCAAGAGGCTCTCTCCATGTGCTTCCTAATGGCAAGCACAACAGGTTTTTAAAGGGAGATGGCTACTGCCAGCAGCAGTTTCAGAAATGACACCACTTTCAGTTCAGTTTCACAGGCACACTTTGGAAATGGATCCCAAGGATGTGAGATTAACAGGCAAGAGAAGCAGGAGCCAGCTTTCTCCTTCTCTTCCCCCACAGCTACCAGGACCCTCCTCAGGCTGCTGTCCTGTTGTCCCTGCTTTCACATTCTTTTCTTCTCAGTGCCCTTGCTGCCTGAGGAGCTGCTGGAGGAGATTCAGTGTCTTCTCCCCAGGAGATGAATGTGCCATCCCACATGGCCTGGGAAAGCTATCCTTCCTGTTTGTGAAGCAGTCACACCCTTCTGGGGGACAGGTTTTATGCTGGAGGTAGTGGGGGTTGTTTGCTTATTTACTTTTTCTCTATCTTTCCCTCCTCTTTTTCCATTTCCTATTTATCTTTTCTTCCAGAACCCTTCAAACTGTCTCCCTCATTAGAGAAGGCCTCCAGCTCTGGAGTAGGAAAGAACAGCTGAAGAGCAATATTATCAACAACTTGGAGCCAAGCTTGAAGAGAAATACATTGTCCAGCAGGAAGAAGCAAACCAAATATAGACACCCATCCTGGGACTTGGGCAGGACAGTACTTTTGGACTTGTGCCCCTATATTTGTTTGGGGTTTTTATTTGGGTTTTTTGTTTGGTTGGTTTTGTTGGTGGTGGTGGTGGTTTTTGGGTTTGTTTTGATTTTTGGTTTTTTTTTTTGGTTTTTTGTTTTTGTTTTTTTTTTTCTGTTGGTTTGTTTTGGTTTGTTTTGGTTTTGGTATTTTTTCCTAAAGAAAATTGCCAGGACATGTTTTGTTAACGTGCTTAAAGCAACAACAGCTTGCACCCAGGCAAGCAGGCCTCCAGCAGCAGTGCAGCATGGCATGAGGTCCTCTGGCAGAGCACACAGTACCACCTCCTGCTTAACAGTATCACTGCCTGCCATGGCTTCGTTGGCAGCCTGTCCTTGGAGGCCTCCTGTCCACACTCTGATCCAGCCCAACAAGGCCCAGCTTTGACAGGATCCCAGCACAGGGACAAGCGTGCCTACAGGCAAATTATCACACCAGAGGCTGCGACATGACAGGGCTGGGAGTTAACCCAAGCACGGGGCCTGCCGTGGGTGCAGCTCTGTGTCATCAGAATTAATGAACTGTCTGCAGCACAGCTGGCATGTAAAGGGATCATTCACACCCTCCTCACATCCACAGCAAGGCAAACCCAAGCAGCCTGCTGTGCAGAGGTGCTGGTGCCCATCTGCCAGCCTACCTGCCACAGGCAGCACAGAGAACAGCAGCACAGCCAAGTGTGAACCAGGAGACCAAGGCTACACCAAAATGGAAGACAGCACATTAACAATGCAACACTGATCTTCCTGAGCTGCTGCTGCTGATTTATAGAGCCAGCACAATTCATTTATCCAAGCTGCCTTCATTTTATTGTTATTAATTGTTACGAGGTTTTTTTGGCAGGGATGGAGAAGCTTGTCTGATTAAAAATAGCTTTGGGGACGGCAGCTGGCAGAGTCACAATGAGAGAAGGATCCAGCTCCAGATCTTTCTTCAAAGAACATGTTCCTAGCAAGTAATTGGGTGCAATCAAATGCAGAGATAAACGCTAGCACTTCCCAAGGTGTAGCTCAAGGCTCTGACAGTCACTGTTTGCGGGCAAACATTCAGAAGGGTCAAAGACCTGCTCAAGTCTCTCAGACTTTCTGGAAGGACCAGTGTCCTACTGCTTTGCAAGGCTGGAGAGAAGAGAGTATTCTACAGGGACCAAGATGCCTGATCATGGTGGGATTTCAGCTGCACAAAACACGTCATAACAGTTTCAAAAATATGCAGCCTTAAGGGCTGAGAATCTGGTTTCATGCATGTGCATCTTCACTCTGTGGATAGTGCATGTGTGCTTCTGCAGAGCCCCTATCCACATGCTCCAAGCAGTTTCCACAGCATTTCTCACTTTGCATTCTGTATTAAGCATGTTTCCACAACTGGAAAAATAAGCAGGATGCTGAAGAATGGGCACTCTAAGTGAGCAGTGAGTGTGCTGAGAACTACAACTACTCTTCCCCCATTTTTAATGCCAACTGACAGTTTAACTGCAGATCTTTACTTCCCATTTCCAGTACACATCAGACCCACCTGAACACAAATATGAGTTTGTTCCTATGTCGTACACATTTTGATTTTCTCTGACTAAGCTACCAGTGTGGTGCTGCAAGAATGGCTTTCAAATACTTTGAGTGAGCCAGTGTTTCAGCTACAGGAGGGCTGTGCTGGTAGGTTCTGTGCTGGTAGGTTTCCAGCATCCAAGTGCTCACCCCATCATCCAGCTTCACTTCCAGCCAAGCCAGAGAACAGCAAGACTTCTGGAGAGCTGCCCTCATCCATAGCCTTTGAACTCCTCATGAGGGACTCTGCTGCTGCCACCACTCACTGGCTCTCTGAAGAATTTGCTTCTTGTGGCTCTTGGGCTCAGGAAAATCATGTTTTGCAGCCCCACAGATCAGGAGAGCTGGTCTGCCTTTAATATGTTGCTTTCTAATGTGTTTTTGTGCTCACTTCCAGGAAAGTTTTGGCAGTCTGTGAAGTTCATTCTTTGGAAAACATCTCACAGTATGTCATTAGGTGAAAATGGCCTCTGGAACAGCTGAAAAATCAAAGTGCTTGCCCACATATCCTATTTGCAGGAGGAAACTGCCATGTTGCATCTTTTTGTTGTTTTGTTTTTTTTTTTTTTTTTTTTTACTCCAGCATGTATGAGGAAAACATCTGAAACTCTTAGAACTTATATAGGCAGATCTGACAGCCTTTTGAATTTTAGTTGAACTGTACACAACCACTGAATTTCTGAGCTTCCTTGCTTGCTTCTTGAATATGCACTCGGCAATCAGACCAAGTTTTAGCAGCTCCCATAGAAAGCACGGCTGGCGTGGTGACAACAGGCGGGTGCTCGCTGCTATAAACCAAAAACCAGTGCAGCAACACGGAAATCAATAACCCACAACAATTCATCGTTGCTAAAGTTCCGGCCCTGTCTTGTGATTTTATTTTTTTTTTTTAACGGTTTTCTTCCTTTGCCACTTAAGCACGTTTGCTCAGGACTGCCCGGACTAAAGGCAGCAGTACATCGTGCCCGGGAGAGCTGAGCCCTGAGCCAGGGCAGCGAGTGCCACCTACTGAAACACGAGTTTTCCATCACCGGTTACTCCCCCACCCGCTTCCCCCCAGCTTCCTCCAGGGCCTGGGATACACTTCCAAAAAATACAAAAGAGCAGGAAAGAGGATTTAAGTTGTTTATAAGGCCATAACCCCTACTTTAGCAGGCAAAACCTGGGGGGTGGAGGGGGGAAGAAGGGGATTTGTTTTCCAGGTTTTTGGTCTGCCTTAAGCAGAAAGGTACACAAAGAGGGGGAAAAAGTCCCTGCTTGAAAAACATTTCCTTTTAAATGGCATGATATGCCTTTAAGGGGTAGGTAGTAGGCAATGATCCATCTTCACCACATACAGACTTGCCTTGTTCTTCCATTTCTGGCTGAGTGATAAAACGTTAAATGTCATTTCCTGTATCAGTGGTTAACCACTAGATGCTGGATCAGAGATTTACCAGAAGTGCAATATTCAAAAGTGGACCTGCTGCTTTCAATAACCCTTTCTTGCACCCTGTGGGAACCGTTTAACCTTTGAGAAAGAGGAGAAGAGAAAAAACGTAAAGGGAAAACAAACCAAAAATACCCTGGATTTTGGTAGGGAGAAAATTCTTGAGCTTGGTGTCAAGGGCTCACACTTCATACAGGCACAGGGAGAAATCCTTCCCCAGCCAAACACCAAAGTTTGTGAGAATGGAAAGCAACTGGGCTGTGCCTGAGCCCATGGTTCTCTTGCAGCAGCTGGAGATCAGGCACTGGGGGATGCGGCTGTTTGTTTTGCACTGATTTTCCTCCACTAAAAGCCATCATATTTAGCAAACAGACCGATACTAGAATCTAAAACATTCAATCCCTACCAGCCCTTACTTCTTTACCAGCCTTACATTTTACATTGCAGAGGAGAGCAGTTTATCTGCCCAGGCTGTATTCATTTTATCACCATCATCACAGTTAGTTTTGGGGTTGCAGGGATGAAAAATAATTTTGTAAAGAGCAGCTGGGAGAGTTAGGAGCAGATAAGGAAATTTCAGTTGAGGCTGCATTTCTGAAGGCTGAATTTTGAACATGTGGTTGTGCAATTGCCTGCGCAAATAGAGGGTTATTTTCCTAATTACATAATATTTGTAAAGCACTTAGAACATGAAATGGCTAAGCACACATCAAGAAATACCAGTTAGAGAAAGTCGTGGCTAAATAGTGGTGGAAAAGAATACAGAAATAATAGCAGCAGGTGTTTGGACATACACCTGATGTCCAAACTGCCTGTATATGGCATTTGGCTGCAGCAGCACCCCTTGCTTTACACTCCAGCCCTGGAATCCCTGCTCTCAAAGGGCTCAAACAACTTGCCTTGGTTGGAGAACACCTTTTTTCAGGGTGGGGAATGGCTCTGCCTTTGCTGCGTGCATGTACCTTACACAACACAGCCCTGGCCCCTGAAGGCAGCCTGCAGGGAGTATTGCAATGGAAATAATAAATAGTAATGACTTCAGAGTTGAGGTACCTCACTCCTTTCTACCTCTGCCAACAGGAAACCCCCACATTTCTTCTGTCATTCCTATTTACTCATTTGCACGGCAGCAGCACTCAGCTGACTCAGTCATGAACCTGACCTCAGCCGTGCTAGGTGCTGTGCAAACACTCTGTGGCCACATAGTGCCTTCCCTGGCAGGGCTGATGCTCTCAGACATGAAAGGGAAACACTCCCAGAATCCCAGGCCAGGCACAGCTTGACCACAGGTACCCGTGCCCTACGTGGAGTTTAGTTCCTGAAGCAGACTCAAGGAGGCGATAGGAATTGTACAGTCTGATCCTGGATTGTCCAGGCAAACAAGGGCAGAGCTCAGTGTTTGCACAGCACAGCTCATGCTGCTGCCACAAACAAAGCTGAGTCCAGGGAGGAGGCTTCTGTGCCACTCAGGGAAAAACTGGGATAGTGGAAGATCTAAGAAGATTCCCCCAAAAGGCAAAGTGTTTTTACTCCTCACTCCAAAAGTAACAGGAAATCTCCAGATTACTCATCCTTTCCCAGGAACCCTGGCTGGAAAAAAATCCAGGGGCCTTGCTATTTTCCTATACACACACACACACACACACACACACACACACACAGGAGCCCTGCAAAGACCTTAACACCAGCTGTGCTTGCCCTTGCCAGAACTTCCTGAATCCACCCCCAGTTATAGCCTTGCTTGCCAAGCAATGCAAATATTTGAGAGGCCACCTCAATTCTGCAGTGCCTGGTGTAAAAATCCGCATCAAACCCAAGCAGTGAAGGCTGAGACTCACAGCAACTTGGCAGCCAGAATTCTTGTCAGGCAGGCCAAGGTTTTATATAGCAGGAGGTCACTGGAACACACTCTGGCTCACCTATCTCATCGATCAAAAGAGTGCAACTGCTTAGAAATGTCTCCTGCTTGCCTTCCCTTTTTAAAGTCCAATGCTAAAAAGCTGCTTCCTAGTGGGCAGAGAACAAGATGACACAGATACAGTATCTCAGGGAAAGAAAATGTAGTTTCATCTCAGCAACTGCTGAAACTCACAGCACAAATGAATTCTGCTGTGCAACCCAGAGGCTATAGCCAAGAGAAACTTGAGTCAGAAGACCTGATTTCAGTTCCTGCCTCTGCTACTGACCCACTGTTTGATCTTGGGTTAGTCACTTAACTGCCCCTGGAAATAAAGACTTCCTTTGATGACTTCTGCTTGGGAACAGCCTGGACATTGTCAAGGACAGGGAAGGGCTAGGTGACATCTGCAGCTGAGGCACAGACTGGCTTGTTGCTGCAAGGTATATATGGAAGATGGATGGTGAGGAAGGAGTAAGGTAGAATAATGTGTGTGCAAAGCTTTTGAGGTGTTAAAAAAAGAATTCACAAAATGGGGACACTTCTCTCTCCATACATTGGGAACATGGAGTTTCTGGGCTTCCAGTATGCAGCAAAAGCAAGACAAGCCTCATCAGAGAGCCAGGAGATGACTTGCCTGTCGTGCTCCAAGGGTCAAATCTCTGACCACATCAGCAATCCCACACATTCAGGAACTGTGAATCAGGGCTTCAGAAACTGCAAGTCTGACTTCAACTTCCCAAAGTTTCCAAAGCATACCCTTGCATACTGTTTCCTTTTTTATATGAGTACACAGATTATTTTCCATATTTAATTGACTCCAGAAGCTGGAATTAATGATCTGTTTGTCAGCATGTAATGCTCAGCACAGTATGGCCACCCCTTCATGCTTCATATTTGAAAAGCTTTTTCTGCTCCTCTGTAGTTCTGTAATGGACCACACCTACTGCACAGAGGGAATAATTTCTGACTAAAGACTAAGAGACATAATCTCTTGAGAATTTTGTTTTTGTTTTATTTTAGGCCTGGTTTATACCTCAGAATTGTATTGATTTTTAGTCAGTTCATGGCAGACTCAGGACACACAGATTCATTAAACCACGTCAAATCAAATGTCTCAAATTTAAGAACCAGGAGTGGCAAATTTAGCCCTCAACACCTACATCTTCATACACAACTTTTCAAGGTGATCTCTCCACACAGCACACAGCTCCAGGCTTCAGCTTCAAGCCTGGCTTCCCTCTTTGGTCATAGAAATTAACAACACAAATCTATCTCAGAGATGAATATGCAGACTCTGTCCCAAGTGTGTGCTGCCTTTCAGCAGTTTAGCTGATTCTGACCCAGCCACACTTCTCCATGCCTTCACATCTGTCTTTTCAAATATCCCCTGACAGCTGCAGGAAGGGGTGGTGGTGTCTGAAGGCTGAGGCCAAGGAACCCAAGAGAAACACAAGGTGAGGCTGCCACACCCCTGGGGCTATCACAAGTAAACAACCCTTTGAGCTGGCTTTAAGCAGGGAATAAAGGAACACAGAGCTGCCTTGTCCAGAGGTTGTTTCCACAGGTATAGTCATAACAATCCTCACAGCAAAAGTAGGGAAAATCCAACAACATTATGTTTATTCATGAAGACTTGTGTGAATGTCCTCCTGCAAGGCCCCAAGCTGAGCTGTGATGGTTTTTTATCCAGCAACAAGCAGCAGTACAAAGCAGTCCTGGTGTGTGCCTTCTACCTTATACACTGCATGTAAAATTTAGGTTTATACTGTTTGGATGGTAAAAGCTTCAACATGTGAAAAAGCCTTGAGGGCATAACATGGATGTAAAAGACCTATTTCCATGGTCTAGACTTCCAGGAAGTCTAAAGTGTAGCTATGGTCACCCCTGAAATATAAATTAGTTTCTTGGTCAACAGTTTCTGATATATAGAGATTTCTGCATTAGAAGATGACAGATTTGACTGTCTTGAGGTTATTAAACTAAGGGGCTGAAATGAGTGAGCAGCTGAGTTATGCTTGACAGTTTTTAATTTGCCAAAGGAATGTAAAGATAGTGTTATGGGGGAAAACACAGAGCTGGGTTTTTTAAGAAAAATGTCTTGCAGAAAGGACTCAAAATTAGGAGTTGATTGAGAAATTGAATTTTTCATTATACTCTCTATAAAGGGCAATGTTAGTGTCATTTTTTCTTTTAAATCTAGATTCTTTTTTATTGCTGCAGACCATGCTTTGCAGCATGTCCATTGTTATCACTGTGCATGGATTCAACTAGTAGTTTGGAAAGCACTGTAGGCTGTGACCTAAGCAGACAGAAATGTGCTGAAATATAAACTATCAGATTTGGAAGAGATGTAAGCATCTCTCTTAAGAGAATGGACTGAGCTGGGGCTGTCCAGCCTGGAGAGGAGCCCCAGCTGAGAGGGGCCCTCAGCCCTGGGTGTCCCTGTGTGCAGGGAGGGGCAGAGCAGGGCCCAGGCTCTGCTCTGGGGGCCCAGCAGTGGCACCAGAGCCACGGGCAGGAACTGATGCCAGGAGGTTCCACCTGGATAGGAGGCAGAACTTCTTCCTGGGCAGTGCCCAGGCACTGAACAGATTGTCCAGAGAGGGTGTGGAGTCTCCTCACTGGAGACATTCCAGATTCCTCTGGACACAATCCTGTGCCCTGTGCTCTGGGATGGCCCTGCTGGAGCAGGGAGGTGGGACCAGCTGACACCACTGTGGTCCCTTCCAAACTGACCCATCCTGGGATTCTGTGTAACACAAGAGAGTTACGGAGGTTATTATAACTTTGCAGAGAAGCAGTTCCTTCCATGATAGTGCAAACCCTTAGGGCTTACACATCATGGCTCCAAAAACTAAAACACAAAAATAATTCCCATAATATTTTTTAAATTCACTTGCTACAATTTACAATTTGAAGATTTTCTCTTTAAGCACAAGAGTTATGAGTTTGCATTAAAAATAAAGTTAAATCAGGTGTTTGCAGGAACAATGGTGTAATGGGGGAAAATCCCTACACTTTTCCAGTATGTAGCTCATACAAGACAAGCACCAATACTTCAAAAGTAGTGCTGCTTGCAAGCAAGTCTTGAGATAACCTAACAGAAGCCAGCAGTGCACTGCAAGAGATGGGCAGACACAAACAAGAAGTAAACTGGGGAAACTGGCTGTTTGGGGAAAGGAGGTGCACTGGGTCAAACTGGGAGTGTTTCACTGTCAGGGGCTCACTGTGGGGTGACCTGTGGAGCCCATGAACTGCCTTGGGCCAAGCACAGCCACCTCCTGTGGCTTTGAAACAGATGGAACCAGTCCACAGTGAAAAAATGTCCAACCAAAGCAGAACATGGCACCTCCACTCAAACATATTTAAGCATGAGTGGCAGCTGTTAGGAAAGAAGTGAGGAGAAGTGTTTGGATTCAGGTGAGGAGATGCAGGAAAAACACAGAGAAGATTTGTGAAGAGCAATAGAAGGACGTGGAGCATGAAAATGTTGAGGGCATGGCTGGAGGCCCACTTTCCAAAAAGGCAATTTTCACTGAGTCAGAGATACCCCTAAGTGATTGCCTTCAGTGGAGGTCCTACCCCACAGCAGCAACTGTGGGAAGGCCAGAGGAACACTGCCTAGGAAGCAAAGACCAGCAGACAAAAGCCATTTAGCACTCAACTCCAGTGCTGTGTGCCACTGTCCCCTCACTGAAAAGACTGGGAGGGACTGTGTGTAACCTGTAATGAAAACTCATTTCAAAGGCAGCTTGGCCTTTGGACCAGTGAGGAAAAAATCTTTGGCAAAAGATCAGCTTGGGGAAGGAGAAAGAAAGGTGAATGTCAACAGGGGACAACTTCTTTTCTCTGTTCCTTAAAACAACAGCAGCCCATAGCTTATTACAAGAGCTGAAAAACTGTTTCATCCTGCTTCCTGACTCAAGCTGCTGTAAAATGCAATTATCTAGGTTGCCTTTCTAGGTCTAGTGCTCTAAACTTGGTAAGGCCAAGCATCTATTCCCTTATAAGGTTCATTTTGCAACTACCCACTTCTTGCAATGTCTCCCTGCCTTCCAGCTGTTTTATTTTCCCCAAACTTTCCTTACTTCTTTCCAGCAAATAGGGTAAAGTCTCTCAAGTAGCTTTACTTCTCTAAATTCGTCACTCATTCCCTCACAGACCTGAAATTATAAACAGCTGTCTACAAAAACACAATTGCTTCTAGAGTAACCAATGTTAAGGAGTCCTGGAGAGGGTTATGACTTCAGCTTGTGTACAAGGAGAGAGACGGGGGTGCCGGAAACAAAGATCCTTTTGCAGCGCAGTTTCCCTCAGCCTGAACAATAAGGGACACGTGGGATGTACAGAGATTTCCTTATAAAGAAAACGCCTCTTGGTTTACTCAGGGAATAAAAACCCCAGCAAAGCAGGTCCCCCACTGTGTCCCACAGGTATTTGTGACAGCAAGGAGAGTGACCCATGCAGATGTCCAGGGAGCCTGCCAAGGAGGAGATGACTGGGGCAGTGAATCAGCCTCTCTGGCATGGCCTCTGGGGCCAAGTGACTCCATCCAAAAATGCTGAGGTGAGGAGAAGAGGGTTACTGGCACCAAGCATCCTCAGAGGAGCACCTGGCCACTGTCAGCTATTTGGGCAAGAAATGTTGTTGAATTTACCCCCATTGATTGCTCAGGAGTCAAGATTTTCCAGACTTACGCATGAGCAAGTAGAAGCACAAGGTTATTTTTGTTAGCAGAAATTAGCTCCAAATAAAACCCAAAGCTACTTCCCTGCAAACTGTCAGGAACTTCCTGTGGAGAAACCCAAGTTCAGAGTGAGAAAACAAGATTGACTATTAGTGTGAATATTTTCAAGGTTTAACTTCTCCATAACTGTTTACGTGAGTGTATTAATGTAGACTTGAATTCTTCCTACTCAGTGGCTGATGACTTTGGCTGCTTCCAAACTGCCAATATGTAGGTGACCTCAGCATTCCTACTCACAAAACCACTGTCCCCTCTGGTACTCCTGCCTGCCCAAAGAGAGCTTTTCCCTTGCAAACAGAGCATTCCAACTTATAAACAATTGTAACAAAAGCAGCAGCAAACATCACCATAAAAAGCAAAGTCTGTTGTCTGCTTTCACACTTTAAAAACTCTTTGTACTTTTGGTCATGAGACAAAGCACCTAATCTTGTGCAAAAGGTATTCCCTAAATGCAAACCACTGTCTAGTAGACAGATTCCTAGCAAATTATTTTTCTGAAACAAATGAGCATTCATTTGTTTTGCATGCAGGCATGAATCTGGATGCAGATTTCATCAAACTCTCCATCACAACACAACTGCCTCATGATAAAGATGATTCCAGCCTTGGAGCGTAGCGCCATCTGCAGAAGTGCTGTTTTCCTTGGGCTTAGACGGGCCATACAGTGTCTTGTGAAGAGAAGAAACATCTGTTTTCATCCATGATGCAGTAACAAAGAGACAACAAAAGCAACATATTCACAAGAATCAACATAGCACCCTCCCCCCCGCCCCTCTCTTTAAGGTCCATCTGTATTACTCTTCTGTACTTTGCCACAGGAAGAGGAGAGGGGAAAGGGAAGTAGAAGAGGCTTCTCCATTTAATGGTGCAGCACTAGAAAAACAATCTAGGAACAGAATGACCATATTTTTAAAACTGGGGATTTTTGTTTGTGGCCTTCCTTCCTTCCTTCCTTCCTTCCTTCCTTCCTTCCTTCCTTCCTTCCTTCCTTCCTTCCTTCCTTCCTTCCATTCCATTCCATTCCATTCCATTCCATTCCATTCCATTCCATTCCATTCCATTCCATTCCATTCCATGGGAAATAAATGCCACCTTGCGAAGGCGTGCTGATACCACCACTGCCAGCTCCTCTACTGCCAGCTCCTCTACTTCCAGCTCAGTGGGTAAGATCAGGAATGTCTAGGTGTGGAAGATTATGTCTCAACTACTTTCATGTCAAGAGTCCTCAGGGTATCTTTTGACACACAAGTTACCAGTATCAGTTTTAGCTGATATGGACACTGTGTTCCCTCTGTGCCCACGCTGTTTGTTACTGTGCCCAGGCCAAGTGCTCTGTTTCACTTATGCAAGTGTTTGGAGCATGGAATTGATCCCACTGAAGACAAACTTCCCCCCCTCCCTGCCCTCCTGCACTTTTTGTTTTTTCTGGCTCTCAGCTGGATCAGATCCCTTTGTGTGCAATCCCACAAAGGGTGGTGCCAGCAAGTAGAGGCTGGGAAGCAAGGAAGGGGTTGCTCCTCTTGATGGCAGTGTCAGCAGCTGGACTGACAGTGACACTAGAGGCACACACAAACCACTGCCCAAGAGCAGGAGAAAAACCACTGCTCAGTGTTCACTAATGCTGAGGGACATCCAGCTCCAGGCAAACACCCACCACGTTCTGTGTGGCAGAGGAAACTGTATCACATAAACATTTTAGAGTAAAATCAAATAGTTTTTAAATGGACTGACAGAGGACACTTCACATGGCAGCACCCTGGAGCCTCTGACAGAGGAGGGAAGGCCATGCACAGCTGTGAGCTGTGATGGAACTGTGCAAATCCCTCTGGGCCCACTCTGCTCCAAGGCTCCTCTGCTGCACTGTCCACCACAAGGAAGGTCCTTAATACTTTGGTGATGGATCAGCTGCTCCAGCTGGGTGGAAGCTGCCCCTGAAGCATGGGAGATGTGAGGAAGGCAAACTTTGATCCTAGGAATTCTGTGGAGTTAGGCTTTAAACAAAAATTGGTAAGGAAACAGCAAAGCACAAGGCCTGAACAGATGAACAGACAGCAGGCAATGGCAGCCACAACCACGGCATGTGAGACAGGAGCAGGGAGGCTGGAAAAGCTGCCTGTGGCTAGGGACACACATGAAACAAGGCAAGGTTTCCTTTCCAATGTAGAAAAATAAAAACACCTGTTCTCTCCCCCTCACAAAAATGGTTAGCAGCAAAGTCTGTCTCCCTAAAGCACACCCACGGTACATCTTTCTCCCACAGCTTCACCACCGGTTTTGAACTGATGCAGCCCAGCATGAGAGGGAAATGTCGCAGGTTTGTGTTCTCCAGAAAGAGGATGGGATCCTGCTGGAGGACGGAGGGAGTTTGGGGGTGCTGAGGAGGGTGCACAGGACCCGTGAGGCCCGGGGCAGATGTGCCTGTGTGCAGCTGAGGAGCACAGCCACACTCGGGGTGACCAACACAACACCCCCGGAGCCTGCTGCTCCCCAACACCGCGCTGTGGCACCGCTGTCCCTCACGGCCACCGCCCCGGGAGTGACCCGGGTGTCCCAAGGGCATCCCGGGGTGTCCCAGCACTGTGCCGAGGGTGTCCCGAGGGCATCCCGGGGGTATCCAGGCAGTATCCCGGGTGTATCCCGGGATGTCCCGGCACTATCCCTATCACGCTTCCATGGCGCCATCTGGCGCCGCCGCGGGAAGGGGAGGCCTCGCCGGGGGGCTCTCCAGAGTCAATTAAAATTTAAAAATTAATTAAAACGAAATTAAAACAAAATTTTGACATGCAGTTAAAAAATAATAAAAGTTAAACAAATCCTTGGCCTGAGTCCCGGCTTTTGCTGAGTCCTCCTGACTGTCAGCCAGCTGTCAAAGCAGCCGAGTCACCTTGGCAAGTGGTGGATTAAAGCCCCTAAAAATGATCTTGGTCTTTCTAGGAATTTTCCCTACAGCGTGATGTATTGAGAAACACAGTGCTGTCACATGAGGGTCGGTAACACCCCGAATACACAGAGGAAAACCCCAGAGAAAGGGGCTTATGTCCCATCCCAAAGCCTTATGGTGAGAACTGCACTGCTACCTTCTGTGTCAGAGCATCCCTTCCTTGGGAACACCCACCAAGCCCTGCCTGTTCAGCTGTGTTTACAACAGTGAAGCATTGTCCACATTATTATTCAGCTAAGAATTTCCTTTTCCTAAAGAATTATTTTAAAGCCATGGTGCCTAAAGCTTGGTATGTCTTTGGAACCTTCAGTATCCGGTTATAGAGTTTTCTAAGCTGAATTCTAGGCTGCAGGTGAGACTTCAGTGGAGGAAACACTGCATGGATTTCTGCCCGTGGTGGCACCTAAATAAACACTTTAGATCTGAGGATGACAAGGACTCTTGCAACTCCCATGTAAATAACTCATGGATTGATCTATGGCCCTGTGATCTGTACAAGACTGGCCATTACTACACACTGTGCTGCCAGTTGCTGTGGAAAACCAGGGAAATAGAGCTTATAAAGCAAGAATTTATGAATATATATTTATATATCTGTAAGTTATACTTGCAGGAAAAGTACATCTTACCATTTTCTGGAGAAGAAACTGCTTCTTCCATTGTCTCTGTGCTGCTGTCTTCTGGCTTTCTGAGATGCATATGAAGGAAAAGTAATGGAATTTCCTCAGGCATCAGTGCTTTATGACACCAAAATTCTAATTTGCTCAGCACATATTGGTTCTACTTTGAAAATTTACAGATTTCCTCCACTCTCAAACATCTTTGATCAGCAGCCAGATGGGTAATGTCACCTTTAAGCAATTGCTGGCCATCCAGATTTGCTCTCATCAAAAAATAAGGGCTGTCCACAATGCTCAAATCAGTTTCTCCAACAGCTGTTAAGTAAGATTGGGGGCAGGGGTTTTAACCATAAGATAAATTACAGCATGAAGTATCAATATTTAAAACAAGCAGACACCATCCTATAATAAATCTAATTTAAAATACAAAATACTCTGTAATAGAGTTATTGGCTAATTAAAAGTCTTAAAAGTTCCAAATAGAAATCCAATAAGATTGGAGCATCACCTTCTATTTAACCAAGGGAAATACCTGAAGCAAAAGAATCCCCAGAAGCATTTTGGAGCATTTACATAGTCAGTCAGTGAAAGGCTATTCGCGTCAAAGGTTGAACCAAAAAAAGATTTATTCCTTGTGCTGAAAGGAAAATCTAAGTATATCATATAATAGTCAATTTTGGCCTTGAAAGCAGAGGTCCATGAAACACCAAGGATCAACAAGAGGAATAGGAAGAAACTGTTCCCCAAGGAAGGACAAGCCATAAGCTGGGGGCCAAGTACTGCACAAGCAGTGCCTCATGCCTCCATCCCTCTGGCACAGTCCCAAAGAACCTGAACAGTGATCATTAACAGCCCTCAACCAGGTGGAACAATGGACTGGCTTCAGAGTTCATCCAGAAAGCTTGGAGAGGAGATGGGGCCAGAGGAAAGGTTATAGCACAGGCTCTAGGTCTTTCTAGAACACAGGATGGCAGACAGGTACAGATACAGCCCTCACTGTTCCACTCAGTCTCTCCTGAGAGAAGTTGGTCTCTGCCTTTCCAGTACTGTGTGGAGAGCCTACAACAGCTCAGTCTCCTCAAGACTATAAACTTGCCTGTGTCTCTCAGCCTCCCTTTGTAAGACATGAGCTCTAGGCTCCTCCCCATCTGGGAGCCTTCTGCTAGACCCTCTTCAGGCTCTCCATGTCCTTCTGTGGACATTCTGTTCCAGGTGGGCCCAGCTGCACTGAGCAGGAGCTGCAAGGAGCTTATCATGGTCTGTGTGCAGTGAGAGCACCCTGCCAGCTCACAGCCAACCAGGCATCCACTGTAACCCCAAGTCCTTTTTAGCAAAATTGCTGCTCAGCCAGTTGCTGATATGTGGGGCGGTTCTGCCCCAGTGTGGAGCTTCACAGGAGTTCTTACTGCAGTCTTTGTTGGTTCTTTTTTTGAGGATTTTGAGGACTTTCTGGATGGACGCCCTGGCATTTGTCTGTGCCACTTTCCTTACTATAGTGTCACCTGCAGAGATGCTGAAGGTGCTCTCTGTGCCCTCCTCCCCATCACTGCTGAAGGTGTTGATCAGTATTAGTCCCGGATTTGGCTCCAGAGCTCCCCATTACCAGCACATGTCAGGTGAGGGGCTGCTGACCACCCTCCTGTTAGTCTGGAGATTAAACCAGTATTCCCAGCAGCCCTTTTGTCTCTTTCTCCTTTACAAATGACTGTGCTGTAAGAGATGCTATAGGGAAGCTTCACTGAAATCAAGATATCTCCCCACCATGCTCCTCAACCAGCCATTTCCTCAATGCCCATTGCTGGCTTTACCTCAAACTGAGCTTTGGCTCTTTTGTCACCAAGACCCTAGGCAACGCTTTTGTAAGAACTTCTCTTTTGTCAGAGCAGGAAATGCATCTTGTAAAATTCCCTGCCCTCCTATACAATGGGATGATGCCTCCCTGAGTTCTCCAGAACTTCTCTATAAAATCAGCCAGATCTCCTGAGCATCTTTCTGCTTCATGGCTGACTCCCACCGTTCTGCCCTAAGATTCGCCGAGGGAGGAAAACCCCACTCTACACTCACCAGCATCCAAGGTGCTGCTCACCTCCCTCCCCAGACTCCCTCCAGTTCCTGAGCAGAGGGCACAAGAGGCAGCTGAGAGTGGTCCTGCCTTGAGTCATCATAACACATTCCCTTACAGCCCTCAGGAGGTTACAGCACTGGCTCTAGGACAAAATGAAGAAGTAAGTTAGGTCCCATTTAGAATTTTGCTGCCTCGCCCTCATTGGCAGTGAGACAGAGATCTTGAGTAGTGCTAGAGCTGGTTTTTCAACAGGGAAAGAAGGGGAAAATCCCAATGAATTTTGTGAGGAGAAAGGGATGAGAAATTGAATGGTTCATAAATGTTCAGGCTGCTTATATGGAGTTTGTGAGGGGAAAATCAATTTTTACTTGTCAAATTGCAAAGAGGAGAGCCCCTTGAATATGCAGGTTTCAGTCGCAAGCTCCGGGTAAGTGTGCCGTCCTGGCACAGTTTCTCCTGTTTAGGCATAGTCGAAAAGCTCTTCGCTAAGAGGCAGACGACAAGAACCGCAGAACACGGGACTGCAGAGCCCTCCGAAGGCAAGTGCCGGTCCCGGGCGTCTTTGTGCAGACGCAGCGCCCCGGAGCGCAGCGCTGCCGCCGCACAGATCTGCAGAGAAGGAGCCGCTTCCTCGCCTCCGGGAGAGAGAGCGCGGCAGCTCCGAGAGGCGCAGAACGAAGCCGCAAAGCACCGGGCTGTGTGTGCAGCGCTCAGACTGCTAGGGGAGGGTGGCTGCCACTCGCCTGCCTCTTCAATTGACATTAGCATTTGTATGGAAGAAGTTCATGGGCAACTTCCCTGTGCTTCTACCTAGTCCTCCTCCAGCCCTCCGTGGAAATTCTTGGGCTTCCATTCAGGCTCGGAGGTCCAAAGAATTCTATGGCAGCTGCAGAAGAGAAGGGTGCTAGAGAGAGCATCAGTGAGTTTGGTGTGGTTTACGTGGCGCAAGGGGAAAGGTGCAGCCCATGGCTGGCTTTTACTTCTACAGCCTATGGCTATGGGAGCAGCCGCTGAAAGATGTCAGGAGAGTGGTGAGAGTGAAAAATGGGATGGTCCCTCTGTCTGAGAAGGGCAGTGCCAGGCAGCAGAGCATTGTGCGTTCTTCCAAAGCTGTTTGGAGAAAGAACACTTTGCGTTCTGCAGGAACCTGCCACAATGAATGTTTAAGAAAGTGCTTATGTCCACGTTTAGAGATGAGCTCCCACGGTGGCGAGTTACATTTTCAAGAAGCAAGAGCATACACAGCTGACTGTGCCTGAGAATGAGCAGTTGCTGGATTCTTACAATTCCGTTCACTGCGCACAAAAGCCTGGTGCTCTGCTGCTTCATTCCTTACCTCCTGTGATCTGCACAGGACTGATGCTCAGTGAGAATATTCAGCTTTGCCGCTTTTCAGCGTCTGTGCTACCCGTATGCACCGTGACATCTCTCGGGATCTCTCGCTTTCGCGAGGCTGGAATGTTCCCGCTGGTATTCGAGCTGGGGAGGAGCGGGCAGAGAGCACGGCGATCTGACAGCAGTTTGCAGGCTGCCCTTTATCTCCTAAAGTTGTAAAAGATGGTTTTTGTCACATAGCCCTTGAGCTGTGATTGCGGCTGGCAGGGACCTCTCAAGGTCCTTCATACCACCCTTCCTTCTGTCACAAGTGGGCTGAATCTATCTTACTACTGAAAACAAGTTTACAAGGTGGAACCTCCAGGGCACGAGGGCAAATGCTGTCATGAGAAAACCATCACTGTCAGTCTTCCAGCATGGAAATGTCTGTTGGCAGAGGAAAGCAGCACTGGGAGTGAGCTTGGATGTGGGAAATGAGGTGTTTCTCCTCCTGAGATGAAGAAATGTAGTAGATGATCTTACTCAGTCTGCAGTGACCAAGAGATATTAACAAGCTGCTCTTTTCTCTCTGCTGTGATACAACTGCAAAAATGAGTCTGTTCCCAGCTCCAGAATGGGGAGGCTGATCTTTAAAAACAAAAGGCTCAAGGATTGTGGGGAAGGGGCTCTGTGTCTTTAAAGCCAGGCATGGAGGAGGTTACAGGTCATTATTTTTATAGCCATTATTATTTTCTGGATTGTTTAAAAACATGCAGATGTTTGAAGGGCTTAATCAGCCCTCAGCAAATAAAATGCTCTTTTCTTTGCCAGTGACTATAAGATTTTCAGGAAAGGACAAGTATCCTCCCATGCGTGTGGATGACATTCAGCACATGATAAACATAACCTGAATATAAATGATTGGTATGAAAACTGGTAATAGCCTGACTTGGTTAATAGTGCTGTTCTTACTAACACATTCTAGACACAGAAAAGCAATGCTTATTTAAAACCTAGATATATACATATATATATATATAAAGAATCCATAATAAAGCTAATCTCAGGCAGCTTTCAGAAAATCTCTACGATCTCTTCAACATTTTCAGCATCTCTATTCAGTGAAGAGAACTTACTGCATTTCTCTTTTTTTTACCATGTCTTAAGAAAAGAAAACAATAGCCCTCAAAAATTAGTGACACCTGAAAATCCTAGGAGCTGCCAGATACATAACAACAACAACAACAACAACATGAAGATCTTCTTACATAGAGATGCACAGATTTCTGTTAAAATAAATTGAAAGTCACTTTGAAATTCAGATAGTTCTCAGCACATCTGTCAAGAGACTTCAGCAAAGAAGTTGACTTACACCTGATATTCTACTAATTAAATCAAATAGAAAGTCTTCTCCTAATAACTAATTAGGACCCTAATTTATATTTTCAGTTTTTTTGGGCACTCCTGACTGCAAGCTGCTTCTTAAAGTGAAACTTTGTGCCTTGGATCCTTATGAATGTAAATACCCAGCATAATTTCTCCAAAAAATTCCAAACCCCCACCTTGATCTCCAGAGCATATATCCCTCTGCACCCTGAAGATGACATTTCATTTATGTTGTACCAAAAAAGAAACAGCACAAGGCACAGAACAGGAAAGGGAACAAATGGAAAATAGAGTTTCAAAGTTGTGTGAATTTCTGTTAAGTATCTTGCTTTCTCCCAGTTTTGGATGGATTGCTGTAGACAATTTTCCTTGAATAAAATATTGTGGGTCAAAGCAAAGGTAAGTGTTTTACCTTACTCCATTTCTGCATTTCTGGACATTGTCCCCTAGATGTAACCAGCCCAGCCAGAGGGGAGAGGTTGTTCCTTAGGGAACCAAACCCAGGGTTTGGTCACAAAATGTGACCTAAACTACAACTCCCAGGAAGCAAAGCAATACCTGACAAGGCAGTTGTAATGTAATTTGATTTCAGTGTGACTGAAAACACATGTCTGAACATACCTTAGACCAAAGATAAAATACCACAATTTGGTCTGGGGGAAAAAAAGACATTTCAATATCATATGCCCTTGAAAAAGGACTTTTCCAGTATTCACCAAAGCTGGAATAATATCAGTGAGAAGCCCCTTACCAGCTTTCCTGGTGAGCAAGGTGTTCTGTGCCTCCATGTAAGTAAATTGTGTCATTAAATAACCCTCACAAAGAGCCTCAAATCCAGTTTCAAAGGACAATAAAGCAAGTCACAATGTTCACTAAAGATCTCTTTACCCCCTTGAGAGATCAGAAGTTCCAAACATTGTTTGGAATGACAACATTGACTCTTCTTTGCCATCACCTACATCTTGGAGTTTCCAGCTGGAAAAACATGTAGAGGACAACACTGTTACCAGGAGACACCACAGCCCAGGCCTCAGACCCACTGACATTCCCAGGAATGTTTTCCACAGGCCTCCACCAAGCCCACTGATCCAGCCCCTTAAATTCATTTACAGAATGAAGTCCCTCGTGGTAGCAGGGAATTTTGGAGATTTACAGCACCACAGGAGTGATAAGCCTTATGATTAATGGAGTAACAAATGCCAGAGAAGTAAGAAGATTGGAAACTCAGTATCCCTGTCTCAGAGGAAAAGACCCTTATGCACAAGGATGATTGGTTTCAACTTAAATGGAAAAAGCAGCTTTTATTTTTGATCTTAAAAAGTGTAGTGAGTGAGTCCCAAAAGGATTGCTTAAAATGGATATCCCAAAATTCAGAAACCATGTTTTTTTCTGAAGAAGTAAAAGACTTTATCCTACATTTTCCTTTGGGAAGTACTATCATAATTTCACACAAAATAATCAATTCATAATATTTTAATTATTGAGGCTTATAGATCTGCCATCAGTGTTATCCACCAAGGCTTCTTCCACTTACTAGTAGCTGCGGAAATCATCATGGCAGTTTAGCTCACTTAAGGGCACTCCTTATTCTGATACAGCATTTTTCTATTTTTCTCTGACTGGAAGTCTTGCTAAAATACTGGGGGTTTTTTGTTTGTTTTTTTTAAGGAAATTTGATCAAAGAATTTACTCCATTATTCCATTTGACCTGTGAGGAAAACTAACCAACACAGATTGCAGCTGTGTCAGCCTCTGAGCCTCCTGATTCAGATGGTTTCACTCAGCCCATGATTTCCAGTCCCATGCTTCCCACTCAAAACTATCTTTGCATTCACAACCATCAGCTGCACTGTGTCAAGCTGTGTAAGAGCACTGTATATATTTTCTGCTTGAAGTTCATGAAAGTTTTCTGTTCTACAAAGGAATAAAACCAAACCCCATGCACACTCACACAAGGATGTGTTCATACCATCCCAAATGTCAGCAATGAGCAGGAGGAATGAAAACTTTCCCTTAGGCTGAGTTACCTGACAACAGTGAGTTCAACTCTGCCTGCTGAGCTGTGCTAGCTGCACATCCATCTGGGCAAATCTTTTTATCTGCATGTGCCAAGAAAATACTTAGGAAGTTACTGAAACTCTCTCAGTGTCCCACAAGAAATTAGCCAATAAGTGGGATCACAGAAGAATCATGGAATGTTTTGGGTTGGAAGGGACACTGAAGATCCTCTAGCCCAACTCCCAACCTTCCACTATCCCAGGTTGCTCCAAGCCCTGTCCAACGTGAGCTTGAGCACTTCCAGGGATGGGGCAGCCACAGCTTCTCTGGGCAGCCTGTGCCAGGGCCTCACCACCCTCATCATTAAAAATTTCTTCCTTGTATCCAGTCTAAACCTGCCCTCTTTCAGTTTAAAACCATTGTCTTTTGTGCTGTACTGTAGGATCTGGTAAAAGTCCCTCTCCATTTGTCTTTGCCCCTTCTGTACACTGAAAATTCCCAAAAAGGTCTCCTCAGGGCCTCCTCCAGGCTGAACAACTCCCAACTCTCCCAGCCTGTCTTCACACAGGAGGTGCTCCAGCCTTCTGTTCATCTTTGTGGCCTCTCCTAGACTTGCTCCAACAGATCCGTGTCTTTCCCTGCTGAAGGCTGGATGCATCACTCCAGGACTGGTCTCACCAGAGTGGAGCAGCAGGACAGACTCCCTCCCTCACAAACAGGAATGTACAGTAATGGATAATTCAAGAATCTGAAACAGCTTAATGACGTCAGGAAATTCAACTCGGATGAGAAAATACTTTCCAGAGACAGCTGTATATAACTTTTTTGTCAATTCTTCTCTCATATTTCACTATTAATCCAGAAATTTACACATTTTGTGGTTCGGGTTTATTCTTATAAATAAAGGAATAAAGGAATTAAGAAAAACTTGCTTAGAGGGATTTTGTCTCAGTGGCTTTTAGGGAAACATTACTTAATATCTTATTGAAAAGGCTGGGAGAGAAGAGGATGATACTCAAGTGCTTTGCTGACTCCCATGCTCTGGAAGATATCCTTGGCACCCAGGACAGAACACAGCCTACAGTATCCTAAACCAAACTGGTTAAAGGGCAGGGTAGTGGGAGACTGCTGTGTCTTTACCTTATACCACCTGAACTGTGCTGAGCTGCCAGTCAGAAGAAAGACAAGAAGTGACTGTAAATAACAAGAAAAATAAAAGGACACAGATTTCCCCCATGCAGTGTACCAAAAGAAATCCAGTCCAGGGTTACTTTTCTACTGGCAGCATTATGGCACAACTTGAGGTTTCTGAGAGCCTGGGTGCCACCAGAGCAGGCTGCTCCATAGGAAAAGGGAGCCAGGAGCTGGAGATGACAGCAAGCAGCCCAGAGCAGCATCCTCATGGGCACAGAACAGCCCCCAGTACCTGTGCAAGGTGGGCAGAGCTGGCTTGGTGATCCCTGGGACAGCCAAGAGGTTCAGGAGGAGTCAGGTCTGGACTGGCAGAGCTGCAGCAGGAAGAGTGAGGGCCTGAGGGAGATGTGACCCCGAGCACAGCAGGGAAAAGCCTCCTCCCCAGTGAAGGCTCCTACTGTGGCTTTCCCTGGCATCCCATCTGGTGTCACCCCAAGTCTGGTGGCCTGGAGCACCAGTTCCAAACCCTGGGGAGGAGGAGGGAATGCCAGAGCGTTAAAAGAGGAGGAGGAGGAGAGCAGTGCCTCCCTGACCCCCGACCTCACTGTGCCACACCACTCACTCCATTGCAATACACAGAGAGAAGATGAGACAAAACACTTAAAAAAGACAAAAATGAGACTAAACACTTAGGAAAAGCTCCATCATTTAACTTAAAAAAAGAAGAAAATTTCCATATAAAATTTTCCATCTAAACCAAAGAAGCAAGGGTAGCAGCACTGCTCAGAAGCACACTTTAATGCGTAGTGCCCTTAAATCTTGGTGTGATCTCCCCTTGCACATTTCATTTCTGGTTTGGCACAGTGACAAGCGCCAGGAGGGGCACTCACAGCTTGTCGATGCCTCCGTCTTCTCTGCAGCTCAGTCCGTGTTTCATGACTCTGGCCGGGCAGAAGAGCCCAAGCCCTTCACACCGGGCTCTGGCTCTCCAGCGGAGCCATTAGCTCGTCCCGGGCTGCGAGTGTCGATTCCGAGCTGAGGGAGGGCGGCTCTCCCGGGCCCTGCAGCCGCTTCCCCCACCGGGTGTCGCTGCCCGACGCCTTTTCCCTGCCGGGGCCGGGGCCGTCTTGGGGTCAGGGCCGGGACCGGGCCGTCTTGGGAATGGGGCCGGGGCTGGGCTGGCGTTGGCGTCGGGACTCGGCCGGGACCGGGCCGGGGCTGGGTCGGGGCAGGGCACGGACTGAGGCCGGGGCCGGGCACAGGCTGAGGCCGGGACGGCGTTGGGGCCGAGCCGGGCTGAGGCCGGGGCTGGGTCGGGGCAGGGCACAGGCCGGGGCCCGGGCTGAGGCTGAGGCCGGGGCAGTCCCAGGGCAGTCCCCCAGCCCCGCAGCCTCGGCCGGCGCTCCCCGCGGAGCTCTGCGGGCGGGGGCGGCCAAACCCCCCGCGCCCCCCTGAGCTCTCGCTGAGCAGCCAGAACGCCCGCGGTGAGCCTGGCAGCGGCTGGGCAGAGATGCTGGCATTTGTTGGCAGATGATGCGCGGAGGCACCGCTGACCCGCCCGTGCCCAGCTTCGTGCCCTTGGAAGCCCCCGGCACTATTGTTGCTGGTGAGGAAAAACTGTAACCCGAGCCTTTCCAAAAAGAAGTTCTTTCCCTCTTTGATCTGTTTTTCCCTCCTGGAAACAAATATTTCCTCTCAGCAGAGCTCACAGTCTCTTCCCATTTTTAAGAGGAATCTTCTTACACTTTTGGCTTGATACTTATCATAAAAATCAACATAGTTTTAGTCTTAATGTGAGAAACCTCATGAAGAGACTGAGAAGCTGAAGAGAAACCAAATTTGAACATCGTGGAAAGTGGGGAATTATGCTGCCATTATTCAGAATTTTTGCTCTTCTATCCTCTTTCAGGAAAGGCTCTTTAAATTTTCCTTGTGAGACAAAGCAGTGGGATGAAAATAGATAAGCACAATGAAGCAAAAATAATTAAAGGACATTAAAAATTATATTGTATTGTCTCTATCAGAGTTTCCCCTTTACATCCATCTTGCCTACTCTGGGACAGTTTCCAGTTCTGTTTGAAAAAGCTACTGCTGAAATGAAAGAAGGAGTCAGATCACACCTTCCCTTCCACCCATATCCACCCAGGCAAACATGGGCTGACACACTATTCCCTAAATACCAGCAGAGATTTAAAAGAATCAAGGTGTTTTGTTTTGGTTTTCAGTTTAAAATTGTGTCCAGAATGGTTATCTCAAGGGTGTATTCTGAGGTGGAAAGTGGCAGATCATGGGTTGGGTGAGTGGCTGTATGTCAGAGGAGGACATTGCTCCTACATAGGGTAGTGATGCTGCCCCGATCCAATCCAATCCAATCCAACCAGATGAAAGTTATTCTTTGCCAGTATATTTCAAAAGTTATGCAGGACTATAAATACAGCTGTGGTTATAAGATCAACACAAAAGCCAAGTGGAAAATGGCCAATTTACCCCTTTTTTTGTCATGACAGGACACAGAACAAGGCAATCATTTCTATGGGAACAGGGTAGATAAAATGGGGCAGAGTTGACATTAATTTGGTTTTTCTCAGTCTTCTCTCTTTCTGACTGTTTCTATAAAATACAAAAACACAAAAGTTCACCTTTAAACCTGTGGTTTTGTTCTTTTTTTCCTGTTCCCTTCAGGCTGCCCTTCCCTTTACTGGGCCTCAAGTACCACTTCCCTTTCCCCCCACCCCCTGCCCTCCTTTTAGTGTTGGAGCAAATATATTCTGCATCAGGATATGGGGTATGTTTGAAAAGAAAACAAAATTTGAAGTTTTTGCAGTTCAGGGCATGACAGATCATTAATAATCCTTAATATGCAAGCTTTCCATCTGCTATTCTTGCTCTGAGGTCAGCTGGTCCAAGGAAAGCAGGAAGGAAATAGGAAGCTCCAGTGAACATGAACAAAAAGCCTTCTATGAGCCTGCAATGTATATGTGAACTCCAAGCTGCTATTCCCTGGAAAATCCAAAGTTCATTCTGCCCATATTTCTGCTCCTACTAGGAAATTCCTCTGTTGGAAGGAAAGGCACCAGGATGAGCTCATCCATGCAACAGCCTCAGATGAAGGTGCAGCCTCAAGTGCTTTTGTTCTTCTCCCAGTCAGAAATCCCTCCGCATCTCCTAAAACTATTTCTCTGCCACAGATAAATGCAAGTGTTCCCCCATCCAGTTGTTTCATATGCACAGGGGTCCTTCTAGCAATTTCATGTACAAGCTTATTTTGGAAATAGAGGATCACCAGTGTGGTGAAAATCCCTCTTAAAAGGGAAGTGTGCTTGGGGTTAGTTCTACAGAATCATAATTCTGATCCATGAGCTACAAGAGCATCACCATGCCATTTTACTGATCTTACCAAATTAATGCTTAATATCAGTTAGGGGAAAAAAATGCAATGCCATATGAAAAAATAGAGATTGGTTTATGGGTGTTTATGACAGAAGAGTCTCAGTGTAAGCACTGCATTGGGAAGTGCCATTCCTATAATAGACTGACTTGTTTGAATGTTTTTCTCATAAGGAAGCACAATAGGCATTGAATTTTACTGCAAGTGCAGTGCCCTTCTCAGTGAAAGCTTATGAACATGTTTTGATGAAAGACTGAAAAGATGAAATAAAAGAAGTGAACCTCTGTGCTCTTAAGGGAAGTGCTGTGCTTGCAAGGCTGGCTCTGGCAGGACAAGTCTGGCCACTGAAGAGAAGAAAGAATGAAAATCAGCAGGCACCCAGGTGCAACAGCCATGGAAGGTAATAAAAAAACTTTTCTTGTCTGAACTCAGTTTCTTTTACATTATGTTTGTCTATACTCCAGCAAAAGATTCTCTGGATGTTAATTGTATATGGATTATATGGCTATATTTATCATCATTAATTTAGATATCAAACAATGTCCTTTCAGGTATCAAATATTTTGTGGTATCAGAAAGGGAAGGAACTGCCCTGGGATTTTCAAGTTCTAATCCAACCAAGTGAATGGTGGGGGTGATCCAGCAGGTGACAGGCGGCCCTAAAACTGTCAGCAGGCACATCTGGTATTCCCTTTTTGCTACCAGATCTTTGCTGCACAGTGATGGCTAATTCAGTCTAGTGCAGGTCATAAACAGGTCATCTACTGCTTCTGCTGGTGCTGAGAGCCAAGCACTGCATCACTTCTCTTCTAGAGGCTGAGCCTGTGCCAGCCTCTCAGTTTGGAACATGGGGAATATTCTGGACAGGCACAGACCAGCAGACAGCTCCTCTTCTGAAGGACCTGGATCAGCCTAGGCCTTTTCCTACAGCATGTGGTGTCTCTGTTTCATATCAGTAACATCTGTTGCCACCAGGAATGTTTTCCCTGGCATCCTAGACCAACTCTGCCTTCTCTAATTAGGTTGTGCCCTGTTTAATTAAGGTTAAATGAGGGGACATAATCCTTAATCTTGTGAGTTACTGCTTTCCATCCAAAGGCAACTGTATCACAGTGCATCCACTGTACCACATAGAGGGGTCCTGCTGGGTGGGTTTGTGAGCAGAAGCAGCTTCCCACACCATCCATACAGTTCAAAACAGTTCTGTTCTCACACATACAGCACCTATCTGGTTGGGTTTTATGGGAAGGACTGGCCATGCTGCTAAATGAACCCTGGTGACCTGTGGTGGTTCTGCTTTTCTCTGTGAGAACTGCAAGTGAGTCAGGGTCATCCAGGAGGAAAGGATCCAGCTGGAAAAGCTAGGAGAGAAAACCTGGCCTTTTCTTTCCCTGGCATGGGAAAAGCCTCTACTACCACGTACCCAATCTGCTCCTCTGTACACGAGAGCAGAGCTGAAGGGAAAGACCTGCACCTGGGTCAGTTTGCATGGTCAGGAGAGAAGGAAGTGCTCCTCTTCCACCATCCTGGAGCAGACACCAGAGTTAGCAAATATACCCAGGAGCTGGTGAAGGAGGGCACAAAGAGGTCTCCTTTCAGCCTTACTCATGTGCCCTGTCTCAGGTATGGCTCTGACTCTTGATGCCAATGAATTATTCTTTGAGGAACCAAGGGTCACTTCTGTATCAACTGCCCTTGTCCCTGTGGAAGACTTCAACTTGCCAGAAATAAGCTGGGAGCATTACACAGCTGGCACAAACAGGTCCAGAAGATTCCTAAAAAACCTGGATGGCAACTTTATGGAACAGGGAGCTGACTTGGAAAGATTTCCTTGATCTGCTGCTTGTCCACAGAGAGGGTCTCATGAGCAAAGTGGGGATTGGGGCTGTCTTGGCCACAGTGATCAAGGATCAAGCCCTTGGTCATCAAGTTTAAAATCTCTGTTGACAAGATGGAAAGTGCCAGCAAAACCTCAAACCTGGACATGAGGAGAGCAGTGAGTAAAGTCCCCTGGGAAAGTGTTTGTGCAGGTGCTGGGGTCCATCAGTGCTGGTCACTTGTAAAACATCACCTCCCATGGGCACAGGAACAGGCAATTCAAAAATGTCAGAAGTCAGGCTGGCAAGACAACAGGCCAGCTTGGCTAAGCAGGGATCTTCCTTTGGAGATAAGGCAAAAAAAGGAAAGTGTGTGCCCAGTGGAAGCAGGATCAGGTGATGTGAGAGGAACATGAGGGAGAAAATTCATGCAGCCAAAGCTTAATTTCCTTTTATGACAAGGTAACACACTTGGTTTCACCAAGGGAATGTGATGTGTTTGGATTGCAGCAAAGCTTTTGATAGTGCCTCTCCCAGGATCCTTCTGGACAATCTGTCCAGCTTCCAGCTGGATAAACACCTCATGGGATGGGTGAGGAACTGGCTCATGGGTCAGGCACAAAGGGTGGCAGTGACTGGGGTGACATCAGGCTGGCACCAGTCACTGGCAGGGTTCTGCAGGGCTCCATCCTCAGCCCTGTGCTCTTCAGCATCCTCATTAATGACCAGGATGCAGGAGAGGAAGGGAGACCAAATAAATTTGCAGATGATACAAAATTGGGAGTCATACAAAAGTTGACTCCCTTGAGCACAGAGAGACCCCCAGAGAGACCTGGACAAAACAGAGAGATGGGCAGACACCAACCATGTGAAGTTTAACAAGGGCAAGTGCCAGTCATATTTCAGAGTGACTGGCTGTGCCTTCATTTTACATTAATCTTTCACAAAACATCTTTGTGTTCTGTTGTAGGACCCTCTGGTGCCTATTTGGGGTGTCCCTGCGAAAGATAGAGAGGTTTATTGTTAATACAAGAAGTGCCACTTGGGATTTTTCTTGTATATCCACCCAGATCAGCATCAGTACTTGTTATATCAGCAAGCTGATGTTTGAAACCTGCTGGTCTCACTGTGAGTTGTGGTTGCAACAACAGCCTTCAGCCCTGTGCAGGTGATGGAGGTATTTATTTTAAAAGGGTGCTGCATGTGTCCTGCAGCTGATTTCTGCTGGGTTAAAGAGAGCCAGCCCACTGGGCAGGCTGTGCTCCCAGCAGAGTGGGACCTGTGCCCCTGCCATTCCCTGGAGCAGCTACAGCACCAGGTAAGGAGCTCCCACTGCCCATGTGCACACATTGCACAAAGGAGCTCTGTACCAGCTCATGGCCACAGCGTTCCTTGCTCCAGCAAGTAAACAGGAAGCAGAAATACTAGAAAACAGCCTTCAGTCAAACCCAAATATTTTACTTGCCTGTTGCTTACCTTTGCTTCAGCTCTCAGGAAATGATGGTAAATCCAGTATTTCTTCAAAACCAGGCTGATGAGTCATAGAAGGCATCCTTGGTTCTTCTCACAGCACCACACAGTCTTCCCCTTCCTAGGCTGCCCACGGGTGAGCAGGATGCTGCTCCCAGCACACAGGTGTGAGTGGGCAGGAGGGAGGTGAATTGCAGGGAGGCACAGAGGGGAACAGCTCCATTCCCTGTGCTCAGGCACTTGTCTGAAAGTGGATTTACTGCCTGGGACTTGTCTGCTTCACAGGTCCACAATCTGGAACAAGTTCAGGGTTAAAAGTTCACAGCTGGGGTGTTGCAGTGTGAGTGAAGGGTGAGAACCAGGCACAAACCATTAGAGCTGATGCTGTGCTTGTTTGTTATCTGAACCTAGGGTACTCTTGCCATGGGTGGTGCAAACTCCAGCAGCCAGTCAGGAATTTCGGCGCTGTTGCATGAAATCCCACACAGCAGGTTCTGGGCTGGGGTTAGGAGACATTCTGGGCTTGCAGCTACTGCAATCCTTCCTAGTCAGCCCTCAAGAAGGTTTCCCCTCTGTCTTGCTCCACTGGGTACCTGCTGCAGCCAAAGTAGAAAACTTTTAACTTTTACAAAATGCAAAGACGATGCATCTTCCTGCCTGGGGAGGTGGAAGTGATGGCTTCCAAAAATTTCTTTCTGAAGTCAGCAGCTTGACTGATATTATCTCTATTCTGATTTTAAGCTAGTCTGCCCCTCAACTTTCCACCCCAGAGTCCTTTTGGCAGACCCATGCCAAACATGGCTCTTTTCTCTCAGGGGAAGCTCAGATGCTTCCCAACCAAAGCTGGCATGCTGAAAGAGAAACCAAACAAATTCATCTCTGCTTGCTGGAGGGAGATAAATTTCAGAAGTCTAAAACCCAATGTGGAACTTTCTGTCTGCCACTGCAGTGGTCCTGCCTTAAATATTAATTACACACAGCACTGCAATGGAAACTTTGGATTACGCTTATGATATCTTCCCTAGAGATCTGAACCTGGATTTCCTTGAGTGCCAGCACAGGTGGTTTCCATGTGCTTCTTCCCCAGGCAGTGCCAGCACAAGGACAGCCCAGCTCCAGAGGGGAGTGTTCCCCACCACCTCTATACACCCCATCCCACACCCCTTCAGCCACTGCTGCCTCCTGGTTTGCACCACCTGTACACCAGTTTGGGAGAGTGGGGCTTTCTCTGCTACACTTCCACTGTGGCCAGGCCAGGGTAGCTACTGCTGAACCCTCCAGTTCACAAAGAAACCCAAGGGCTGCAGAACACCAGAGGTCCTGTGCTGATGTAAGTGATGGGGACCTGAGCACACAAAGTCCTAAATTTAGTCATGAAAACCCCAAACCTTAAAGGTTTAAACACATGACTTCAGGCCTGATACCCAGACTGGACATTTAACAGACCACAGAATATAAACCAGATCCTGGGTCCTGCCTGAAAATGGATTTCTGTCCCTCAGGAAATTGCAGGTGCTCTGTTGTGCCTTGGTGTGAAGCAATGTGTGAGAGTCCTAGCAAGGGCAGAGTTCAGGGCTGAGGTCACCCCTCTGCTCTCAATTAAGGCAAGTAGGAAAGACAATATCCCATTTTTGAGTGCTAGGGCCTGTCATGTTGGACAGTGTCTGCATTCAATTAAAGAACACAAATTGGCCTTTAGTGCCAGAAGAAAAACCAAAATGAGGGCCAGTTTGATGCACCAAAATAAAATGTGAGACAGGAAAGTTTTATCATCCCCACAAAAATGTTTGGAATACACACTGGAAAGAAATTTCAAGAAATTAGTGGAAATGCTTTGAAAGGGGTGTGACTCACAATCACTTTGAAGGCTAAGTTTTCTTTTTACTTTCTGCTTTTGGAAAAGGTTTTAAGATCCAGAAAGTGTATTTTGCTCTAAGTCTGGGGGCCTGGGGTAACTTTCCTTTCCCCTCAGCACCCCAGCACCTTGTGTTTTGTACTTCAGCTTTGGGGAAAGGAAGTGGGTTGAGGCTGCCACCTCCTCTCCTGCTTGGGTAGAGCACAGGACAAAGCACAGGAAAATGCAGACCTGTGTGGAATCACTCACCAGGGCCTCTCACACAAGGAAAAGGAGCAGGAAACCTGCAGAACATCCTAAGTGCCAGCATTGAATACTAGGGGTTTTCAAAAAAAGGGTTGGAAGGGCTCATAGTTTACCTACAGGTAGTGGCTCAAGCAAAGCAAGGATGAAACTGGAAACAACTCTGGGAACAAATCTGGTGTTATTTGCATGTGAGCTCCAAGTTTATTCATGAGGATTCAGTAGGGACATCATCAAGCATCTCATTCTTAAAGGAAGTCAGCTAATTACCTTCTGGCCTCAGGGTCCCTCCTTCTAGCAGCCCAAGGATGGGTGAAGATTGGTGCTCTCACAGCTATCACAGAGCTGAGCATTTTGCTGTAGCTGTTCCCAAGAAGGATGGGATGTCAGCTTCTTGTGCACATTCTGAAATAAAAATCTACATAAAACAAAAAATCCACCATCTGTGGGTTTTTTTTTAAAAATGCAATGAAAACAGTGGAGATGACTGAATAAGGCATTGAGTTCTTCTAGGCTCAATATAAAATACAATATAAATATACAATTATAGTATATAGTAATATAAATATAGCATATAGTAATATAAAGTACATTAAAAGCTCACAAAGAAGTAAAAGGTACCTCAGATTACTGAACTTATAATGTCTGGAAGGAACCAAAGTAGAAATAATTAACTATAAAACTATCAGTAGCAATGCAGAATGAATAGAAGGAACACTCAGAGGAACACTCTTCTCTTGGTGCTGCACATGAAATTAAGTTCCTTCTCAGGACTTTAAGACTTACAAGAAGCAAAGTATCTTTGGACATAGGGGAGGGATCTTCACATTTAATATAATCTTTGCTTGCAGTACTTTTTGCTTTTCACCAACTCTTCCATGTCACAAAATAACACAAGAACAGGACTGGCCAGGGATAATTTCAAATATGAAGTGGTCTCACACAGCTGTGCAATAGTGAAGATCATCTGCCAAAAACAAAACCAAAAAAAGCTCTCCCTAAATCCTTTTCTCTGGAACAATCTTTTTAGTGACTTACAGCTGGCTTCCAGTGCGTGCTGGAGACTAAATCCACCAATAAATCCACCAGGAAATCACCAAGTACCTGCTGAAAGCAAGTGCAGTTAATTGTGCACAATGACAAGTGCCAGCTCCATTGGGAAAAGATGTTGGAGAAATCCCACATTAAATGCTGGATCTGAATTGCCAAGCCCTCACAGCTCTACAGGTGCTTTGCCCCTGATCTTTTACTCTCATGGAAAGACAGAAGTTTTATTACCAACATAAAATTAACGCAAAGAAATTAACAACTGGGACATGATGGTTACATCTCTTGTTCTTTTGGTCCTTATTTTGGAGCCATGCAAAGCTGAAGGACAATACAAGCATTAAATGAGAAGAGGAAAGAAATTCCTGTGTGGTCAAAGGAGCCAGGTATCCTAAACAGCAGAACTCTCCCTTTCCTACCTGTTCCCATGTGCCCTGTGGGACTGACAGAGACCTGCAGTTCTTCCTTACCTGCTGCCATTTCCCAAAATCTGTCCCTCCAATTCCAGCTTTAATCACAAGTCCATGCTTCTAACTTTTTACTCCTAAGCATTTTTTAGATTTTGTTAGGAGTCAGAGGGCTGCTAGTGAAGGAGACAATTGGTAACCCTTCCCTTCCTTTCTCAAAATTTGAGGAAATCTGTTCTTCTTCTTCCACTACTCAAGTTGCAACACAGAGTGGAGCGGACCTGTGGCCACTTACCATCACACTGAAAGGTAAGAGAGAGAAGTGAATTTTTTCAAGTACATCAGCCTTCTTTATTAGTGCTGCTGGTGGAACAGTTTCTTATTAGAAGCATCTGAAATTGGGTTTTCTTCCATCAAATAATGAATCCCTCACAGCTGTGCTTCAGAACATCAGCCCACATTAGGCCATCTGTACAGCAATACTTCAGCCACAGGGCTTCTTAAAACATTTGCAGGATGGAAAGAATACAGAGGCATTTAAGGAGGAATCACTCTGTCTATATCAAACAGAGCACTCCCAAAACCCACAAAGTTAGGAAAAATACACCAATGGATTTATATTTTTAAAGCATCTATTGCCTCATGAGCCATTTAAATAAAAAATTCTCTCCAAACTCTTCTCCTGTCCGCAGTGGGTGTTATGTTCTGGTAATTTCTTCCTTGACTTTTCAGCACAGGATGTGTTTATCTAAAATCTGGATCAGGGTCAGGACTCCCCTGCTGCTCCCTCTGCACAGGAAGCAGAGTCAGTGCCAGCAGCACTCCCAGGAGAGTCATTCCAGAGCCAGGACAGTGGCTCTGTGCTAAGGAAGGAGCCACAAAAGCTCAGGGAGTGCTCTCAGAGGCCAAGGTCTGGTGTTCCTTAGAGAGGCAGGGGAGGTGCAAGGCAGGAGGGAGGCTGAACACAGGTGCAGCTCACAGGGGAATTTTGGGAGAAGGAGGTGCCTCAGACATTCCTGATGCCATCTCCTCTTCCAGCTTGCCTGCTCCTCCTCTGGCTGGCCCCAAGCACTGGCAGCTGGTCACTCCTGCTGGCACAAGAGCCCCTCACTGTTACTCACCACACATTACAACTGCACAGACACTCGAGGTAGCCACCATCGTTTAAATAAAGAAAAAAAAAAAAAGGAGGGGCTGAGGGGCTGTTGAGCCTTTTGCAGCCCAGCAACAATTCCCAACAGGCATTTAAAGAGTAAAACACAGCACCCTGCAGCTCCAAACCAAAGGCTTGTTTTCCAAGGCAAAATCAATGTAACACCTTGAAACAGAGTAAGCACAGCACCCTGGCTGAGAGTGAACAGGAGGTGTTTTTACACTGCTCTGTGAGACTGACAAATGCAGACCCTGACTTACTGACATGGGAAGTGGTATGTGACTTGCCCATGCCTCCATGCAGAAAATCTGGAGCTGCAAACGAGTCTCAGTACAGCCAGATACAAACCAATACAAAACCAGGTATTTTTTTCCAAGACCAGTGGATACAAGTGGAGTGGGGAATTCCTGTGCTGAGTTTATAAATTCAGGACTGGTTCTTCTCCAATTACTTGTTACAGCAACAGGATGAGGGGGGTTGGGGGAATTTCTCTTACATTTTGAAGTTAAATGCTTCTCTCTTGCTGAACATTTCAATAGAGATTTCAAGAACCAGCAGTGTGCAAAATGGTTGCCTGGCACCTGATAAAGATCCATTTGGTAAAATAATCTGGTTGGTATTATTCTGTAAACCAATCTCAGGGATCAATAATTGAGACTTTAGGCTTTAAAATACTGTCAGTTGCACTTCAAATCCATGTGTGTGCAGAGCCTTCTACCTCAGAAAACTCAGCCCATTCTGACTTTTATGGAGAGCAAAGACACACATTGTACCTTTAATTACCTGTCCTCCAGATGCTGAAATAAAATGAAACATCCTTTTTTACTCTTAGTTTTATTATAAAAATCAACATTTCATTTGTTACAACTCAGTTTATAGTAATAATTGGAAAGGATTTTTGTACAAGGTTTATATACACCGTACAAGTAAAGCACTTTATTTTACAAAAAAAAGAAAAAAAAAAGTTAGTGAATGAGTGAATAGGGCTGGCCAAATGTTGGCCATTATAATATAAATACATCCTTGCAAAGCACCATCGTACTGAAGTTGATGAACAAGAGACACCAGCTGGCTTTAAGACAATGACAAACAGTGATTAAAGCTTACAAAAAAAAAAAAAAAAGAACAAACAAAAAACAAAACAAAGAGTTAAAATCTGAAAGCAGCACCAGATCCTTCACTTGCAAACAAGGCTAGTTCAGCTTAAGCCTGGTGGTATCCTCTTTGTAAAAAACACTTCCCTGTTCCACTGACTCTCCCCTGCATGGCTTAAGGCTGCAGCCATTTTAATCAGGACTCCAGAGCTGCTCCTGGTTCATTCAAAGAGGGGAACACTGAGGCTCTCCAGCAGTTTGTAACAACCACCCTGCCCTCTACTAGGACAATCCTGAATAAACCAACACTTGACTTACCCTGCCCTGCACATTTCTAGTGTGAATCACCTGTCCCTATAAATGCTACAAATCCCTTCCCTTTTTAAAGGTGGAAAAGAAAGGAAATTTTGGACCACTACTGTATTTTGGCTTCTTTTAGAAAAGAAATTGACTATTTTGTAACCCTTTTCAAGCTATTAGTTCATTCCTAACTTACTGGCAACATTTATCTGTCACCTGCTGTTAAGTAAAGGTTAATTTTCAAGCCATACCAACACCAAAATGCAATTTTAAAAATCTCATTGCTAAGAAAGCAATTTCTGAATAGCAATGCTTAAATTATTTTTGCACTCAATGAGCCAGTTATTTTTCTGCTGCAGAACTAATAAGTAATCTGCACAGTACAGGTTCAGAAGCAGATTTTGTCACTAACAATACTGTGTGACAAACATGCTAAAGGCAAAAAGGTCAGGAGAAGAAAGTGATTGATTTCTTCTGAAGTATTTTGAAGAAGTCACCTGATCCAACAGCATGTGTGACCAGAGAGTTCTGTAGCTCAAGCAGTTCCCCCCAGAATGGTCCTAATTATTTAATCTGACATTTGCCAAGCAATCAGGAATGGAAATTATATTCAAGACAGGGGCCTTTTCTTCATCTTAGCACAGGTTTAACTACTTTAAAGCTTAAACTGTGTTTAGGACTTACCAATGAAGCAATCTCTAGAGAATAAACAAAGAAGCAATGCAGAGCTGGAGACCACAACACCATCAAGGCCCATTAGTGTAATAAATAGCAATGACAGGGATTTTCCACATGCACTCTCACTTGCAGCTGACTGTAGCACCTGCCATGTCAAGCAGTTTGGGTGCAATTTTCTTCATAATTACTCTAGGGCTGCAGCAGACTGCTTTTCCTGTCCCTACAAAACACAGAGGAGCTTTACTCCTCTGCAAAATGGACTCCAAAAGTAGGGGAACAGTATAAAAAAAAGTGCCTCCTCTCCTGCCTGGCCTGACAGAGCATTAAGGATTCAGGTGCTCTGCTGTCTGTTGTAAACTTGGCAAAAAGGAGCCCAGGGCAGGTGAGACATAGCAGGACAACACTCAGCATTAGCATTCTGGGACTCAGGGAGGCTGAATCTATGCACAGGAGAAAATGATCAGCTTTGGGTTAAGTGCCTCTTACAAAGATTTGGGTACCTGCACACCCACTTGTACTTGCACATGGGGAGAGAAATGCTGGGGCTGAAATCCAGAATTTACAGTGCAGAAAGTTTCAACTCACAGCAAAGTGAATCCTTTGATATCAAATGGCTCACTTAGGTATTTTGCATTACTGTAAATATTTAATTTAATGTTTGTGCACAGGTTGCATGAATTAATATTCATGGAAAGCATTCTTTATTTCAAATGCAGATGCCACGTGCATGTTCCATTTATCTCATCCAAGTTATTTGCTAACAAATACCTTGGTATCCAAAAGCAGTGGGGAAATGAAGAGTGCCCCTTAGGAAGCCAAGACCTGCATGCACCATGACATGCCAGGTATAACTTTAAAAGGTAGACCAAGGTCTCATTAATGCTGCCATCTAAACATGCAAAGTTAGTTTTCAACAAATTATGCTGTAAAGCCTTGTTTTGTTTTTTAGCTACAACAGACTGGGCATGCCAGATGTTCCCATCCCCAGCCAGCCAGCCAAGAGCTGCCCAGTACCTACAGAGAGGAAAAAGTACACAAGGTTCCTGTGTTAATGCCCTACTGAACCTGATGCTGTAGGATAAGGACCTTTATGCTTAACTGGAAGGACAAGGAACAACTTCCACTGCTATCAGTGAGATCCCTTCCATGCTAATGCTACAAACCCACTGCAGCAATGCCCTGGATGGGCATGTCTGTGTTATCTATGGTCTCAATAACTCAGTCAACTGGAGAAGCAGGAGAAAAGATGATCCTCACTGAGAGAAGGAGAGAATATGAATCACAACTGGCTCAGTGCCAAAGGATAACAAAGAGAAAATGTTCAGTCTCAGCATTTATCCATTGGGAATGTGTCAGGTGTGGGTATCAATGCTTTTGTAATGTGGACATTTGCCCCAAGAGGAGCTTCACAGATCAGCTCCTCTTTCAAAAATTTACTCCACATTTACTGAGAAAATACATGTATTTGCAAAATCGTATCACAGCTTCCTGCTCAGACAAGGAACAGCCTGTTCTCTATGCTGAGCATTTTCAGTGGAAAACCCTCTTCCCCTCCCATGAACCTCCCAGAGGCACTCAAAATATTTGATGCACAAATCAGGAAGACCTGATCAAATCCTACAGGGATTTCTATGGCAACCCCACTGACTTGAGCTGGGTTATGTGGATGTGAACCAGCACAGGAGGCAGCATGATCCATATTCAGAGAATGTCTTTCTTCCAAACAAACCCTTGCTTATAATTAACACACAGATTTACCTGCAGGAACTCCCTCCAAGGGGATGCCTCAGTGAGGCAGTCCAGCTGCACCTGAAAGAGGATACCACTCCTTAAGCTCAACCATCCTGGAGTTTTTCAAAAAGAAATTGGCACACTGAGAAAAGCATTTTGCAAGAAGAGACCATTGCCATTGCAGCACAAGCACTTGGACTGAGATACAACAATACAATATTCTTCTGAGTTCATTAGTGCAAGTTTCCACATGTGAACCCCACACGGAATGCTGCACATGAAAAAATGTAAACAACAGAGAAATTCTAATTCTCATTGGTGTGCCAGCCTCACCCCCACCCTGACACACCCCCCCTCCCCCCTTCATATAAATGGTTTTCAGTTCCCTTGTAGTTCACAACACCCTCCTCAACATCCATCCTGCTGGACAACACAAGGAAGCTTCTCCACCAGCAAGGAAGAGCCAGAAGAACAGCTACCGCAATTCCTAGAAACCTAGAATGAAGCTGGACAAAAAACCCCTCAGTACACCATCTTCAGAGACTAACAGCAACAGCCTGGAGATCACCAAGGCTTTTTAAAGATTCCTCAGGTTTTCTGGAGGATTTTGGACTAGTAGGAAAAACCCTTTGTTACAGATGGAATCCCAATGACACAGTTTTCCTTGGAGCTGAAACCAAATGAGGATCCAGTACTCCAGATGAGTGGCAGCTAGCAAGAATAACTTGTCACTAATTTTGTCAATAACATCAATTGCAAGCCCATGCCATATTTTCAGAGCTTCTCTTTTAGGTGAAACTGGCTGGGAAGGAAGCAACAGAGAACGATAAAACCCCAAAGGCGCCTCTGGAAAGTTGCTATCCCCATTCCATGGCCAAAGGTGAGGAGGCAGGAGCTCCCAGGACCTTTGTTTTGAGAGAGAAGACTCAGAGGGCCAGTCTGTGAAGGCACTGAGCACCTTCAGTGGATGTGATGTCAGAAGAAGGTGCAAATGCACAATGCCATCCCAGACCAGGTATACTGCGTGCTCTGCTGCAACAAAACAAATTCAATGCACTGCACTGGAGTCCAAGAGGAGTTAATAATATCCTAGGTTGCCCCTTAAACTACACAAATAATGTTTTCACTTGACTAAATAATCTCCCTGTCAAAATCACCGTGGTGAGGCTGATGGGAGAAGGGGCTAAATATGACAATATACAAAAATAGAGATGTGAATATAAAATGGTTTGGTTAAGAATATCTTAAAATTTGACATTCACAGCGGTTAATACTTAAGTACTAGACTCACACCACACAAAAGAGGAGGTATGTCAAAATCATACTGAGAAAAACTGGCTTTACCTAACACAAAGACAACATGAGCAGTTAATACAGCAGGGGAACCCCTTCCAATGATCAAAACATCTATTTTTCTTATGGACAGTTGTTCCACTGAAAGTTAAATGCTTCCTTACTAGGAAAAAATAATATATATATATTTATATATGTGATTTGTATACTGTGATATCAATATACAGTGAAAGTACTGCAAGGATATATTATTCATTTACAGTAAAACTAACAATCCATGGTTAAATTTATAGATTATAAATATGCTGTCTATATTATATGTGGTATAAAAATATTTGACATTTTGTGGGCACTAGGTCAAAATAAGATTTTCTTTTTTAAGGGACTAAAAATCATTCAGGTATATGCATATTACCCTTGTCAATGATGTGAGAATGGTACTGACCTGGTACAAAAGAGAGTCCTACCATGCTGGCAAAATGAGGAGGGTAATGTATAGCATGATAATCACTGCATGACAAGGCTAATTAGGAGAAAACCCCCGCATTTACAGCAGCCCGGTTCTAGCAGTACTTTAAATAGAAATATCAAGAATTTAATTGACACGGGCAGGAAGAAAGGATGAAGAAAAGACAGGAAAACCTAAATGGGATTAAAAACCAAATGTTAAGATACACCCAACAAAAATAACTGAAATTCCAGAAGCAGGGAGAAAGCATTAAATGCTCTCATTTGTTAAATTCATTAAGGAAAAACAGAGGTGCATTCATTTAAAAAAGTGTGCAATCGATTTTCTGGATTCACTGCTACGACTGCTGTATTCCTGTAGAAAACAAAGCCCTTTGTGTAAGGTTAATATCTGTCCTGACTGCGTTTTCAAGTTTAACTTTAGTTGCTGGCCCTCTGCAGTTAACATAGAGGTTATTTGGCTACTTCCAAGTATCTATGGTATGCTGCTCTGAGACGGACTTCTCTATTATTAATTACTTTAAACATTTTTGGTATTGACAAAACCCCACATATCACCTCACCGGACAAGAAACATATCCCAGTCCTTCCATTTCCTTAGGTGCTCAGTCACTTCAATGGATTAAGGCATGTTTTTGTGTTCCATTTGCAAAAATAAAAACTTTTTGTACAAACGTCTGGGTTCCTTTATACAAAAATTCATTCTTCTTATGGCACAAGCAGCAGCTGCTGTTTAAGAAAATATATAAATATCCTTTTTTTTTTTTTTTTTTTTTAAATTCTTCTGTACAAATATCTTCAGTGCTCCTCCGCCCCGCACTGACCTGTACACTGTCCTCCCGCACGCTGGGCTCCCTCCCCCCGTCCCCGGCGGAACCTTTTGTATTTACAGCGCGGGGCGGGGGGCCGCGCCTCAGGACGAGTCCGTGCACGGCGACGGCGGCGGCGGGTACAGGTGGTGCGAGTAGCTGCGCTCCGTGTACGGCGACGGCGGGCAGCTCTCGCAGTTCTCCTCGGCAGACAGGTACTGGCTGCGCGGCGTGGGCGGCGGCGGCACCGGCTCCGAGTCGTAGTTGAGGTCGCTGGTGTAGCCCTTGGCGGCGGCCGCGGGCAGGCGGCGGCTCGGGCCGTAGTCGCTGTCGCACACGTCCGTGCTGCAGGGCGTGGTGGGCGGCGCGAAGTGCCGGTAGCTGTAGGGCCGGTAGCTGCGGCGGGGAGAAAAGGGTCACTTTTCCTTTCTCAAGGTGGAAATAGAAAGCAGGGCAACCTCTGCAGTAATGCACGGCATCTCCTCTCCAAAGTTCCCTGCAGAAGTGCTACGGCGTTGGGCTTTACTGGTAGAAAATTAATTTTGTACTCCAAACTGCTGGAATTGGACAGTGGGCCACGTTTGGTGTAAATATTCTATTATCAGGTTAATTTAATCCATAATTTTGTGGGTTCCCCATCCCTGGAGGTGTTTCAGGCCATCCTGGACAGAGCATGGAGTAACCTGGTCTAGTGGAAGATGTCCCTGCCCACGGCAGAGCCTGGAACTGGATGGGCTGCTCATTCCCTCCCAGTTCCCTCCCAGCCACAGCATTCTGTGATGCCAAGATCACTGCAGAGCCCAGGTTTGCTAAGTGATTCCCAGTCTCCAGATGTTCCCAGTGACCCTGGCACTGCCTGCTCAGAGATGCAAGGAGCACCTGTAAGAGCCTGTGCTGTGCCACAGAAAGGAGCAGTGGCTAAGGACTTAATTCAGGCAGAAAAAGTTGCTCCTAAGACAGTGGGGCAGGGAGGGTGCATGGAGTGTGCATGTGCCTCTGTAAGAGCTGTGTTGCAGTTATGGAGAAGATGATTCTGTTTCCATTATGCAGTTTCTGCATACTAACTTCCAAAGCCAGACGGAAGGACTGAAAATTACCTGGCACACTCACAGCACTCAGGAGAAGCATTCCTTAGAGAAATAACTAGGATGAAAGGCTGCTACGACAAAACATCTTTTAAAATGAGCCCTAGATAGTTTCAAGGAAACAAATTAGAAGGGGAAATGCATGGTAACAACAACTCCCAGCATCACAGTGGCTGGGAACACCAGGGGATGCAGCTCCTCTATAGTCAAGTCAGAATATTAGGAAAGAAGTAAGATCAGAAGCAGCAAGAGCAGTGTTTATTTTTGGGTGGGGGAGCATTTGGAAAATATCAAACCCTATGCTACATCCCTAATATAATTTATAATACTGAAAGTCACATCAGCTAACCAGCAGATGACCCATCCTGGTGCCTGAATTTGGTTTCTTTCATTAGAAAATTACTTGTAATTTTAAAAGATTTTTCATATGGCTGCAAGGGATCATTATAAACATCTGGTCTGACCTTCTGCACAACAGAGGCCATATTTTCTGCTAATGGAGAAGAGATGTCTGTTCAGCCCCAGAGACCTCATTACCCAAAGCCCCCAAAGGCTCTGTGTTAGGGAGGCACATCTTTCAAATACAGCACTCTCTTACCACTGACCACATCTACTGGTGATTGGGAGGGGAATCTTTACACCCTTGGGTAGAAGGGGTCTGTTGCTCTATTTTTGGTAACTTGTTATAAAATCATAACTAACTCCAGCATTCTTACAGGGAAAGTAAGAAAAATACATTGAAACAGAGAGAAAATGCATGCTCATAAATAATAGTCAAGAGAAAATAAAGCAAAAGGTTAGTAATCTTTTCCAGATATTAACTCTTAATGTGTCAAACTAGAAATTCTGTACTTTATCTAGACAACAACATTAATTAGCATTGATGTAACAGTAATGTTACTTCTGACTTATTAGCCTTTATATTGCCAACTTTTCCTCCACAGGGTATTTGCTTATAATTTCTGATAATTACGTAACAAATTATTTATGGCAGAAGCCTAAAAAAGGCAGGGTTCACTCCAGGGTAAGTTTTTTTGGCTCAAAATACTCATGGCACTGCATTTCTTTTGGCATGTAGTTAGTTTTGTGATGAGTGCTGTCATTCCCCCTAAGGAATAGACCCCAGGGATGTATCTCTACCCTCTTAGTGTATGATTTACCTCAAACAGTGCTGCACTTCCACACAGGCAGCAGTGCCATGCTACACGTGAGCCCATTTAAGCACCAGTTTAGTGCTTGCAGAATTAGGGCCTTTGATTGTAATTCTTACAGAGCAGAGGCTGCCTTTATTCTGCATTTTCTACACTAACTGCTTTGATCCTGACAGAAGCTATTGTAACAGTAATTACCTGTAGGATCTGTGAGTGGATGGGCTGTTTGAAGAATAACCAAATTCCATGGTATAGTGTGAACGTTCAGTAGCTGGTGATGGTGGTGGGTTCAAAATCTAAGGAGTAAGAAAGGAAAAAAAGGCACTTTTAAAAAGGAAAGATGCAAAGGGAACTCGAGAAAACACCAGTTTATAGTTTTTAGTACTGTCTAATAGGAACTGCATACATAGCCCTCCCAGCAAACAGGATTTTTTTCCTGTTTATTCCCCAGCTGTTAAGCAGACTCTGGAAATGCCATTTTTTGCTATTCCTATTGGCTACTGTTAAGCTCTTCTCAAAAAACACTGACTGCTTTGGTCATTTTGACATAGCCAGTGCTGAGAAGTAAAGTTGCAGCAATCTGTTCAATTCTAGATTGTCACCAGGGATACCACTGCCCAAGGCAGACTGGCAGATCTCTGCTCCTGCAAGCTGCAGTCCCCAAGTACTGCCCTGCTTACACTTCTTGCAGCATGCTGGCCAAGGCAAGCCTTCCTCCCCTATGCAGGCATGTTCTTACTCCATGTGTTTGGATTAATTTAAAGCTGATTTAAAGCCTGATCAGTTGAGTCTAAGAACTGAAAACCAACAACTGGAGATTCCAGCCTTCACTGACCAACCATGGGACTCTTTAACACTCCACAGTAGCTTGGTGGGCTCCATAAAAATACCCAAACCAGCCACCACAGATGCTAGAAGTGAAGAGACAGGGAGCCCTCTAGGGCTGGCACCAACTGTTACACAGCAGTTAGTGCAGCATACTACACATTTGTGATGGAGGGATGTTATGGAGCTGCAAAACACTTGTTTACTTATTTACCTGTCACTTGGAAGACACATGACACAAAGCTTCATTTTAATTCCTTCAAAGGTCTGTACAGAATCAACCTTGGTTTTACCTTCAGAGGCACATGGCAGAGTATAATGAAAGGGGATCTCTCTTCCAGAGCTGCTTAACATCTACAGGGATTTTTTCATCTCTCCTGACATTCAACCTAATATTTTTCTTCCTGGCACTGAGCTCTCTTACAACTGTTTTTTTTAATTAAGTGAAAATTTCTAGACCATTTTGGAAAAAAACAGTCCTCTTCCCTTTCAAAATCACTTACTCCGTATTCAAACAAGTTTATTAGACTAGAATTCTAAATCAAAACATTAATCTGTCAATTGATTAACCTTTAGAAAGACTCTGTCACTTCCCTGAAAGTTCTTAAAGGCTGATGAATAACAGAATGACTTACTGGAGGAAAGTAAGTGCCTTTGGTACTTGAAGAACTGCTGGAAGAGGCTCCTGTAACATGGGCCCTGTCATAGGGTGGGCCACTGCTGCCTCCCATAATGCTGAGGGAACTGATGACAGATTTACCTCGAGACATACCTGAAGAACAGAGATGTATGTCAGTGTTCAATTCTTCCTCAATTCACAGACAAAAGGAAGCTTAAAAAAATAATTTGGAGGACAACAGCAGTATAAGCACAACTTGCAAACCCAAAATTAATTATCTTGGTATTAAAATCAAGTTATGCTCTGAGAGGAGCCTGATGGATCTAAAAGCCACAAGACACAGTACATATTTAATCAATATATCCAGAAGCAATACATTAGTTGAAGTGCAATGTTGTGGTTAAGTTTTACTTTTTAAACAGCAGTAGCATCATGTGTTTGGACTGGTATTGGAAAATTCATCATTAAATGAAATAAGCTGAGACCAGAGTTATTGCTGATCATTACAGACCTGGCAAGAAGTCTCACAAGCATACAAACTTAGACTGCAAACCTACCAGGAATGATTACATAATGTTTAAAGTCACATGAATATAACTCTGTATAACTTTACCCTGTACTGTTATGAAACTTCGCTGGTGCTACAATAGCCCAAAAAGGGGATTCCTTAGCAGCAAAAGAAGAAAGTGCACAGTGTGTGCATTTACTTAAACTTAGGTTCTGCTAAGTACCTAAATGCTTGTGAACAGCATGGGTTAAATACAGTTCATTATTGTGAAGAAGGATGGCAATGAGCCTTGGTAGTCTTGGCTTCCCACAGCTTCCAAGAACTGCATCTGGAGCAGGCATTTCCTGTACAGGGATGCACAGCATCCTCAAGTACAGCTGTGGGGTGCCAAGGGCAAGGATCCCCCCCTTTACTTACCAGGCAGAGACCCTGACAGAGAGCTTGGGTGAGGCACGTAGCCCAGAGGCACCGAGGCTGGCCCGTGCACCACGTAGTCATTGGTCATGGTTTCCCCATCGCCCTTCATGCGTGGGCACAGCACCCTCTGGCAGATGAAGTACATTGCTCCCACCACAAAGACTGTAAGGATCACACCAATGATGGAGCCTATGGTGTTGTTGGGCTGTGGTGCAGGTTCCTCCGTTGTGTCTAAAAGGGAAAAGGAAAATCAGACCATGAAAGTTTAGACCAACATCAGTTCTTCTTGTATCTTTCCCCTTTCCTCCTCTTCTGCAGGCAGACAACAGCTTTCAAATTAATATATGGGAAGAACAAACAGGCCCTAGGACAGGTCTGTTCAAAGACTCTGTGTGTCCATAAGGGCTACCTGCAGCCTCCAAGATGACCTCCAAACATGCCATGAGGTTTTTCAGATCACAAATGACAGGAAATGAGCAGTGAGCACATGCATGTGCAGGGGGAGTGATGGCCCTGCTCTTGCTTCAGGCTGACAAGCAGAGCTTTCCTTTGAACTTGATGAACAAGACCTGCAGCCACATCTCCAGATGACACTGTGCAGGGGACTCCTCTTGTGCTTTTCTTGTCACTGCAGATGGCAACAACTGCTTTTCATGTCACCCTCAGCTATCAGTGTAACAAACTGGCACTCCCTTTTCTCAGCAGTGTAACAATCACTTATGGTGCACCACCTTGACTGTTCAGCAGTGATGAATTTGGGGATTGCTGCTGTTTATTAAGCTACCTAAACAATTCTACATCTGACCCACCCTTCTGGTTACAGATACAGCTGAGCATCAGCCTGAGAAGTGCCACCTTACAAGGAGTCTGTACCCAAAACAATTATTCAACAGTCAAAATGAGTGGCTTTCCCTACAAGACCAATTCTAAGCAATGGCATTTCTGGGAGTAACTGACAACCCCCTGCCTGTGCTCATGAATTTGACAAGAAAGGCAGACTTTAAAGTATTTTCTGTTCTAGTCAGTGTTTTACATCTTAAGCATTACTGAAAGTTTTTTTCTCAACACATTTTCTTCTCCCTGAACACCAAACCCACACTTGAACCAGCTTGTCACAGTCTACAGAGATAAGTAAACAGACTTCTGATCATAGTGAAAGAGGGATGGTGACAACTGCCATCTTATTCTGGGTGGGCCAATTTTCCATCCTCTTAAAAAACTGGAGAACATACAAAGTCTAATAAAGGGAACTAGACAAGCCTGTGATAATGTCACAAGTGACTTGGGAGCATGACAGAACATCTCTTAATACTCCTTCTTAAGATCAAGGGTCCAACTCTGGCTTTGCATTTTCAAATTATCTGTGTACCAGCTGTGATATATGGATCTCTAACATGAGACAATATGTCCCTATTTACAATTTCTTTTAAAGCACCAACAGTGAAAGTGAACTTTTGAGTTGGAATTTTAAAGGCAGTGGCTTTCTTGTAGAGCCCTGGAGATTTCAAGGTAGGGGATATCACATGTTACATATCAGCAATCAAGCTCAGAATTACATCCTTTCAAGATTAAAAAAAATAAATTTTAGAAGGTTTACTCTATAAACAGAGTGCTCTTCTGATTCTAAAAGCACCTGCTATTAATTCTCTGGATGAGAAAACCATGAAGCACAGAAGTTATAGATGAAAGCCTCATGCCAATAGATATTTTTTAACATTGCAACAACTCAGCATATAGAAATTAGAGTAAAACAAACCTTTTTCTTACTTTTTTTTAAATTTTAAAAGAAGTAGAAAAATAACAGGCATTCTCTGCCTCAGAAACTACTTGTTCAGAATACTAATTATTTTTGTTACTCCTATTCCACCACATTGTGCATTAATTGCATGACAGCAGTTATGAAGCATTAATTCTGGGAACAACTAATTCAGTCTGCTTGGCAGAATAAAATCAAACTCGTAGGAAAGGTGAGAAGCAAATTTTGGATGCTGCAACCAAGTCTCCAGTCTCAGGCAGTACACTTACAACATCCTTGCTCATCAGAGCTGTCACTGCAGTCCAGGTTGTGATCACACTTCTTGCTTTTCCCGATGCACTGCCCACTGGCACAGCGGAACTGATCCGTTAAACACAGCACTGCAAAGAACCCCCACACCAACAGCCAGCATCAGAAACTGCTCTTGAAAATCAATAAGAAATAAAGACACCAAAGCATACAATCAGGAGTATCTTGGGAGAGCTTGGAGTGCTGCAAGCTTCATTTCTGGAAGTAGCCAGTGGCACACAAAGTCCCTCATGTGAACCATACAGAGCAAGTGACTCAGTGTTCTGCTGAGGATAGTGCACACTGGTACCTGGGCTTTACTGCCTGCTTACAGTAAGAACACCACAAGATAAAGTGACCCTCATCTAAAGTAACTCAGAGGCCATTGCGAAGACAGGCACTTATCCCAGGACATAGTTATTGCAATATTACTACAAGAATCTCCAAATTCAAGCATTTCCTGTAATATGAGAGAAGAATTAAGTTATGAAAAATTAATCTGACAAGCCATGATAATAAAATTGTTTAAGAAAGACAAGTGTCCTTCTTAATGTCCTTGTGCTCTTCCTGTTAACCAGAAAAATCCTCAAGCATGAGACAATATATTGACTTGATATTATGTTTTTAAACTGAAATGAAGGACAAAATATAAAACTGAAGCTTTTCTAGTACACTGAAAAAAATAAAAGGTGCTGCAGGCAAGATGTTGGCTGCTGCTGTTTCCACATATTCCTGCCTCCTGTTTCTCATAAATCCAGAAATCCTTTTTTGTCTTCAGCTGAATTAAGAAGTTAAACTAAAGGCTTTTCTGATTTGTAATGAACTTGAATACTCTCAGCAACAGGCCCCCCTTTGAAGGTGATAAACAGCCCCTAGTTTGACATCTCCAGTTGCTGAATGACAACTGGAAGTTAACTTGCACAACACTTTTTCAGATGTCAGCATCTCAGCTGGCTAATAATCACCTTTCAGCACAAAGGAATTTCAGCTCTATGTTTTTGTTTGAGCTGGAGCCCATCTTTTGGAAAGAAATTTAGCCTTGATTTAAAGTCATTTCAACAGTCTCCACAAAGAAGGAAAATGCACTGAAAGGATATAAAGAAGAAGCATCCTTTCAAGCTTACAAGCTGTCCCTACAACTCTTCACTACATCTGCAATAGGGAAAGGATGAGTTTGCTCAGATTTCATGTTTTGTAGTGGTGGGTCAGTTTAGATTTCACCAGCAAAATCTGTCCTTTCCAAAACGAACTTAATTCTCATTGTGCTGGCAACAGCACTTCCCTCTGTAAAGACAGCTTAAATACTCTCTTTTGCTGTGCTCTATGGGAAGGTCTCCAGAAATCTCTGTCTCTCATTCTTGCTACTCAGAAAAGCTCATTTTGTTCAGGTATTGTAAAATAAACAATCCCAAAACCTTTACTCGGTACAAGGCACACAAAAAGCTATGAGAAGGATTTGCTCCACTTTATAGTTCACTCCCAGATACTAGGTTTTTAGAGCTTAAAATCATGCCATTTTTGATAATACTTTTCACAAACAGCATTTAAGCCACTCTGATGGAGATCACTCTTAATTTCCACTTCACAGGTAGAGAAACAAAAGTATAGAGTTATGAAATAACTTCTATTTAACAGACCAGTTTAAAAACTAGCAGAACTTTGGATCTTTTCAAATCCTACTCAGCAGTAACACTGGTACTCATCCCTGTCCCTGTGACAGGTACATTCCCATCCCACTTGTCAGCATCCCCCGTACCTTCGCAGTTCTTCTCGTCCGAGTTGTCCTGACAATTGGCTTCCCCGTTGCAACGCAGAGCACTGTCTATGCACTGCCCACTCTCACACTGGAACTGGCTCTCAGAGCACACTGGGCAGTTCTTCTCATCACTGTGGTCCTCACACTCAGTGAAGCCATCGCAGCGCCAGGCCACCGGGATGCAGTCAATCTCACCTGTGAAACAGGTGAACTGCTGAGGGGAGCATGTTGGTGGTTCTTTGAAAATCAAGCAAACAAACAGAAGTTAAAAATCCAGGTGAACAAATAGCAGGACAGGTAAGGACAAGAGCTTAGCTGCTTTCCGATATCAAAGCAGCTGATGAACAGCATGCCACATCTTAAGGTCACTTCCACAACCACTGGGTTCACAGCCACTTTTGCAGACCTTGAGGCCAGTGTGACTGATGCAGGCTCACATCAACGAGGGCTTGAGAGATGAAGAACAAGAGGAACGGAGAAACATGCACACTCAAAACACAATTATTTTCTTCCCTTCCCACTTCAGACTGTCACACCTTTCTCTTAGTAAGACTTCAAGTCAGAGTCATCACACTCCAACTCCCCCTTTCCTGCAACACCACTGTGTACACAGCCAATGGCTTAGTCTCTTTTTCATATTTGACAGTCATTGTATAGAAGATGTTAAAAGGATGTAATTTGCTGCAGATGGATGCACTGTGACTCAGTGTCTAGTTATGTGCCCTTCACAGCTCTATTCAGTCAAAAGTATTTTAAAACAAAAAACTCCTCCATCTAGTCAAGTTCCACTACCTCAACACATCTGTTAGCTGTTACTTAACTTTTACTATGTTAACTGCTAATCTCAGGCAGTAAGGAAGTGTGGATCTTTCCCCTTTTTTTAATCCCCCTTTCCTCCCGCGGCTTTTTGGCCTGGTATTAAACTTGCTCTGAGAAAATATCTGGATTATGTTAGCTCTCGTTCCATTGTCAGACCACACGTCGCCTCGATGGCGAGATGATTGCATAATAAACCCATTAAGTCCAGTGGCACCAAAGTGCCTGTCCTCTCCCCCATTCCAGCCCCACCCCTGGAGACACCAGGGTGTGGGCTACAGTGGCCATGGAAGGAGGCAACTTGCTCTTCTGGGACTGCAGTTCAGAAAGACACGCACAGAGTGAGCTTGGGGAGGGCAACAGAGAAGAACAAAACAGTACAGACTGTGTAATGTGCCAGAATGTGAGAATCTACCACTGCCTGAAAAGGCAGAACATAGGGAGTGACAGCAAAAAGTAATAAAAATCATACAATTAAAGAATTAAGTTGAAATAATTCAACTTAAGTTGAGTCTCAAGTAGAAAGGGTGAACAGAAATCCTTATTCAACAGTTAGGGATTTTTTTCTTCTTTCCTTACTTCTTCTCAATACTTGCAAATTTAGCTGGAGGGTGGAGCAAAAGAGGTGAGTCTGTACAGGTGTGTAACAGCACCTGGTGCACTGTCACATTCCTTGGCTCAGAAGCCATACCTGAAGATGCAGACCCTCCCCAAGGCCAAAGCTAAGAGCTCAGGGACACAGAGGCGGGGAAGGACTCACCTCCACAGGACAGCTCATCCTGCAGCAGCACCAGGTGCACGGGGCAAGAGCAGCGTGTGGAGCCGTCTCCCTTCACAATGCAAATGTGGGAGCAGCCACCATTGTCCTGAGAGCACGGGTGTTGTCCTAGGATTTTAAAAATAAGACAGGGACTGATAAGAAATCCCCACCTATTTTATGATCTTTCAGTCATTTCTTCATTACCTCCTACCCCTTGGGGAGAGGATTATGAAAAATATCTGGTAATGTTGTATTTTTTGTGTGTATTTCTCTCTTTACAAACATCTAAAATCATACATGGGTAACTCTCCATGATCTGAAACTACTCTAAGAATTTATACTAAAACAGTACTCAAAGCATTTTGCTCCTTGTGTGAGGTAGCAGTAGTTCTCTGCAGCAAATAGCACATTAGTAATACAATAAGATATCTTGGATTCCGTACTTCATTTTCTCTACCAAAGACCATTAAAAAAAAACTTTTCTAATTTACGAATTCTGAAGCTTCCACACTATCTCTGAAACTCAAATTAACATGCTCTAGATAAATATGTCTCTTCATTTTAATGTTTAATAAGGACAACATACTTCTCTTGGAACTCCTGACAGATTTACTGAGATTAATAGCACACAAAACTAGTAGTAGTCTGCACTGATGTTTTAATTAAACATCCCCAGACATTTTTCTACATATTTCTCCAAGGCATGCACCAGAGCCTACTAACCAGGCCTATTTCTTCCAGGATGACAGCAACTCCACAGCTTTAACCATTCATCTCCCACCATTTCAAGCATGTGTGTGTGGAAAGGCCTGGTAAGCAGAAACTTTTTAAAAGTGCAGCCATGATCGACACAAATTTCTATTTAATACACACTCCCTTTGTGCAATGCAACATTGCTCTTCTGTCAGTTCATTTTCAGTATGAAATACCACCACCAAAAGTTGTTCACTTTGCCTTCAAGGCAGGCAGTCCACTGAAACATTGACAGCTAGTGACAGGCCCTGAGAGCTGTGCTTGCCTAAACAGTGAACACCCAATAGCAATGCACTAGCATGATCCAGAAAGTCCTCTGTTAGGGATAACAGGATGTTTCCACTGTGTCTAGAGCCACTCAAATCCCAGGTGCCTGGATGGGACTACCAATCAAGTTGTCATCAGCAACAAAACATGATGCTGGGGTTGTGATAGATTTCCAGTCTGTTGCCAAGTGCCTGAAGGAAACAACCTAACAGCACCGATACCAACTCCTCACCCCCTCCACATGCACTGATGTGGATCAGCAACAAGGCACGACAGGCTCGTGTCTCTTGGCTCGAGTCTCACAGGCCCTGTTTGCACCTGCAAGCAGGGATTGCACTCACTGTATTCCTGCAGGTTGAGCTCCTTCACAGCATGGATGTCACTGAGTTGTGCAATACGAGCCTGGACCTTTGTACGTCCTTCTCGACCGGTCATATCAATCTTTTCAATCATCTGCTGCTGCCTGTCAATCCAGTACAGCCAGTTCTCAAAGACAGTCAGTCCCACTGGCTGCAGGATATTGGAGTCTTCCAAAACGATCCGGTTGGCACCTGCAGAAGGGAGACAGTGCTTTGGTTCAGCTAGGCAAAAGTATCAGAAACTTCTACACTACTCACACCACTATTTTTCACTACTTTTATGCTATTGGGTAAGCCTTCTACAAAAACCCAGGCAATTCTGGGTCCTCTGATGCAAGACTGATTCATTTTGCAGACAGATGATCAAATTATTTTTTTCTGCTTTCACCAAGAGAGTTTTTGTGCTCAAAAAATATCTAGTGTATTTAAGAAGCACCTGGAGTGGAGGGGCTCATCTCTCATGAGCCTTTCCAGTCTCTTATTAATATGATGGAAATCAGTAGCTCTTTTCATTCCTCTTTCCCTTTTGGAGAGATTAATTGCTTTGTCTTGCCATACAACAGGGAATAAGAAGATGGATTATTGGCTTCAGCTAACCCATAGAAGATAAATTCCAAGTGAAAGCAGGGTAATTAGGACTTGTCACATGAATGATGAGATTAACACTTCAGACTTCCTCATGTTCTTTTCTTTCAGCTACGTTACCTTAACTAAGCTATTAGTGCTAAATTGGGAATGCTCCTTTCTTTCTAGCAAAGACTTACTTTCCTGAGTTCCTTTAGCAATCACCAGGAACAGACAAGAAGCCTTACACCTCTGAAGAGTGGGTGTTGATTTCTGTGCCAGATTTTCTGGCATTAAATACAGCCAAGAGTGACTGTCACATTTCATGGTTAACTCTCCACATGAACAGAACACAGCCAACAGTTGTTTTAAAGGTATCACTAAAGTCAGTCTGAAGACAGTGAAGACTTTGTAACACACACAGAAGAAAAATGTTAGTTAAAACCTGAGGGCTCAGGAAGGAGGCTTAATCCATGCTTCCTTTATTTAGCAGGATGACGTGGTCAGTAACAGTCAAACATTCAGTGAGTTGATCAGATTCTGAGCACAAAATTACTTGCAAAGCACATGGAATCTGCTTCAGTTTTGAGACGCTGAAACAGGATCACACAAGTCAAGCTAAAGCACGAAAATTTACCTCTAAATCCTGGTATTCCTGATATCTGAGCTCACTGCTGTGCTTATTTTTCATTTCTACTACAGCAAACAATAGCTTCACATTGTTCATCCACAGAATGATTTATCGTAAGTTTTTATATTTTTGTTCTGTACAAATATACTGGAATAACTGAATACCAGGGAAAAAAATCTACTTTAGCCACACAAGATAACTTTACAGGACAGAAGACACATGCACTTTGTGATTTTAAACTTCAAATAAATTCTATCTATCCTTTGTTTAGTAGCACAAAGGGGTTTTTGCTTGTTGATAATTTAATCAATATTATGTCAATGATGGTGACTTAGAAACAAATTCAGCTGTGAAAAATGTATCTATCACCTTCTCACTAAATGCACAGAGAGCTCCGAAGTTAAGTAACCTTCCAAACATTTACCAAGCATTAAAACCTGAAGGAAAACATGGGAATTCAAATCAGCTAGGCTGGGCTCTCACCACTACTTTGGAGCAACACCAGCAATGATCTGATTAAGAAAAGACGTTGATGAATTCTGAAGGAGCCTATACCCAGACTGATGTAGAAATTAATAGACTCAGTGATGTAAGTCAACCTAAATAACTGCAACCATCTATTATAAACTCCAATAACATGACTAATTCTGTTAGGAAAAGGTAAGAAACAGAAACCTGCATCTTGAGAAACAAAGTTAAGCTGAGAATAGGGCAAAATGCAAGGAAGACAGGAAGGAATACAAAAGCTAAAACCTTGACCTACCCAAACAGTCTGTACATGCGCTGCTCTGCCATGCCCACGTCAATCAGCATGGCATTTTGCAGTATGTTCCTAAAGCTCTGAAGCTTAATATTTTCACTCCCTTAATGTCTTAATCTTTCTTTTTAATATTTGTGACCAAGTGTAACTGACTATTTCTGACTAAACTGAGACATTAAATCCCTTCTTCCATAAACCAACAATGAAACTCAAAGCTGAATCATCAGGGTGCTAGTCTCCTTTATTGGGAATGTCAGATGAAAGGGAGACATGATTAAGAGGAGCTTTGTCTCCTGGCATCACCATCCCCTTTCCAGCAATACCATTTACAAAAAGACTTAAAACCAACCAAATAAATACAAAAATCAGGACACACCCATAGCTCATTCTGTTTCCAAATAAAAATTACTTAATTCCAGAATCATTAGACATTTCCAAATCACACTAATTATTCTGGAATAGAAGAACTAATTTCCAAATAGTTTCCATGATAGGGAGCTAATTCCAGTCATCTTTTCATAAACAACCCCTTAATCATGTGAAGAATCTGGTTAACTTCAATAGGATTTCCCATTTGGGCAGAATAACCAAGTCCTAACTGCATGCCTAAAGGACAGGGAGGAAAAGAAGGACTACATCACATAAAAGGCATCCTAGCTGTCCTTGTCTTTATGGGTACTGGAATCTACAGAATTGACAGAGCAAGAGACTGAATGTTTTTAAGAAGCTAACATGCAGAAAAATTACTCTTCTGGTCAAAAGAGCTTATTAATCAGCATTCCTAAGCACAGGAATGCATCTCAGCAATCAGCAATTTATTGTGGTGATTATAGCAATCTATTTGTGGTGCAAATGCAAAAAAGCAAGGGAGGTTTTGGAACAGTTTTTTCTTCAAAATATGGTTCGTAAAGTAAAAACTTTTACTACATAACATTGGTGATCCAACAGCCACATCTTTAAGGAAACAAAAAAAAGAAGCAAAATCATTAAACCTAGACTGAATTAGAATTTAGACCCATCTCCTTGTCTGGTGTCCTAATTTCACGCAGATAACAGACAGAGAATTAAAGCATGTGTAATATTTTCCTGCCTGTAGCTCTACTCAGCAAACCCTGGATCTGGGACAGCTTGGAATGTACTGAGCAACACCACAGCACTTTTTTTTTTGTTCTTTAATAATTCACTAACTCAGGTTGTGTCTGCATTTAAAAAAGTAAACAATCATGATATCACAGTTCAGTAGTGACACTGAATCTTCCAGTGACACACCACCGAAAAAAATTACTGTCTTTCTGAGCTGTAATTCCAACCATCTAGGAAAAACAAAATGTTTTGCAAACCAAAAGCTTATTCCAGGAACTTAACAAAAAGCTGAAAATCCAAGTGGTGTCAACAGGGTTACATGCTGCTACTTTGAATGAAGGTACCATGTCATAAGTGGAAGTACATTACCACAAACATTACTGCAAGCTGTCATAACTCCTTTTATGCTTTCAACTCTCACTTCCAGCAACAACATCCAGCCCAATCTGTATCACAAATTAGTACTGATGCTACATGAGGCAGCTGAGCTGATCCAGCACTTTGATGGATTAGGCTAGTAAATGAAAGACATTTGTCTTTCTCACCCAATCTGGACCATATAATTTTTCCCTCTTCTCTTGCTCCACTTCTGGTTGCTTGCTGAACTCTTTCCTGAACCAGTGCAGCTTTCCAAGCCAATGGAACACCATTCTCTATTTGTCTTTTTCTGTATAATGTTGTTAGGTTATTGTTAAATGGGCTGAATGAACTCATATAGAGGAGGTCAGACAAGCAGCATAACCAATCTTGGGGAGCAAGCAAAGACAAATCCACAGCTGGAAGTCAGAAGTTTTTGTCTTTGGAGGACAGAGAGATGTCACATCTTCTCTATCTTTCTCCCATCTTTTCACCCCATATGACAGGTACAAAAGTAACCTGGATACCTGCTGCTTCAACTCTGCAGGACATCTTTTTCTACAACAGGGAACTTTCCTCTGATTGACAGATTACTGCACCAAAAGCAATGCCTTTACAAACAGCCCTTTTTCTGCCCTTTCCAAAACTGCTGCTCTTTATTTGTCAACTGACTTTGGGAAACTACATGAAGGTTTTGCAGTGAGAAACCAAAGTAAATAGCATGTGCAGCAATTAATAATGCAAATCAGAGAGTTATGAAACTGTAAAGACACGCTGCATGAATCATGCACATTCCCTGGCTGGGAATTCAGGGAGTGATTAGAATCATAGTACAGACTGTTTATAGTAGGAAGGAAAAGATGACACCTTTCTCTGCATTCCCCCACACCCACACCACACAAATGAGTCACTGAATTAAGGTGCTACTCTACCTGAAAGGTCACTGCTTTCAATCCTGCGCAGATCTGAGTCAGCCCAGAACAACTTGCCCAGCTGGCTGTCAACAGCTAAGGCGATGGGCTTGCTCAAACCACTGAAAAAAAGGACTTCTCGCTCAGTTCCATCCAATGCTGCTCTCTCAATTTTAGGAGATCTCTCCTGGAGGTTGGTGAAATACATGTATCTGGAACAGGAATGATTAGAGGAAAAAAAAGGTTCATTTGATCTTTCCACATTTTTGCTATAAATCCAAGACATCTTAACAATTGTCAAAGTTGGTTTTCATTCTGACAAACAGAAAACAAGCTGCAGCAAGAAAACAACTTGATTCTCAAAACCCTGGGCCTGAGTTTTCCCACATACCCTTTCTCTGGATTCACCACAATGGCTCTGGGTCTATCCTGATCCCCCTTGAGCACCACTCCCATGGGTCTCCCATCCAGGCGAGTGACGTTGATGACGTTGGTGGCCTCACAAGTCCAGTAGATGTAGCGGCTGTAGATGTCAATGCTCAGGTCGTAGGGCTGCATATCCAGGTTCTGATTGGGAACTGGACTTGTCACAACTGTGAGGCTCTGCAAAGGAAAGAGAAACAACACACAGGAGAACATTTAATCTTAATCTAATGTGAATAACTTTATTTGCTATGGATGCACCATGTCTAACTACTGCTCAGGAAAAGGAGACAGCCAAAATATTAGCATAAAGTGAGGAGAGACCCAGGTTCTGTTGCCACATCAACCCTTTGATAGGATTGAAACACATGGTCCTGATGGTTTGCTGTAGTGGCCATCACACAAGCTGACTGCAGCTTGTAAGACTTTGCAAGTTTGACCAGTAAGTCCAAATTGTCTCTGTGTTCAAGGTCCAGAGTCAGCTCCTGTATTTCCTCTACTTTTTTGACAAGAGTTCAGTTTGGATAGACCCAAACCCAGCACATTTAACACTCTACAATAGAAATGTACCACCACTAATTCCCAAAGCTGCAGTTGAGCAGAGAAAAACAAAGGCAAAGTGAGGCCAGACAGCACTTGAAATGCTGGCCTCATTCTTCTCCACCATTGCTGCCACCTCAGTTGGAGGACATGAGGGAGGTTAAGAAATGGAAGGCAGCTCTGCCAATGATGGAAAGGACATCAGCTAGTGTACAACACTGACTTCAGAGCATTTCCAGCTAACACCTTACTAGTTCAAGGTCTTGCCTTCTACTGGTCTAGACTTCTGGAGTTGTCATGCCTTTTTCTTCTTTTTTAATTATTATTACTTTTAGAAAGAACTTCATCAACATATTTCATGGACTTTTCTAAAATTCTGAAGAGGATTAATACATCAGTAAACATGGCCTACATAAACATTTTGGAAGCCATGGTTATGAAGTTATCAGCCTCTACCCTCTCATCCTCAAATTAAACTTCACCAGATAATTTGCCTAACTTTATTTGGTTTGTCACCTCTATGAAATGCTGTGCCTGCAAGTCTTCCATTTGTTTATGCTGCTGAAGCTGGCAAAAACATGGTGGCTTTTGACTAGTTTTGGGTATTATTTAGATATTCCAAAATTAAAAGCATTGCTAAATTAAGAGTTAAGGCTGAAGGGCATACAGCAGGCTCCAACTACTACCACACCCACCACCAGAAACCACACTCTTAAAATTCAACTGAATATAGCACCTCTCTTGTGTTGTGTTGCTCATCTTAGTCTCTTGCTCCTCCCACATTCAAAAAATCAGGTAGAAAAGATATATTTTAAAATGCAAAATCAAATAAGCAGTCACTGGTCACAGTTAACCTCACTAAACTTGCATATTAGGTTTGTATGGCCAGGTTTTGGTTTGGGGGGGTGGGAGGGGCTATAGGGGTGGGTTCTCTGAGAAGGTGCTGGAAGCTCCCCCCATGCCCAACAGAGCCAATGGCACTGAATCCAGGATGGTCCCATCACCAGCAAAGGCTGGGCCAATCAGGGATGCTGGTAACACCTCTGGGATAACATATTTAAGAGGAGAAAAAGTTATTGGGCAGAAGCAATTGCAGTCAGAGAAGAGTGGAATGAAAATATGTGAGAGGAACAGCCCTGCAGACACCAAGGGCAGTGAGGAAGGAGGGGTAAGAGCTGCTCCAGGATTCCCCTGTGCCCCTGCAGCCAGTGGAGGGCACAGGGGTGCAGAGATCCATTGCAGCCCCTGGAGGAGCCCTTGCTGGAGCAGTGGGATGCCCAAAGGAGGCAGTGACCCCATGGGAAACCCATGGAGAGAAGAGCCCACACTGGAGTTTCCTCATGGGACATGTGACCCTGTGAGGGACCCAGGGCCTGTTCCTGAGGGACTGCACTCCATGGGAAGGACTCACACTGGAGCAGTTCACAAAGCAAAACATAGCCCATAGGAAGGACTCATTTTAGAGGCAGAAGTTCATTGAAGACTATCTCTGGTGAGAGTGACCCCACACTGCAGCAGGGAAAAGACTCCTCTCCATAAGTAGGAAACAGTGGCAGAACAAAGTGTGATAAACAGATTGTAATCCCTTATCCCAAACCATGAGCCTTTTGCTGTATCTTGTCTCCCTTGTCCAGTTGAAGAGGGAAGTGACAGGGTGATTTGGGTGGTGTTTGGCCTCCAGCCAGGGTTTAACCACCACAGCCTGTATTACCTTTTGTCTTCTACCCTGTGGTATTCACATACTCTTTGAACAGAGAGAGACATAATTCTTTCTCCAAGGATTTTTCCTAGGGAAGGCAGTGAGAAAGCTCAGAGAGAGAAAAGAAAACAATTCTTATCTCTACTTGCTGCTCCTGTTGTTTGGCACATGTGGAATGTTTCATGGAGATTGTTTACCAAAAGGAATTTGTTAATTTGACTCTGCTGATGGTTGTTTGGACTGATTGACCATTTAGGTCAAAGCTCTGTCGTAACTGTCTGTAAGGGGTCATGGGTTTTTCTTTAGAAGGTTAGTAGTGTGATATAGTATTAGTATAGTATAGAGTATAAGATGTAATGTAATATAGTATAGCTTAATGAAGCAATTGTTCACCCTTCTGAATCCCTGGAGTCAGAGCTCGTTACTCCCACGCCGAGGATGTCCTGCATCGATACTACCCTACTCTACTTTCTCTGTATTCTCCAGTCAAATACATTTTCCCATGCCTGCTACATCTTTTACAGGTTGAGTCTAGTCACTCCATGCCCCTGTGATTTACAACAACTCTCTTCCTATCTGCTCCAGAACCTGGGAGGCTCCAGACACAGCAGTGTGCTCACATGGTTCCAGCCTCCTCGTTTCAGAGGATCTACCCCTGCACTCTTCTCACGTACCTTTGTCACACTCCCGTTTCTCCCAAGAACCTTCCCTTCAATGTTTCATATCTCAAATATGAGCTTCAAACAGCTTCCAGACAAAAGACAGTGCTGAGCAAATAATGTGCTGGCAACAACAGCATGCTCAAGCTGGCCTTAGTTTTCCATGTTTTATTTATTGCTGCACCTCCCAGATTTACTGACTGAGGACTCCCAAAAACTGTAGATGACAGTGGTTCTGCCAAGGGACAGTAACCTATGGGGAAGTCTGTACATCTAAATTATCCCCATCATTGTTTGGCACAGGAATGCCCAACGTTGAGCAGCTCCACCCCCTGAGGATACCTGGCTGCCATCTTCCTGTGCCTTGCGGATAATGTTCTGCCGAGAGTCGATCCAGTAGAGCTGCTTGTCCAGGGGGTCGTAGTCGATGGCGCGCACGTTGCGGAGGCTGTGGATGGGCAGGATGATATCTGGGCTCTGCTGCTCGTCTATCACCATGCGGTTAATGGCGTTCTTCTGGCTGAACAACAGAAAGGTGGTAGGAGCTGCATGGGTTAAAAAAAGAAAAGGGGTTGAAAGGGTTACATGTGGCAACAACACTGGGCATTTTTTTGTTTAAGAATGACAACTACAGTCCATAACCAGACATCTATTTCATTCCCCTTTTCCCTCTTCCTTTGCCAAAACCAAACGAAAAATCAACACATAACAATCCCAATCTCTGATGAGTATGAAAAGCCTTTCAAATTAACTCTTTTTACTATAAACGTACATATGTGAATGTGATAGGCAAGATCAGATTTTTTAAGTGGCAGGATTAGTGAAGACTTCTGTCAAAAGCATCTCAAAGAAGAATGGTCAATTATGCCTCTCAAAGAACTGTCCATTTTCTAAAGGGGTCTCAGGGAAATGCAGCTCCACTATATTGAAGTTGAACCCATTGCTAAGGGCACTTCTCCTTGCAGAGGAAGGTAAGAAAAAGCCAGCGCTGGTTCCTTATTTAGATGTTTCAGGGAAAAGAGATTAACAGTGGTTCAGTCTCGTTCCTACAAATCCTTTTTCTGCCTGTACTGGAATGAAACAACTAATTCACAGGAAAATGTCTTAACTGTGTGTGAGGCTGTGTTTTTTGAGAAAAATGCATTTGGTCTTCTCAAAGCTAAGTATCTTTACTATTTCTAGGTGGTTATCTGGGAATGACAACCTGCAATGAGAAAAAGAAATCTGATATTCTGGCCTGCAAAAATTTCCTGGACAAAAATGTTTGTTCTTTGTAATTAGAAATACCATCAAAGAGCAGAAGGTAAGATTTCAACACCCCATACAACTGTAGTTTACCAGCTGTAACTTACAGTAAATACACAAAACATTTAATACATCATTGAGAAAAATTATCTCTGTATTACATAGCTGGGTCAGAAATCAGAGAAGGCAGTGAAAGCATCTTCCTTTTTCAGAGGGTTCTTTTCAATAATGCTCTACCTAAAGCCACTACTGTGCAATATGGTACAAGAGCAAATTGCCAGAAATGCAGCTTGAAGCCTCCCTGAAGTTTGTACAATCAATCCTCTACAGCCCAAGCCTGTAGCGAGATTAGCAGTGGGACACTGCATTCATTTACCAGCCTGTAAAACAGGTAATGCAGCACCTGGGAAAGGGGAGGAAGCAAAAGTCTCCTAGAGAACATCATCACCTTGCTTTGTTATTTTAGCATACACTTTGAACAGCTATTCTGACTGCTGGGGAAAAAAAAAGGCAGGGAGGAGTTTCCTTGGAAACTAACACTCTCTCCTAACATCCTATAACAATCAGGCCTAATTGCAAGGTATTTTTGCTTTCTGGAAAATCTCTGTTTTCCCTCCAAGCACTTCTCCAGTAATTTAAGCTGCCTTCTATTTAGCTCTAAACTGTGTAAGAAAGCACACACAAAAAAAAAAAAACAACCCAAAAAGTGAAGACAAGTTTATATGAATGTGTACAGCAAAATAATGGATTCAGAAACATCAGAATTCCTACCAAAAAATATTATGATAGAAATGGAAAGGGAAAAAACTTAAGGTAAAACAATGAAGATAAACATGCAAGCACCTAAAATTATTTCTACTCTTCCCCAAAGATACCCTCTCACTTTCTAAGACCGCCTGGATTACAACTTTGAATTGATGGCTCATTATAAAAAGCAACAGCAGAATTTCTCCCCTTGAGACTCCACATCTCTGAAACAGTACCAATTTCAGAAATCCCTTTCCAGTTTTCATCATTCTCCCTCCCAATAGTCACATATTTTAACTGTATTTTTGGCAGCAGGCAGATGGAGTGCATTGAGTATGTCTCCTGTGTAACCCTGCCTTCCAACTTCATGACACGTGGTAGTCTGAAGAGATCTCACTGGAGTATAATTAAAAAAACCTATGCATGCATGAGCAGGGTATTCTGGAAGGGAGGACCTCTAGACAAGGCCTGGACTAATAATGTTCAGGAGGTACATATGCAAGTAATACAGGCAAAAGAAAGTTAAAACAATTCATGCTCCCATTATAGTGTCCAAAAAAAGGAATTACATTATACACAGAAAGGCCTAAATCTCCAATTAGCTACAAACGAGAAGCTGGAAATTTCCCAGGTTTGAATATAGCAGAGAAAAACTCCTAATACCACACAAAGAGCCCTGAACTGTACCATGGGGGAAATGGTTCTATTTGCTCACAATGTATTTCCTATATTTTGCTCCTTGCTCTGTTTCCAGGAGCATTTTCACAAGCAAAACATGACCTTTGATCATTCTGCTATTTTTTCTCCACTGGAAGTCAAATTCCTCCACCTAGAAATCACAGTCCCTATCAGAGAGATGCCTCTAACTTGCACAAACAAGTGAAAGTATCAGGGTGAAAGAATCCAGCTGTCATGCAAGGGGCCATTGTAATAAGAACAGGAGGAGAAGTACAGAACACGTGGGGAGTAGAAAAGCACAGTTTTTTGAAAAGCATGGTTTTCAAAAAATGCCATGAGGTGGCATTTGTGCAACAATCTGCCCAGCTTTTGGCTTTAAGACAACAGTTGGATGTCTCTACTCATGCATAATGTGGATGAGATACAATCTGTCTCTCTGTACCAGGAATCTGTTCACCCATTGACTAATGTGAATGACACCAGTGGAAATCAGCCATCCAGAGTTGCTGCCAAAATTATGAGAGCTTCACTGCAGCCAGTTATTGAGAGATGGATAAATTATTTGGTTAGAAACTAATTACACACAGCCTGAGGGACCTTGTGGTTTGTATTCTGCACAACAATAAAGAAAAATGGGGCTTGGCTGCACTGAGATTAGGAACCAGACTGCTGGGGAAGCCATGGAGCCCAACCCATCCTCACTGAGGAAAAACACTTGTAGAGGTCTGAGAGTGGCCCACCTCAACATCTCATCAGCCAGCAAACACAGCTACTACAGAATGAAATCCTGACCCCATAAAAACTGCACAACATCTAGAATCCAGACTAAAGTATCACATATCCTTTATGCCAGGCAAGACTAGGAATACATAAGCAGATAAATAAACAAGCAAGTAAGCACTTGAAGAGGGTCTCACAGAGACACAGAACCAAAACATTTTTAGATTTTGTGTTTGCGCAGATATAGCCAAGCCACTAGAAAGTTCACTAACAGCCATTCTTCTTATTTAATTAAGATAGTGGTATGTTGCAAGATTATTTTCTTTTTGCTTTCAACATCCTATGTAGTCTTAAAACCCAGAGTAAGATACTACTACTGGAAAACTGTAAAACTCTTCTGTCCTCCCAGTACAATGCTGGCATGGGTCACTCAACACATGTGCTCCTGCATTTCCTGTTCATTCCCTATGGCTTACCACTGCAGGTCCTGTTGTCAGAGTTCAAGGAATAGTGAGCTGGGCAGCCACAGACAAAGCCTCCCACGGGGACAGCCAGGCACAGGTGGGAGCAGTGCCCGTTGCTGGAGGCACACTCGTTCCAGCCCGCCTGCCGGGAGGAGTGGAACACCAGGATGTCCATCACGTAATCCAGGTGGCCCTGGATGATGGTTCGGTTCTGCCCGCTGGTCTTGTTGGCCCGCTCGATGCTGCGGCGGCTCCAGTCTGTCCAGTAAATGTAATCCTGGTACTGGGTCAGCCCAAAGGGGTGGGGCAAATCATCAGCTATGATCTCACGGTCCAGGCCTGTGTCCAAAAAGAAGGGACAGAAAAGTGGAGTTACATGGGCACAAGCAGTGCACTGTTGAACATGTCCCCTGCCCAGAAAGGTTACCATGCAATTATTTGAAGTTATTATTTCATCATTACAAGAGTAAATTACAAAGTAATGTACAGTAGTCAAAAGGAATCTCAGAGCCTATCACAGAAATGTGCTAATCCTGCTTGTCAGTCACAGAAAAAATGTGGTTTACTGAAGAAAAAATTTCAATTTCAAAAATTATCAGGGTTCTCCGAAAGATTCTGTCCTTTCCCTCCTGTGGTATTTTTTGGGGTTTCCCGTGGCAGGAAGGAATGAATTTGAGTCTATGTTTTGAGAAGGATATTATATTATATCATATCATATCCTATATTCTACTATATTCTATTCTATATTCTGCTATTCTATATTATGCTATACTAAACTATTCTAAAGAATACAGAAAGAATACAGACAGAAGGCTTAACAAGATAATAATGAACTACTCTTGTGACTCCTTCCAGAGACTCAACATAGCTGTGATTGGTCATTAAGTCAAAACAATTCACATGTCGGATAAACAATCTCCAGCCACATTCCAAAGCAGCAAAACATAGGAGAAGCAAATGAGATAATATTGTGTTCTTTTTTTTCCTGAGGCTTCTCAGCTTCCCAGGAGAAGAATCCTGGGCAAGGGGATTTTTCAAAAAATATAATGGCACCACCCTCCTTCCCAAAACTGACAGGATGCCTCTCAATCTAATGCAGGATCCTGACACTGCATTTCCAGTTGAGCATCTCTTGCAGCACACTTTTCCCACTGCTTATAAAAAGAAAATTGTTATGAACTTAATGAAATACTGCATTGCATTATGAGAAAAATTAAATGTACAAGGCTAAAATAACTTGTCTATGGAATGTCACAACATTCCAGAGCAGCCAGAAAGTCAGGACAGGGAACAGCTAATTGTGTATACCATGGAAATGTTAAGAGATCTTAAGGAGCAGGACATGGCAGGGGGAAATTGTTTCAACTCTGTTTTATCAAGCACTTCATTACCATGGTACCTCCTGCTGTGTAGTCACACCAAATGAACAGGAGATGATGAAGCACAAAGCAATTCCCTCTTTGCACAGAAGTCAAGGATGCACAGCCCCACACTCTGCTGTCACCAGCCACAGACACAGGGGAAAAAGAAGCTCTAATGCTGTTTCCAGTCCTACCTTTCAGAGGGAAACATGGAGCAGGCCTCCAAAGCACACCAAAATATATGAGAAGCTGAAGAAAAGCTTTTCTATCACACATAATTCCCATATTGCATTTTCCTGTTTTGATCTTCTTCTAGCTTTTTTCCACTGCAAGCATACTGTTTAAAGCAGACTAACTCCTTTAGCATTAAATACTGGCTAATTAATAATGCTTAAATATTAGCTATTGTTACTGCTAATTTGAATAATTTAGCACACAACGAGGCAGTTCACTCATGTGGGTACTGAAATGTTAAAACAAGGTACTGTGCAATTCTGAGAAGGCCTAGGTCCTCCACACAGTACTCTGGAACAGTGAAAGAATAAAACATTCCACCTCCATTTAGCTGCAATAACCAGTTTATAAAATCATCAGAGACTCTAGCACAAAAGAACTCTCGTGCTGATAAGCACTAGCCAGGAAAAGGTCCATAATATGCAGAATACAGGGGGAGAAAATGCCTGAGGATACTAACAAAGATATAAAACCAAATTGTATTAAATTTCATGTTGAATAAGATGTTATCTACTTGTTGACTTTCTTTCTACCTTTGTTATGTATTTTCTAGTGCTTTTCAGAGTAGCAAAACAAGACCCTCCAAAACACTACAAGATGACATCTTTGTCCTACATATAACTGGAAATATGCACACCTTGTGTAATTTTGACTTTCTGAGCAACCCAATCACTTAAAAGAAAATCAAGGCCTTGCTGACCACAGTGTCACATGAACATGAATTATAGAAGTGAACATTAAAGACGTGCGAGGTCAAGAAATTTCATTTTTGTCTTATGATGTGTATCTTTGCATTATTTAAGCCACAATTTGCCATGAGGGAGCTGCAAAAAGCAGCACTGCCCTCAGGATGCTGCCCAGGGCTCTGGGGCTCACCTAACATGTTGGAGGACTCTATCAGGTTGGTGTCCAGGTCGGTCCAGTACAGGCGCCTCTTGGCGTAGTCGATGGTCAGGCCGTTCGCACGCCCCACGTTTGGCACCAGCGTGGTCCTCTCACTGCCATCCATGGCAGCCCTGTCAATCTTGGGCTTGCCACCCCACTCAGTCCAGTACATGAACCTGATTAGAACAGAAGAAAGAAAAATAATTGCATTCAATCCAAGAGAACTCAAGAGGAAAACCAAAACAAAAATCCTTAGAAAGCATAAGAAGAATCCTTAGAAAGCAAAAGAAGAGCTGTAAATTCAAGCATTTATTAAGACCCATTGTGCTAAATTAGTTTTTAGGTTTTGGGTTTTTTTTCAAAGTAGAGGCAAGAAAGTGAGTCAAGTTTCCTCAAAATGCTTCCAACATTATTTTTTCTCACTTGGACCTGGATTTTCACCAGCAAGTTCTGTGTGACAGCACTTTGCTAATAACTAATCCATGCATGTCATTTAAGAAGCCGAGGCTGGCAGTCAGGCACCTTCATTTATACCTGGTTATTTAGCAGGGTGTTTTTCCAGAGCACTTATCTTCTGTTTCTAGTCAGCTGTCTCTCAAATGGAAGAACACAAAAAGATAGATATGCAGGGTACTTTTGTTAAAAGGTGCCACACAACTAAGTCAACCAGCCACATATACAAGTGTCTTACATCTCAGCCAAGATACACAAATCTGTTTGGCATTTCCACAGGAGCAAAAATACAGTTATTACATACTCACATGCCACCTTATGCCTCATTTGGAAGAAGGACAGACTTGCATATATTTATATTTTCTTTAGGCACTGCACAGTAGAGTAGGATGTATATGTATATATTATATATTTGATGGCTAGTTAGTCACTTCTTCCAAAATATGAAGCTGATACCATTCCAAAATAAAAGTGAGAGGCAGCTATCCAATATTTATGCCTTTGGGTTTTAATAACTTTAGTAACAAACTCCAGGGAAGTCTTTCAGTTCCAACCAACTGCACAATAGAAAAGGTTACTACAGAAACTGATGATCAACAGGGAGAAATTCACTAGATACCAGGAATATGTGCAAATTTTTCTTAAAAATTTTGCAAGTACTTTGTGTATAAATTTTGCAAGTTGGACACAGCAGACAGCCAAGTGTTAGAATTGCCCCCATGGCAGCAATGCCTTGAAAACTTCCATTTAAAGTACAACTATGCTGTATGTATATTTATATAAGTATACATAATATATAAGTATACATAATATATAAGTATACATAATATATAAAGTATACAGCTATGCTATTGTTGTAAGGAAAAAGGGGTGTTCTGACCCAAGTAATTTTTTTTCTGATCTGTGGTAAAGACACAAAGCACTGAATGATGATAATCCTTGGGAAAAACCTACTTCCAGTGTAAAACTAGAATCATCCATCACAGCCTTTTGTTACAAATGAGTAACTGGATCTAAGAATCTGATGCTGAGTTCTCATCCAGGCAACCCCTGACACATCAGGGCTGAATACAATCCAGGATCCCACTGGAGGTGACCACTGCCACCACCTTGTTGAAATAAAGCAGAAGGAATATGTTTCAAATTCTCTGCATTGCTGTAGCTCTCACAGTGCGTCTGGGAACTGTGATAATGTCATAAGCCTTGTAAATGAAGTTCCTTCATTTGAAAAATAATAGAATATTGGTATAACCTCAAAAAGTTTTTGCAGTAATTAGTTATTGTCGAGTGAGCATTTCAGGGTAGAAGAGCTATTTCAGAAGCTGAAGAGTTAGATTGACTTGCCCCATTCCTTCCTCCCTTTCCCTGTTTATTGTCCTACTTTGGCTATTACACTTCAATCCAACTGAGAAGTTTCTTCTCAGAAAATCTTTCATTTGGGGCATAGGTGAATACAATTGCTTCCATTCCTTCTCTGTCCTTCCTTTGTCTGTACAAACTAAAAGGTTTCCTTATCTGAAGAAGTAAATACCTTCCTTATGCTCAGATAATAAACTTTGCTCTCCTACCTTCAAATTAAATCATTTAATACCTTTATTGGCCCCTAACTTGCAATAAAAAGAATCCTAATTTCTAAAATGATAAATATATTCCTGTCAATGCTATAGTCCTTTTCTGATTAATGAATTCCATAAACCAAAAACTACTTTCATTCTGCGGTTAATTAAAAAACTAAATATAAATCCCTTTCTAATGAGCTGCTCTGAATTTTTTTTTTTAATATTTTAATGATTATTCAGGACACTAAGAGTGTATTTCTCTAAATTATCAGGTTGTATTCCACAGCTCAGCTCTCTCAGGGTTTACAGGCAGCGCTTAACCACCATGCCCTAGAGGAAGCATTCCAATGTTGTTTTTCACTGTTCACGAGCACAGAATTAAATCAGCGAGTTACCCCTCGGCAGGGTCCAGTGCCAGAGCCCGGGGACTGTCGAGATCTTTCCACACGAGCACCTGGCGGTGCTGCCCGTCCAGCTTGGACACCTCGATGCGGTTGGTGCCCGTGTCAGCCCAGTACAAGTTCTTCCCCAGCCAGTCCACAGCCATGCCCTCGGGATAATCCAGGCCAAACTCCACCACGTGTTCCAGCGCGCTGCCATTCATAAACGCTCTGCTGATGGTCTGCAGGGACACAAAGATACACAGGCAAATTAGAAAACTTACCAGTCTGTCACTGGGCTGCTTGTTTTCTTTGTTGGATTTTAAACACTTTCAGATTTTAGACATCTCATAGGAAAGAGGATCTTACAATATGCTACTTATTTGCAAAGCAAACAATGCTGCTATTCAGAAGTAATGATTTACTGCGCTCTGTGAATGTATTCTGTGTCAATTACAATAGCGTTTCACTGGGGAAATAAATGGGATAACTAGTCTGGTTGAATTAAGCATCTACATGACAAAGTGACCTTAATAACTCAGTGCCAACTTCGAGGGGGAAATATTTTGGCTCTCCCAGGACTATACAAAAGCATCAATGTTATAGCACGGAACACTATTTAAAGCAGCCTAATGAAACAAGAGTGCAGGACAGAACAGCAAATAGAAGAAAACAACCAAACGACTGATGAGCTCAGTAGCTTCAGTACTGATGGCTAAATTTAATTTCACTAAGCATAATCTCTTCCTGGACTTTATCCAAAAGACTTTTTTTAAGTCTGCTATCAGGATCAGCCTGTGATAGCAGATACAGCCAGAATTCCATTTTAATAATATATTAGAGTTTAGGCATTCCCTAAATGAATCATTTCTAGCCTGAAAATGTTAGAATAGTACAGAATTATTTTGGCAGACATGGGTTACCTTTCCATGTGCTCAATATTCCAATCTGCACACACTCTTTATACTCACAACCAATCAGAAGTTAACAAACCCTGATTTTGGTTTACTTCCTAGTTTGAACATAACCTGCTAATTATGCCCCTTTGTGACAGCAGGGCAGTTTATAGATCAGTCTTCAAGTGTATCACTAATGCAGCTCAAAAGAATATCATGCTTAGGGAGTTCAGCCAAGTCACCTCTTGGAGACTCATTTAAACTCTGTGTTTTTAACTGCTATGATTCTCCAATTGTGAAAGTCCATAAGTTATTGTTGGCACATGTCTCAAGTCAGTTACAGAAAATGTAAAAACGAAACTCTTTTACATATCCCTTGAATTTTGCAAACCCTAAAGATCTCACGTAGCAGCTTAATAGCCAACATGGACTAAATCTCTACCTTCAGTGAAATGTCAGTCCAGTAAATGCGATTGTCTGTCACATCAAAATCCAGAGCAGAAGCCTCCTTGACTCCGGTGAGTGGAATAGCAACGTTGTTATTGTTGGTTTCTAGGGAGATGCGCCTGATGTCTGCTCTCCTGGAGAAGAGCAGGAAAGCTTCTGGCACGATGCAGGTCCTCATGTCACTGATGAGCTCCAGGCCGATGGGGCAGGCGCAGCGGAGGCCTTGTGGTCGGTACAGACACAGGTGGCTGCAGCCGCCGTTGTCTTCTGCACAGGGGTTTGTACCTAAGCAGGCAGTGAGAGGAAAAACAACCATTGCAAACTGCCTGCAGGTGAAAGATGGAGCTAATCCTCACATGCATCAGCCACACTATGAGTCCTCCAAGCATACATGCAGTTTTTCTCCTTGTATTCTCTGATCAAATTATTTTTCATTCATTTCCTGGAATTCTTTAGACAGACCTTACTCTCCTTGGCTGGAAAGCCAGTGATTGTTTTCCTTACACCAAGAAACAAACACAGCACTAGGGGAAAAGGGATCTGGGCTACAACAGCTACAGATGATCCCAATTCACAGCACAAGCACTGAATGCATGGTAGGTGTATGTTCTGCTGCCTTTTACAGTACACTCGTCCAGCTACATAGCCCCTTGCATTCCTGCAGGTACAAAACTTGCAGAACTATTTTCACATCCATTCAATGGTCTCTCCAGGATGCAAGCGAAGCAGCTCTTTGCAATACTCACTTATGTACCTGCACATGCTGAAAACTGAACTAAGAGAGGCTTGGCACTAAGGAGTTCAATTGGCCAAAAAGTTGCAAAGAGGGCTGCATTCAAAACATGGTACCTTGGGGCATCAGCCACACAAAGATACATATCAACTAATTTCACTCCTTTCCTGCAGTACAATCCAGACAGCGAGAAGCTGCAGGATACTCAGGTACTGTGATGAGTTCTGTGATGCTACAATTACACTGTTACCAGTGCTTGGATAGCCTAAGATAGGCAATTTAAAGCTAGATGCTGCTTTTTTACAGCACAAACTCTACAGGGCAGGAAGTACTTCTAGGTATTTTTAAAGATAATTTTCTAATATTAATGGACTAAAACTGGCTCATTCTTAGCTTTTGCATACTGGGAGCACATGTTCAGCTTGATATTCTTCCAAGACACAGAACTGAAGCTCCTCACAGAAGACCTAACTTATTGTATTTGCTGGGAAATGTCCTGACGAAGGCAGGAATGATGTATCTGACTCCATGTTCTCAGAAGGCTAATTTATTATTTTATGATACTGTATTATATTAAAGAATACTATACTATACTAAAGAAAACAGAAAGGATACTTACTAAATGCTAAAAAGCTAATAATGAAAACTCATGACTCTTTCCAGAGTCTCGACACAGATTGGCCCTGATTGGCCAATGAGTCAAACAACTCACACCAGAATCCAATGAAACACTCACCTATGAGTAAACAATCTCCAAACACATTCCAGACAAGCAAAACACAGGAGAAGCAAATGAGATAAGAATTGTTTTCTTTTTCTCAGAGGCTTCTCAGCTTCCCAGGAGAAAAATCCTGGGCCAAGGGATTTTTCAGAGAATACGAATGCTACACTAACCCACCCTATCAAGCTGCACCTGCAGTTATCACGCCAAAGGACTGAATTCTGCCCATTTCTAAAACTCTGCAGTACAGCACTGCTGACATTTTCTATCCCATTGTCCCTTGGCTGATGAGCAGCCCACTCACCGATGACCTGATGGACGTTGGTGGCTTTCAGGCCCATCAGATCGGGCAGCTGATCGATGATGATCTCTCTCTCTGCCGTGCACTTGTGCACACGCTCAATGCTGCGCCTCTGCCAGTCTGTCCAGTAAATGTAGTCTCCCAACAGAGTGAATCCAAATATATGAGGCAGCTTGTCTTCCACCAGGACTCTCCTACCAGTTCCATCAGCATTCATGACCTATGAATAGAGACAAACTTTTTAGATATATAGAATAAACCTGCCACTATTTGGCAGATTAACAAACTAGCTGCTCCACGGTCAGGCTTCAAATTAAAAAATAATCTCCTATGCATTATAATGCTATCAATGTTACACAGCATCCTAATAAAAAAGAAGAGACTCTTTATTAACAGGTACTTTCTTGTAACCAGATCATAATGTGGAATTATGACACAACAATTGTTAGCTTTGCTATAGAAACTATTATTATGTAATAATTGTTACTCCTGTTATGACTCTCTCATTTCTGACCTGAGTTTTGGTTTAGTTCTAAAGAGGAGTCACTGTGTTTTACACAAATGAAGACAAATTTATAATGGCCAAGGAGTTCTGGCTCAGGATCTTCTAGTCCACAGTCCCTCCCAAGTGAGTTTTGCCCATATTACAGAGAGCATTAAGAGGAAACCCCCACAAAAATACTGGGAGACAAACAGTGAAGAAGATCTACAGAGCATATTTATATTCCCCAGTCTGAATAAGGAACCAGTTTTACATCCTTCAAAATTAAGCACAGTAATTTTTTTTACTACAACGAACAGCTGTAGTCTGTAAATAATTGCATGCCTTTGATCAAGACACTTGAATTTACTGTGCCATTTTTCTCTACTACTAAAAAGTAGTAATACCTAACTTCCTCAGTGAGGCACTGAAAGGATTAATTAAACATATGTATGCATGTTCAAGTGATCGAGTGCCTTATGAATGCCAAGTATTATTATTAAATGTACCACACTGACAGGAGTAAAGAGTCCCATGTTTTAAGACAAGATTAAAAATGGTTCAGTGCTGCAATTTTTCAGAAAAAAAAATCTTTCTGAAATATTTCTACTTGTTTCAAGGCCATAGCTTAAGTTTACAGTATGTATACCACCCTTCAAAACCAGGAAAAAAACCTCCAACCAACCTTAACATAAAAACTTTCAGAAACAATGTGATTCATAAAATCCAAGGTAGCATACTAACCCCTGAAACATTACAGCATCCTTCCCACCACCCAAGCATGTTCTAAGTAAAGGCCTGGATAAGGGGTGGTTTATTAAACCACTGTTTTCAAACCTCTCTCACTTAGGGAATTGAGATAACCACAAACAAATCTATATGGCTTCCCATCCTTCCCATGGCTCAAACCCAAAGATTTATGCAATGACAGCCTTCAGGATCAACTGGTTTAGTACCTCAGACTAGACTGATGATAGCTGGTGGCCAAAATATCTTCCCAGATCACAAGAAATGTAAAGGCTAGTTTGGAACAACTCCTACCCAGGCACATATGAGAAGAGAGGAAAGGAATAAAGAAATGGAACTGAAACACACACCTTTCCCAGGACACAGTCTAATAAAAGATTTATAATATCCCTTTAAAAAGTGGAAGAAATGCTATAACATTCACAATAATTCAATTTCTCCTTAAAACTATACCTTGTCAAACTTCCCAACATTTTGGCACTTATTCTCAGTATTTCAAAAGATTCAGATTATAAAGATTCAGGAACTGAATCTTTATGTGCACATTTCCCTAAAGGGATGTTGCATATTTGCTGGATTGTAGGAATAAGCTCTGTATTTACTTTTGAAGAAAGGTCATCATTACTTTATGGAATTAGCTTATCAAAACCCTTCAGTCCAGCAGAATATGCAGCATACTCCTACAAATGCACTAGTATCTCAAAAATAGATGACTTGTCTGTGGTGACTTGTTTCCCCCTCCCCTTAAACTACAGAGATAAGCCATTTGTTTGCAACTAATTAATACATGGCAATTAGTGCTTACTGAGCAGACCAAGAAGATACACAGAATGGAAGGATGTTAAAAAGTGAACCAACTAAAACCACACAGTAATAAGCAATAAAACATCACCATCACAAAGTAGCATTTTTTAAAATTACACTTTTTGCCTTGTACTTATAAAAGAAAGAAAATTCTCTAAGGGAGTGCTTAACTACTGGCAAAGAAAATTATTTGGAAGGTGTGTGGTGTGAGATGAACTTTCTTTGGCAAACTTAAAGAGCTATTCAAATAAGCTTCCCCCTATACTGAAGAGTCAGGAAAAGAGAAGGGACTTAAGAATAAAGTATCTGCTTTTAATTAATTTTTGGTTTGACACATAAAGGCTATTTTGAAAGACAGCTTTACATCTCCATGCACCTTTCAAGTATTTTCATATACCTGCCACTCTGTTCCTACTGCAATTTTACCTGATATACACATATACATATATATATATATACACACACACACACATACATATATGGTAGCAGCCTCCACACATATATATTTCCATGGCACCATGTTGTCTGCACTGACTTTGGCTGCATGTTAGGTGATTTCAACAGAATTACATCCATTGGCTACAGAATCAGTCTGGTGTAAGGCAGAAGGGAAGTGGCAAGGGATGTAGGGGTGATACATACAAGAAGAATAAAGCAAAAAGGAACAATCACTTAACAACTAGCTTCAAGGGATTTCAGCATCATCTTTTCACATACTCAAACTCAGACAACAATCAAGTCCCAGGCTATGATCTTTGCTGGATTCTTTCCCCTTCCCCAGCTCCACATGGATCAGGCTCCTCACAGTGAAGTCCCACAGAATCCCCCACACAATAAACCCACCTTCAGCTGCTATGGGGCAGTGTCTCCAGAGGTTTATGCTGCTTTTAACCACAATGTGGTGTGAGTTTCACATTCTGAGGCCATTCTGAATACTGCAAATCACAGTGAGAATATAGGCTACAACAGGAAACAGATGTGGTGTAACCACAAACACCACCTTTACTGAAAGAGCAGTAGTTCCATGAAAAAAAAAATTTTTAAAGTGCAAAAATTAAATGGCCTAGACAAAATACCAGATATCCTGCTTGAAGAATAAGGGCTTTGTTTATCTTAAAACAATAATGAATGCAAACCTATAGCCTCCTGAACACACAGCTTATTCAAAGTCAGTGAATTACTGCTGAAAATGTAGTCACATTTTAAAATGCTGTACTTAGTGATCAGCAGGAACAATAAAACAACAACTCTGAAGTGCTACTTCTAATTTAAAGTTACAGGCTGGAATGCACAGTGACATTTTCTAAGGGTCTTGTTAGAAAGATACCTTGCATTCAATTCACTTCTAAGTAGCAGTAATCACTGGGATAAATAGGCTAATGCAGTGAATTTACCTTTCTGATAATCTGGGATTTGAATATATGGTAGTTTAAACTTGTCACTTGACTGCTTTAGGTCTCGAGTTTCATCATGAAATCTATCTCATTTATGAAAAGCTCTGCACAGAGCTGAGCATGGTTGTGCTGGGACCCTGGCAGAACTGCAGACTGGCAGTCCCCTCGGTGCAGTGCACCAAGGGCAGAGGCAGCAGAGACCGAGCAGATGTGCACAGGTTTATGTGCACAGCACTGAAGACATGCCCATCACAGAAAGGGTCTGTCCCTACCAGGGATGCTGAGATCAATACCAGACTAAGAGCCCAGTCCTACAAGGTGTCAAGACTGAGATGAAGGTGATAGAGTGCATAGCATTACCTTTCATCTTAACTCATAAGCACAGTTGAATGTTCAGTAGAGAACTACAGAATCATAGACCAGCCCAGGCTGGAAGAATCCCTGAAAGATCATCTGGTCCATTTTTGGGGGGGAAAGAAGCCTAGATAAGATTATCCAGCATCCTGTCCAGTTACATCTTGAAAACTTCTAGTAAGGGGAGGGACTCTACTACATGCCTCAGTAAAATATTTCTTTCTTATATTAAAATGAAACCTCCCTCAAGGCACCTTGTACCAGTTGTCCCTGTCCTCTCCAATGTGGCACCATCCATGTACTGGGAGAGCCTCCCTCCTCCTCCCTGACTACTCGAAAAATGTGAGCCTTCTCTTCCCCATAAAGAAAAGACCAAACCCCTTCTGTCTTTCCTCACAGGGTGGGTTCTCATCATTCCTTTAGTCACTCTCCACTCTCCCTGCATCTCTGCTGAATTTGGGCACCAGAGCTACACACAGGTGGGTATGGCCTGACATCCCTGAATGGGATGATCAATGTGCCCATGGATGCAGGCCAGGATCCTGTTTGCCTTCACTGTACAGCAGCACACTGGCATCATTTGCCCTCAGTAAACCTGCACTGGCTTGTCCCAAGCATCTGCTTCCTTTGGCTTGCAGGTCTCTAAGAGAACTCTTTCCAGGGACTGGAATAACACTAATGGGCCAGTAGCTTCCCAGGTCCTCTTTTGAATGTACTTGTAAATGATCAGGGGGCAGGTTAAATATCATGCATGCTAAGCTCTTTCTCTGGCTGACAGAGGCAGAGGAAGTCAACAATCAATGAAAATTTATAAACAACACCTGGTAACACTATGTTCAAAAAATATATTACTTAGGAGCATGGAACAGGCCTCTGTGATGGATTGTAAGTCCCCAGCTACAAGATGAAATAATGTTGCCAAAACATTATTTCTTTCATAGACATACATCAGTAAAACAAAAATCCAACCCCCCTAAAACAAACAACCCTTCCAGTAAAAACCATAAGCTCCTCCAATTTCAGATACTTGAACCTAAGTCCTGATTTTTAAAATCAATAGCCTGGTTTTGGACAAATTACAGATACCTTAGCCATTATTGATTCCTCAACTTCAGCATCTTTACCAGCACCACCTTACTCATCCTCAGAGAGGCCAGAAGACCTCAATTAATATGCAGGACCTCAATTGCTCTGCTCAAGTACTACTGCCATCACTGCCCTAGCTCTACAAAATTTTTATCAGGCATCACAGCTGGAAAGCATCTTCCCCCACTGAGTCACAGGAAGGATGGAATTGTAGCATTCACCTTTCTTCTGGAAGGATATGGGATTAGAAAGCCTTCTGACCCCAGGGCAATGCTTGGCATGTCACATGTCTCACAAGTGTAGAACAAACTAGCTTGTTGTTTCCTTGGAACATGTTGAAATATACTCTGCATATATAGGTATGGTTTACCTTACAGTGTGCACAAAACCCCAGACATTTGGCACAGGCTTCTATGATGGAACTGTCACCAAAAAACAAAACAAAACAAAACAAAAAAAAAAAAAAAAAAAAAAAAAAAAAAAAAAACCCAACCAAAACGAACTCCCCCACACACACACACACAAAAACAAAACCCTAAACTCTTCCTGAGCAGATCCTAAATTCTTAACTCATTCCAGTGACAACTTGGGTTTCTCCCAGTAGTTTTAAAGCAGCAGAAAATAATCAGAAAGCATTACCACCTTCACAATTTCAACATGGGTTATGCTAATGCACCACAGGAATAGATACAACTTAGAACAATGAGGTAAAAAGGGGAATTTCTCATGAGTTTGATCATGAGCACTGATCTACTCAAGATGATGGCAAGAAGCATTACTGCAGAACACCCTGCAATACTGAATTCAGAACAAATGCCCCAGATATTCCAACATACCATGGTGAGCAAGGATTGCATTATTCCTGAAATAATTTAGGAATACTCACACTCAAGGCTTAGTTACTTCAGCCCTGATTATCCAGAGGTAAATACCTACACATGCTGTTTGATGCAACAAGTAACAACTCAGTTCATGGCAATGCCAATCAGGGATATGACTCTTCATTGTCTATCTAAATACACATGAATCTTACTTTACAAGGAAAGTGAAAACCAACACTACATGAATTAGATTTATTTGGTTAAAGAAAAGAAATTTGAGCAGCATCTCTCTTAAAAATAACTCTAAGAGATAGCTGGAATGCCTACTAATCATTATATTTACATTTTTTCAGACTGGGTTTAAGAACAACATATTTTCAACTTCTCTAAGCAACATAAACCAGACTGGAATGATTTCACTGTTATGGCTGCAGCAATATGATATAATTAACACATGTATTTACTGCAAAACAGCTGCTCTAAGAGAGAAACAAAGAGATATCTTGTCTAAATTTCCAGTTTTATTAGTCTTCCCTCTAAAAAAGTCTTGATCAACTATACTTTGAGTGAACAACTGAAGCTTTCAATTCAGTTTGAAGAAATCATTCTGTCAGTGTCATTTACTTACTTACAGCATTTCTCCTCAGTTCTAAAACATAAGGAATGAAATGGGAAGTCCTCTCTTCATTGTGGTGAAATCCTGAGGAATCAGCAGAAGGGATCCCTGGAACCCTTTGGATTTGCTTCAGAAACCAAATGCCTCCAGCCAAGTAAGAAATCTTACTGTTAACTGTTTTATAATAGCCATTAACAATTCCTAATTTAACAGTTCCTCAGCACCCCCAGTTTCCTTTAGAGCTCTAACAATTTTTCCAAAGAATTCAAAATATATTTTTCTGAGCATGGATAATATTCCTAATAGGACTGCTGTGAAGATAAACATGTACTAACAGTACAGAGATTAACTTCATAAACACCGTTTCTATCAGGCTAGACACATTGCTCTAAGCTATTTCATTCACAACAGGACAACTTTCTTAGCTCACTGACCAATACCAACAGCAGAAACGTTTTCTATGTGATGGAATTTAATTTTGGAAACAAGTGGTTCAGTTTTTAATGAAATGGCTAAAGTCAGGTTAGGTTACAAGTAGGCAAGGAAAAGATTTTAGAACCACTGTGACAATAACAGATGACATCTCCTAGGCAATCACATACAACAGAAAAAAACACCCTGCATTTTTAAAGAACAGGCTAAGACAAAAAAATGAGTCAAAATGATAAATGAGAAGAGGGATTTTCATGGGGGGAGCTCCTCTGAAAAGATTCAGTGGTAAAACACGTGACTAAAGCCACTTTACTACAGAGAATAATTTTGGTATGTAATCCATAGGGTGGAGAGGCAGCAGTCAGGGAGTGTTCTGTTACCTGGACATAGGCTGTGGGGGCAGCAAAGAAAACTAATGACTGCATTTTGCAACTTACTGTTTAGCAACTAAACCTGTGGGCAGCTACACACAACACTTTGGAGAATGTAAACCAGACTGGCCAAGACCAACCTGAAACCTCACAGTGGGTTTGGGGGAAACAGTTTTACAAGTTCAGCACAGCAATTGCTGATGCTCTTGCATGTGGGCGAAAGCCTCTGTTGCTCTTCTTTCCCAAGGTTCTTTCTTTCAGTGCTTTGCCCCAGAAACTTATTTTTCATTTGTTCTCTACCTAACCTGATGTTTTCCAGACTCTTTAGTGAGAAAAAAAAAAAAAAACCAAAAAACTATAATAGGTTTTTTATAGAGGGGAAAAATGTGGAAAGAAGTTTTCTACTGTTTTACCAAGTCCAAGTGGTTCAGGGAATAGTGCAGTGAGAGACTCAGCCAGTTATGAGATACTTTTCACCTTTGGTGGTAGTAAGCTTTCAAGTTGATTCAATTGCTCCTATTCACTAAATCACTTCTATTCCAAGGGTTTGCATGTCCAAGAGCTTGGTTTTCCTTTTTCCACAGGCTCTTTGCCACACTACAAGATGATGCATGGTACCAGAAAAGATGTTCAGGTTAAGGCTACAAAATCTCACAGCAAAGTAAGAAGCCTCTGTGAAGAAAGCTAAATCATTATTGAGAGTGATTGGAGGTAGATACTTCCAAAGAAGCCCAGGTCCAAGATCAGTACAAGGTTTTGTACACCAATGCAACTCAGCTTGTGAAAAGGGGAAAAAAACCAAGCCAGAATTTTAGAGACTATGGGATAACAGTGGACTGACAAACAGTACTCAGCTGAATCAGAAACACAGGCAATAGCTGAGTATCTCTTCACATTGCTCCCCAGCTTGCCATGAAATATTTGAAGTATGTCAGACTCAGCTGAGCTGATGACTCTGGCTGGGTTGGTTTGAGGGATTTCAGTGTTTTCCCTTAGGTAACCGATACTGGCTGCTAGCAGAGGCTTGTTGCTTTCTAGGTGAGACACCTGGGTAAACCAAAATACAATTTCCTAACTCCAATGTGAAAAATCTGGGAAGCATGTACAACATCTGAATGCAGCTCCAACAGTTATCCTCCAGTCAGCTGCATGCTGGGCCATGGTGACCATGAGGCTTTCAGAGCTATCAGCAGCAAACCAGGACTGCTCATCTTTTAGCAAAGGTTGTAAGAATGTCTCTGAATTCCCAGTGTGAGCAAGTCAGCACAACTTTCTGCTCAAATGTGTCTCAAGCATGGGTACTTGCCTCTGACATGGTGATTCCTGGCTCTCCTTAGAGGTAACAGGAAAAAATCTGTGCTTTTAGAGTAGAACTCATCTAATCTATTATAAACATTTCCAGTGTGGAAGTGCTGATTTCCAACATTTTTATAAAGGCAACATAAAGGAATTTAAATGAGCTGAATGTATCTACATCTCATGAGATGAAACCCACAACAGATTTCAGGATGAATTGCAGATCTATGACAGAAGAAACATTTGAAAACTGAATGCCAAAGTCTTCTCCACATAATTTTTAGGGCAGTAATTTCACTTAGAAAAACACCATGTTTGGTACTCAGATCAGAGAGTCAAGTTACTCTTGGGCAGGAGTTCTGGCTCCATCTCCCCAAGAGCTTCCCTCAGTAGCCTCTTTGGTAGGAACCTCTCCCTGTCCCACGAAGCATGACAGCCTGTGGATAGCAGATTCCCTCAGGACTTCTTGGAGAACTCCTCAGCACAAGTGGCTTGTAATGTAAGATCTCAATAATCATACTTTCCATATCTGAATTTTGTTTAGGTAATCTCAATTTATCAAAAGTAATAAAAAGTTAGCTTTTAATGGTCCAATTTTGAAACTAGCATGGATGTTTTAAATCTTTCTTCTTTTTTTATTTTTGCATTAAAACACCTGGGGTTGACAAGATGATCTCTAGAGGTCCCTTCCAACCCTTACAACTCTATGATTCTGAGAAAAGGTACATCTCTAAGTGACAATTCTGTAGCCCCATGTTCAAAAATCAAAGCAAAAAAAAAAGGAATTTTTTTTAATAAATAGTTACAAGCTTACAGTGCCAGGAGGTACTAACTCAACATTGGAGTCCATGACAAGGGACTATTCAAAGTCTTGTATCCAGCTCTGCAACAGCCAGGAGACTTTACTAATATGTTGTCTGTGGCTGTCATTTGTTTGCTTTTTAATAAAGTATTACTATCTTGGTCAGCATCATATAATTTTATTCAGAAGTTCAAAAGAAACCTCTCAAACGAAAATTACACCAAGTACAAACCAGTGCTGGTTTGTTTTGTTTGGTTTTTTTAAATAAATCCTTACTCTACTACTAATTTCAACAATCTATATTTTTCCTTAATACAGGCCTAGCAGGTGTTAAGAAATAGCTGGAAATACCCCAACAAAGTAAGCCTTAAATTTCTGAAACAGGGATGGAGTACAGGGATCTGTCCCTACCCTCTACAGTACATACTTGGTTTTTGTTGAATGAAATTCCCAAGTGCCACAACTATCCAAAGCAAAAGTAAACAGCAAAGCAACTTCAGGGTATTTGTATCAACTACCTTACTTCTCATACCTGCAAAAGTTTAATGCAAGTACACAAAAGTAGCTGTGTTCAAGAGCTAGGAGTATAATGGATTCTGCTTCTCAGTTTTCAAATCTGTGCTTCAAGTAGGCTTGGATGGGGTAGGATCAGTAACCAGGCTTGCAAGTCTTCAGCATTTCACAGAACAAAGACTAATGGTATGAGACAAAAATTCTCAGTCAGAAAATAATTGGTGTATACTTAGAAAACAAAATTTCCTTATTAGGATGGCAGTAAAATTGAGGGAGTTGTCATCAGAGGAAAATATAGCCCTGCAATTTCAGGATTAGAATATGAATTAGAGCATTCTCTAGATGCCAGACTATTAGCTCCTAGGTCAAAGACAAAAATGTCCTTTCTGTTCAAGATTTCTGTGCTCTATAAAGTCTTAGCAGCATCTGCTTTTCCTGTTGTCCAGCAAGGCTGAGTTCTGAACACTGTGTGTACTTAAGCTGAAAAACAGCAGGATGCAATACTTTCCATATTAATCATGAGGATTAGAGACAGTAATGCCAGGCAGGGCTAATAGATTCGGGAATGCACAAACACTTCAAGTTGGAGCTGCACTCAGAAATCACCAGCTAAAGGTTAGATCTGAGGAGGAGGTACATCCTTTCTTTACACTCACCACTAGTAGGTGTTAGTGGGTGCCATCTCCGGCTCTGAGAATGGGGAATAGGAGAGGATGAATAAAGAAAAATGAAGCAGAGATTGAAAAACGATGAGAAATCAGCCATATCATCGTGACTTCCCCATAACACACACAGCCACACATGCATGCAGCCATTTATAATTGCTTTATCAATACCAGCTTTGCTGACCATTTAAAATCCAACCTATGCCTTAAAACAGGTAGCGTACGTGCCAGGAACACAAATATTCACTGGAGCAGGAAAACACAAGACCAATTCAACAGAGCAGATCATACATTTTTAACCTCATAGCACGGCAGGAAAATGCTTTAAACCTGTAGCAAGTCAATGAGAAATCTTCCCCACTGGTAAGCACAATAGCAGCCATCCATTTCAATAGAAGTTTATCAGCAGTGAAACCTGACCGAGATAAATGACGAAGCTGTTGAGCCACAGCCTGCTTCTGCCTGCTGCAGGCTGCCAGATAAAATGGGAACAAAAGCTCCCTGCTGTACCCCCTACCAGTCTCCATTAACCCCTGCTGATGCTTTATTATCGTCTGGGGGCTCCAGAACAGCATAGCATGAATCAGTGTGTAAAAAATAAATAATAAAAGCTCCTATGTAGCACAAACAAACCAGAAACATGGCTTGCAAGAATGACATTCAGTTTGGTACCCCTGCAATTAAATAAGGGTTCTGAGGAATCCCACATGCAAAGGCGAGAAAAATAAGAAAAGCACAAAGTATGTAAAATCATGTATGAAAAAAACTACTTAAAGGCAATAAAGGCAAGTACACAAATGCATTCATCCTGCTTTTATCCCCCTTTTCAACTATTCACAAACACATGAAGCAAAGCAGGGACCAGGTATTTTATTTTGATGCCTTCACGTCCAATCCCAAGTTTCATCTTTGGAACCTGTCACAAACACCTTTCTTTGTTGCACCCATGCCAGTTCCTTTCTTCAAATATAAGTTTAAAACATTTACTGAAGGCCAAAGCATCTTCTATTACACAGATATTAAAAAATGGATGGTGAGGGCATGGAAAGTGCAGCAAACCTCCTCAAGATTCCTGGTTGCCATTGGAGAGTAGGCAGTGAGCAAACTTGAAATGTTAGTAATATTTTAGCTATCATAGATTAGGACAGGAGTCTACATTTAGTAAAGGCCACCTGGTTAGTTAACACCAGAGGTTCTACTAGTCCAGCTAGCTCTGCCCAATCAAAATCTCCACTTGCTGTAGAAGGGGACAAAGTCCTTGTGGTGCCCATGAGGAATGTGTTAGGGAAAACAGTTTGGATCAGCTCTGCCTCAAGCAAAGCAAAGCTCTAACTCAAGCAAAGGCAAATCCATCTGTGGGATTGTTTTTGCTCAAGACTGGGGTGCACTTGGTAATGTAGAGGGATGGGGAAACAAAGTGGGTACCTCAGGGGGGGTTATTTTTTGGGTGAGAACAATGTGTGATGTTGAGCTGTATGATATTGGCTGCCGAATGACACTGCCACTGCATGCCATAACTCCATGGACAATGAGGGTGGAGTGCTCCAGACACACATCAGCTCCTGATGTAATTTGCAACCAGTCAACATCACAAGAATCCTCCTGTCCTGGAAGACACTTGGGACAGATAGAACCCACAGCCATGGACTTAACTCAATAGACACCTTGGGGAAATGGCCATTGATTACAGAAATGAGAGCTGTACTTTGTGTATATATACATGTATCAGTTGGAAGGACCTGGGCATGATGTACATGGTATAAAATAAGGAATAGGACATGTCCTGGTTCTGGCTAGGACATGATTAATTTTTACATAGCCAGGATCTGGAGGTTATTCTGTACCCTTTCAAGTCATTGGGGGTGGGGGAAAGGACTCTCTTCCCGGGAGAAGGGGTTCCTTCAAATTGAGGAAACAGGAAGGGGGAGAGGGAGCCATCCAGTTTTTTCTACTGCCAGAGATATTCTGAATGAATAATTTCTTTCTCTCATTACTACTGTGCTGTTACTGTTAGTTATCTTATCTCTGTTATCAGAAAATTATTCTTATCTCAACCAGTGATCTTTACTTTTTGTGCCTCCAATTCTCCACTCCATCCTGTTGGGGGAAGTGAGAGGTGTGTGGTTTGGAGAGTCTTGGTGGGAGCACTAAATTGGAAAGCACCATTCCTTAATCAAGACAGGTGTGGATAAAAAAATATCCCCTTTAGACTGAACCATTCTCTTGGATGGACACCCCCACTTCATCCTATAGAGCCCTTCCATACTTTACTAACTGCAGAAGCCCACTGAACATGTGTGATGTTCACTACCAGGGTCACTGATTTTCAACCCCCTTCTGCCACTCTAAAGGGCAGTTAGCAAGCAGCAACATTGCATCTAAGGAAGAACATGACAGAATGGCCTCAACACAGGAGAAGAGAGACTGTATGGGTTTCGCCCAAAGGTCTACCCATCCCAGTATCCTTTCTCAAAGAATAATCAACATTTACACTCACAGAACTGCATAACAAAGAAACTTTTCAAGAAGACTCCCTTCTACAGCAATTTACAGTTCAGTGATTTATAGTTCAGAGGCAATTTTATTTGCCACTAAATTCCAGTGGAATCCCCTTCCACAAACCTACCCAGTCTTCCTAGTAACATGTGTAAGCTTTTAACACCTACAACCATTTCCACAACTTACAACATCTGCTTTTGTTTGTTCTGCACCCACCACCTAAAATTAGTTACAAGGACCAACATCTTCTGTCAAAAGGTGTCTGTGTGGGAAGTGTTGGTCACCTCACATAACATTTCATAGATCTGTGTCACATATGCCTAAATGAACACCTTCAGGAATCAAAAAATAACAAATGCACATGCTCAAACAAAACTAAAATCCAAAAGCACTGAAGAAAAACTGTAGGAGAACTTCTTCTCTGTTGCTTTAAAGGTTTTAGCCTGACTGTTTCAAGATTTACTGCAAGTTGATAAGAGCTAACAAATGTTAACTTTTTATAAAAAGCAGCAGCAGTAATATAACTCTAACACTTGGAGACTCATAGGAAAAAATAACTAGTAATTCTGAAATCTTAGAGTGATAAATCTTTTCTGATGCCCTGCAGAGATGGTACATGACAACCTGGAACAAACTCATTTTGCTGGCTTACACTGATTTAAGAACAATGAAATGGAAATTGTCCCAAAAAACCTTTGTGCCAAATCAGATATCTTCTGTCCTGCCACAGACACTGTAATGTTGACATAAACATTCTATGATGTGTTCTAGCCAGTTTGACAGAATTGCAGCAGTGAGCTCATGCCTGACCTAGATGAAAATTTCTGCCACACACTGATCCAGCACTGGAAAGAATCATTATTAATTAATAAGGAATCTCAGTGTTCTGGCAAACATGGGGGTGAAAAATGCCTAACTTTCCTTTTGCAAAACACATTCAAGGCTGAGACAGGATCAGGGCTGAAGTGCTCAATAAATAAGTCTCTACACATCACTAAGACTATTTTCTCCTCTTTTCTCAGAGCTGGTGTAATATTAGGTGAATTACAGACTAAATCTTGCTTTCAGGACAAAGAAAACTCTGCTCCCTGAGGCTCTCTCAAGGAGTGCTTCAAAGCAACTCACCTTGCAGGACTGGAGTTCCTTTGGCTCTAAAGGAGAGCTATCAGTTATGTGACCTTCCAGCACATGACTATGACTTCACCTTATTTGTTAAGTTATAAATGAGTAAAATCAACTTTGTAAGTCTAGAAAAGATATGATTGTGCCAAATATGATAAGTGCTCAAAGTTATTTGCAACAGTTAGGAATCAACAAGGAAGGCCCTAATTCCTCAAAGGAAGGCAAATCTACCAGGATACAGCACAGGCAGACCTGAGCACCAGGTAGCAGTCAAGTCTTCCACTTCCAACAAAAGCTTTTGACAGCAAACTGATCAAATGCTAAACAATACAATTTCCTCAAAGACTGACAGATAGTAAATGCCAAATTTGTTTCATAACTGTTACACAACAAAAGTAAATGCAAGACTTTCAATGTGGGAGAGAAGAAAAAGTGTCCTTTTTTTTAAATTAAAAGTTTCAACTGGACATGTTAGAAAAAAAGGAAAATCTATGCTCTTGCTGAAACTCTAATTAAACAAGGGAGATGCAAAGTATAAAGGATTTCTGGAAGTATAAATAAGTACATGTGAAAGAAGATTAATTTCTTTAAAATATATTTTACTAGGCTCTAAATTGAGCAAAGAGTCAAAGATAATTTTTTTTAAAACTATATACATTAATCCCAGTAAAAAGCTTTTTCCCATGATGACCTAAGAATTTATTTATTTAACAAGTCCTTATCACACATTCTTACAAAGACAGCAGCTCTACTACATCGATAAATTTCTATTTTACGCCCAAAAAAATGAGGGAAGAATAGCAAGTAACTTGCCCAAAGGCTGAGAGGAAGAGAGTTGTTTCTAAAAGCAAAACTCAACCACTATCCCATCATCCTTTTCAGCTGTATCAGAATATGAACACCTAGACAAGCAAAACTACATTCTATAACTTCATGGAATAAAAAATGCAGGTACAGTTACAAACCTCTATTTTGTCTGTTTTGGCATCTCCCCAGTATATTTTGCTTTCTGCATAATCCAGTGCCAACCCATTTGGCCAGCCAAGCGAGGTGTTCACCAGCACAATTCTGTCTGAGCCATCCAGTGCTGCCCTCTCAATCTTTGGGATTTCTCCCCAGTCAGTCCAGTACATGTACCTGCAAAGGAGAAAAAACCTTATTAATCCAAAGCTCCAATATTCTTATAGCTTCTTCTGGACTGCTCTTCCCCAAAACTACATAGCCCGCACAAAGTTACATCCCTAAACCAAAAAAATTTCTTTACCCAGGTAAGAATGCCCAAACCCTTCAGAAATAATTGGCATGCAAACACACAAAATTCCTCTATCAGTCTGCTCAGCAAGACAATATAATCAGTGCTATTAGCTAGAATAAACAAGCTGATTCATGCAGTCCACAAAAATATTTTTAAAAATAATAAAATATAGACACAAAATGTGACTACCCAGGTGGTCAAAATAGAGCAGCAGAGCTTGTGCCTCAGAGCCTTATCTTTCAGAGAATCCCAGTGTTTTCATTTGGAAAGCTCAGAGGTTTATCACTACATAGATAGCAGATAGATAAACTATGGAGATAGTTAACCACTATCTACACAGAAGCAGACAGAGGTATCTTCTTTGCATGACCAATATGTTAAAAAATGCTCCCAAACAGCTCCTCACCCAACCATGGGATCCAGCACAATAGCTCTGGGCTCTTCCAGGTCTTCTGATATCAAGATTTTCCTCATGGTGCCGTTCAGCCTGGTGACTTCGATGCGGTCCGTGCCGGTGTCCGTCCAGTAGAGGTTGCGGGCCACCCAGTCCACGGCGATGCCGTCGGGGTGCGCGATCTGCGCGGTCACCACGAACTGGCTGCCCGAGCCGTCGAGGAAGGAGCGGCGGATGGCCCTCACTTCATCATCTGTCCAGTAGATGTACCCTTCCAGAGGGTCAAAGTCGATAGCGATGGCGTGGCGGATGTCCTCCAGTGGCAGCACGATGTCCGTGAAATCCGGCGTGTCCAAGGAAATGCGCCTCAGGTCCGTCCGGCGGGCCAGGAGCAGCAGCGCGGTGGCACCTGAAGGAACGGGACAAACACAAACACCTTGGAAACACTCCTGGAAACAGAGAATCTGTTCTTTTCCCAACAATATGGTCTAGCTACCTTGATTTCACAGTATTAAAAATAGGTTGGATCTCGGGTTTCTGTGGTATTAGAGTCTTTTTTTCCCAGCCCTGTGACTGAAGAAGTCGAGATTCACCGGTTCTGCTTTTCAAGGTTGTTCATTTTTTCTTATTTATTACATTCCTTCTCTGACCTGCTGAGATCTGTCCAGCAGGTCAGGTTGTGGCACAGTGACTGCCCTTGGGGTGGTGTTAACTTTTTATACTATGAACTACATGTACGTTATTTACAATAATTTTCCAATACCTATCGCCTATATTAGACAGTCTGTCTCTACTCTAAACCAATCAAAAAGTGTCACCATCACAGCAGAAGACTGAGGACAAGAAGGACAGGACACGCCCAGATTCCTCTATCTTGCCTCTTGAACACCCATTCTGAAACCCCAAAATTCTACTTTTTCACCCTGTGACAAATTAACTATCATCCTACTCAAACTCTTGTGGCTTGTAAATCTTCACACAAAGTTGGTCATTTTTACCATGGACTAAAATTGAAGGCACAGGTGGTTTTGACTCTGTGCCAAGGCCTCTGAGCCCCTTGCCAGGGTCTCAAATTCCAGGGTCTCGAATCACCCAGGGCAGCCAGAGGAATGTCCTGGGTCCTGACAGTTAGAAACTGTTGTAAAATAGTTGATAGATCGTTAAGCATGTACTGTTAGTTTGGTTGTTATATTGTAAAAGGGGTTAAAAGAGTAATACACCTAAGTAAAGCCAAAGAGCCAGCCTGGACAGAACTGTAACGGGCCAATCAAACACCTTAAACCTTCATGCAAATGAAGGATCCAAAAAGAAACCAATCCAAAGGGACAAAAACCAGGATAAAAAGGGGCTTCTGACCCACTGAATTTGTGCCACATCAGGGACATCCCTATCAACATCCTCACAGGAACGCTCCTGGTCGGCCTGCAGGCCCCCTTGCTTTCGGCCTTTCTTTTTTTTTATAATAAAAGCTGAAATCACTTTAGTACCAGGAGACTGCTTTCATTTTTATCAACAGGACCTAGCCAAACTGCTGGGTACCAGCAGAGGATTCCACTCCAAGGCTTCAAATGTGAAGCTTCTCACAATGTCTGCTTATTCTTCTTTAGAACAAGTCAGATGTGTTTACAGAGAAAATTCAGTGGTCCTTTCCTTTCCCAGAATGTATCATGTTGCACATATTCTCTATCCATATCGTTCCCTCCAAATTACTGAAATAGATATGCAGCAACTATGCTGCTATTTTATGCAAATCAACAGATGGCCTGCAATCTCTTAGATGAGAAATTAATTATTTACTGACTGTTTGCTGCCGTTGGTGAGAGGACAACCATGACAAACATGCTGTATGTTTCAACAATGCCTGACAAATGGAAAAAATGTAACATAGAACACCACGAGTAAACCTCTTTGAGAAACTCTTATTGGAGGAGTCAGATTTGGGAACAGACCAGTGTGCAATGACCATGCAGAGCAAGGGGGCTGTCACCTTCTCCCACATTTGCTAAGAACAAGTTAATTGAAGACATGAAGATAAATAACAGTGTCTTATAAAGTAATTTTGAGCCAAAGCACACAAAAGCCTCGCCGGCTTTAGGGTGAAAAGTCAGAATCACAATAAATAACCAAGATCAGCTTACACTGCAGAAGATGTTTTCACATGGGCAACACAGCATGCTTATGGTACTATCAATGACAGCTGCCCTTATTGTCTAATCTAGTTCATTTTCATTTAATTTTCTATTCTATGTCCCCAGTTTTCAAGGTAATGAAGGATAAACAACCACCACACCCCATTCCAATTAAACTGGCTTATCAGTTTGGAGTCTTAGGGAGATAAGAGCAGCTCAGGCCCGAGGGAAGCCTGAGCTAAGGTGAAAAATGCATGTATAATTGCAGGGAAAGTGTGGTGCAATGGTTCTCCTCAATGACTGAGAGGACAGTCTTGGCAGGGACTGATGGAGAATGAGGGGGGAGGGTGGAGAAGGCTTAGGAAAACAAATGCATGAACATGCAGTGAAAATGAGCAATTGCCAAGCCACACTGTGTCCATGTCTCGATTTTGATGTGTAAGAGGTATAAATAAGAGCTAGAAGACTGAAAGAGCTAAAACTGAAGTAAGTTGGTGATGAAAGAAGAATTTTGGTGTCTTATGCCAAATTTGTTTTTTAAAAAAAGACAGTAATTGATGTCTGAAACCTCACTGCATGCTAAACCTTGGAAAGATGCCAAAGCAGCCACTGCTTCATTTACAGCAAGTTCTAGGTGCTAAAAACCTCTAAGACACTTTCACAGTGCTGCAGGAAACAGCACCTTTCAACAACTGAAATTGAGGATATTATTACAAGTGTTTCTGATTGGTAGTCCAGAATGGACTAAGATCAGCTTTGGGATCCTCTGCCCTAAAACACCTTGTGTTCAGAAATATATGTACACACTACTCAACTGTTCTTCTAGTGAGTAACTCTTATGCATTAATTAATCAGGAGGGGGGAAACCTGTAATTACATGCCTATGTAGCCTTCAAAATACTGTAAAGCATGAGACACAGCCAATGGAAAAAAGGCCTGTTAGAGAGGAGTTTTTTTAATAATTACAGAAGCAATTAATCTTGGCATAGTAGTCTCTATGTACATCTGTATTTGCTGCTACTAAGTACAACAAAAAATTCAGCATCAAGATTCAAGCAGACACGTGCATCATGTTCATAGAAAGTCTTAGTACATCACTAATCCCTACAATTTAGGTTCAAGGAAGAAAGAAACCCCTACTACATTTTCTTAGCAACTTCACAGTCATTTATCCAACCTGGTTTTTAAACATAATAATGACAAACATATTAAAAACCCTGAACAATATTTTTTTAGCATTATCAAGTAAACCTAAGGTTGAGCAAATGCCCTAACCTCAGAGTTCAAAGTATATATTGTCTACCATATATAGAAATAGTGTAATACATAATTTGAAAATAATTTGTGTGTTCTAGCTGAAGTTGACAGTCATTTCAAATTACCAGTGCCAGGTTTCCAGAAAGATTCAGTTCAGTAAAACCATACCCTTGCTCAAACTCACCCTTAAAATTGACCAATCGACCTTCCCATTCTTCCCAAAGACGACCCACTTCAACAGCATCAGCATCCTTCTTTCAGCCTGCAACACTTGCTTAGTCAAACAACCCACTGTGTTTAAGCTTTAATTCAGCACTGGGAAATGAGTGGCTTTCAGCTAACCCGCGCTGGACTCTGGAACCCCAGCTAAGAATTTCATGGTCCTTATCTGTCGGCTTTGCCAGCATTCCAATCCCCCCATCAAACACCAGCCCTGAGCCCTCCAACCAGACAATAAAAAGTTTAAAGCTTGCTTCAGAGCTATTACCCAAACATTTGCAAACCAACACCTCAGCTGCTTAGTTAGATCAGCAGTCATTCAGCTCAGGAAAAAGAAACCAGCAGCAGAGAAGCACCACACCTCCAGGCAGGTTGAGGGAAAGATGGCTCTGAATAGCTCCAGGCTTGTCCTGACAATAGCAAGAGCTGGGAGTATTTATAGACTGATCCCATTACCGCCTTGAGAACAACCAGGGAACAGAACCCCAGGTGGTCTCAGAAGTGTGGCAAACACCAGCTGTGCAGAGTTTACCTGGCTAGGCACTGATCACCACTCAGAAGATGCTCAAGGTACTCAAGGGTATCAGGACATGACAAAACCAATCAATTTTGTTCACTTCTACTCCAAAGATCAGTTATGAAATAAAAGCTAGGATGACAGCAGGATCTCTAGACCTCTTGCCTTGCCTAAGAAAAATCAAGCCTCTAATGATGAGCATGAGGGAGAGAATATCATGAGTACAGAATCAGATTTCAAAAAAAGAAAAAGACAATGCAGGCTGCATGCAAGCATAACTTTATTTTTGGCTTTAAAAAAAAAATTATCAGCACTTATTAGGGGAACTGGAACAAGTCACAAATGTATAAAACTCCTCAAACCTCAGCTGGCTTGGATGCTTTCAAAGGGCAGATGGAGGCTGCAGCCAGAACTCTGATCTCACACACATATGCAGACCTGAGGCAGTTTTCCCTCTGTTTCTAAACCATTCAACTTGTGGACTAAGCTCCAGATTCTTTTGAGCAGTGCCTCCAGTCACAGGATATTCAAGAGAGTTAGCAATTTTTTGAAAGCCAAGCCCCTTACTTGTCTAAATATGGACATATAAGCCTTTCTACTCCAGACTCTTAGTTTTGAGAGCTTTAGCCTACTTTTATTAAGCACTTTGAAAGCTGGGATTACAAGCTCACGGACGGTGCATTACATTAGTACTGGAACTAATGCTTGCCTCAAAAATTCACTATTAAAATTCTAAATAATTTAAATCTGTGTGCTAGCTGAAGTCAAGAGAGAGAAGGGGGAGAAAGGGGGAATGAGAGCAAGCACGAAGATACATGCAACAGCACAGCTTTAAGTCCAATGCCCTTCTAAACTTCATAATTAATTACATCTTCTCAATGATATACAGGCCTCAGTCATTTATAAGTTATTGAACTTTAAAACCATCAGTGGTTGCTGAGCTACACAGACACGTGCTCAGGAATGCATACAAAAGAAGTGCTAGACCTAAGACATGTATAATGCATTCCCTGTATCTGAGAAATCACAATTATTAATACATCCCAAATAGAATTACTTCACATTTGACCAGAACATTTAATTCCTAAATGTTTTTCCCCAGTTTTTTTTGTGAAAGAGTCCCTGATACAACAATATAAACTAGAGTTTTCATGTAAGCTCAGCCTTAAAACTACAAAGGTAAAAGACCATGCAACTGCAATTAATTATATATTTCTGATTTCCTTTAAAAGAAATTAAAGAATGAAGGTGTGAAACTAACATCCTGATCTGTGCTGTCTAATCAAGATCCTGGCTATTCCTGACAAAGCAAATTAGGCAGTGGACAGCCCTAAATTGCAAAAGGAAGTGCAGAATTCTGCTTCCTGCCTCCAGGCCTACCAGGGAAATAGGATGTGAATATCCATGGGCAAAATAAAGACTCTTTTCCTGGAAGAGAACAGAATGGCCAAAGCAAGGCTGAAATCGAAGTGTGAAGCACTGCTTTTTCTTTGTGAGGCAACTCACACCTCCTTGCTCAGCTGAAGTCACCACTGGTTTTCTCGGTTTAAACCACATTTCACTGTTGGCAGGACACAAGTCAAACTCCTTACAGGCAAAGACAGAAGCCGAGCACACGGACAGAGAGATCATCAAGCACTAGTAAGAATCCAACTTCAATGACAAACTCATTTATATAAGAAAATTCAGGTTTGTCTTACAACTATCAAAAGATCATTTCAATGTAGCACTGCCAAACTCAGAACAGCAGAACACACAATACTGAAAAAGAAATTGCAGTATGTTGTGCAGAAGAACAATACATTACCAAGAATATGACACAAGGTGGTAAAAGCTCTCTGGCAGAAGATCCAAGTCCTGCCTAGGTGCTCAGAAAGGACTCTTTGCTTCACATCTTACTGATCTTACTGATAGAGGACTATCTGGCCATGAAATAACTTACTTTGCCTCTCTTTTGCTTGAGGGACAGGAATTTACAAACTTTCACCTAGGCAATGGGGGAGCTAAAACCTCGCTAGGAGCCCACATCTCATTATACTTCACTGTTTTGATTTGTATTATTAGAAAAATAGGTATTAGAAAAATAGTTAGTTTTATTCTAAGGTATCACCCCTTCCTGAGAAAGGAGAAATCTTTCAAAATTGGAATGTGTGTGTGTTATTGTATTCACAAATCTTACCAAAAATAGTAAAACTCCTCGAAGGTATGATTAAAAAAACCTACAAAAATGAAGAGACTAGCACTGGGAGAAAGGCAAGAGAGAAGATTTCCTATAAACCAAGATTATTCAAAAATGCTAGGTTGTCATGGAAACTGCTCAGGGAGGGTCAGCCAGCCTCACCTTTGGCTGCCAGCATCATCTGTCAATGCCAAAGCACTGCAAACACCACAAACACTCAAAATTCACCCATCAAAATCTCTCCAGCGCAGCCCAGTATTCTCCACAGCGCAGCATGAAATTAAGCTCTCTCCTCAAAGAGGCTCATTTCACCATGAAACAATTTGGTTTAGGAACCAGGCTGATTTTAGTCTACTGCTAGAAGACAAAACCATCTTAAAGAAAAGAAACTCAGCCTAATTTTTCACCTTTCTTCACTTCTCAGTCACCAGTCTCTCCCATGGTCATGTACACATTCTAACTGCAAATAGAGAGTTAATCAGCTCTGCAGCATTGCAGATGTACACTGAAACTATCTGAAGGAAAAAATGCTCAGTTCTCAGGGTTCCACTCTAATTTCACAGCAGATATAGAGAACGGGGAAGTACAAGGGGAAAAAACAGCCCAAGAAACTAGAATCAATCCCCCACCTCTGCACACCTGAAAATGAGGAGACAATTTTACTTCCCAAGGGTCCTGGAGGAGCCTAAGAAAGGAAGACCTCACAGAGACAAGTCCAGATTTACATCTTGTACTCTGGTCTATGGCTTCTCTGGCTCTCTTCACCTGCCATGCTTTCCTCCCTCCCCCAAATCAATAATTGCAGCCTTTACACCTACAGGAATGAGTTCCAGGGCATCTGTGCCTTGAAGAGCTCTGGAAATTTGTAGGTCACTCAGGGCAAAAGCCCTAAGTCTGCTTAGTGATCTGCATCTCCCTTCAGGGAGAGAGGAGTGAAAAAAAAAAAAAAATCACTATTTTGGGGCATGCTCAGCTCTAAATGCTGAACTTCTTGCATGAGTATGTCAGAAATTTGCCCTGCACAGGATCAAAGCTGCACAAAACCAATGGGCCTGATGAATAATTTGAGTAGGTTGTTTCATCTGGGTTATGTGCTGTCTCCTTTCTAAGACCAAGTTAAATAAATAGTCTCAATTTTCTCCTCTCTTCCCACCCTTTTTTTCCTGAAAAGGCAGAGGCAGAATGTGCCCAAAAGATAAAGCAGCTGAATGGTGGTTTAAAATGCAACATGGTATTGACAAGCATAAGAGAAATGTTCCTGTATCAAATTTTTTGCATACAACTGGACAAAATACTGTAGCAACTTGGTTAATAATATTTCTAGTACAGTGGGGGCTTATATTCTATAAATCAAATATATGTTATGGCTGACTGGGAACATAAAATTTGGCGTCTCATGTTCAGGGAATGAGAGAAAAGAGCAACAGTTATAAATTCTGAGACATACGAAATGGCTAAAAAAGTGGACTGATGATTCTGACTATCTCTGCATGAAAAATGCTTTTAATAAGGTTCTGGGGTGGATTTTTAATACCATTCTTCTACTTACCCTTGGTAATTTACTTTGATACACTGGAATTTATCTGTGCATATCAAGTATTTTTGAAAAAGCACATGGATTTGTGTCACATTCTGACTGCATACAACCAACTCAGAGCAGTATTATTAAAGCTTCTCCTTACACCAAGGGAAATGGAAGAAAAACATCTTGTTTGTGTATTGGGAAATTCTTATAAACAATCCTGCCAGGCTAAATTGGGAGCTGTTTTTCACATAAAAGCAGCAATTTATTTTAACAAGGTTCACAGAGACACACAAAAATAATCAGCAGAGAGCATGAAATAGCATGAAATTAAAGAAAACTCTGAACATAGCTGACAAACCTGAAATAATTTTTAAAATATAAAACTCCAATTAAAAAAAAAATTCTGTATCCATTTCATATGGCTTATTTACACTAAGCTCTGCTGTATCACTTCTTCCTCTATTTACTTCTGTCCCAGGGAGATGATCTGCATGAAAGATGGTTATTTATGATCCAAATAAATAACCACCAAGCTAATTATCTCCCAGTGTTAATTCTGAGCCTGTTAGTGTAGTACAGCAACCACAACACAACATCACAAGACCTACACTTACAAAATATAACAATTTAAAATCATGTGTATTAGTCCACAATGAGAAACTAAAAGCAGTTTTGGGTCAGAGCTTGCAGCTCTAAATCTTGATCATGTCTTGAGTTTTAGGGCTTTCAGCACCTCTAAAAACATGTCATTATTTTCAGAGATAGAGATGTCAGGTGTAAGTGTGTGTAATAAATGGATATCAGACTTTAAAGAAAAATTTTAAAAGGAGTTGTTGTACAATCTAATTAGCCAAATACTTCATGATCAATGTCAGAAATATTTTAGAGACAACAGAGGATGTAGGTATCTTTTTCTCTAAGAAAAAGCAACAACAGAGCCCCCGAAAAATTGCAGGGAGTTAGTGGCAGAGATAGAACTACAACTAATTTTGTAACTGGATGTAACCTGCCCTTTGGTCATGAGAATTCTTCCTTTTTAGAATGTAGAGGGCATTTTCCAATCACTTTTATCTGTACTGCAGAAGCACACATAGTTTCAGAATTTGCCACCCCTGACTTGCATCATTCATACAGTGCAGCTGGAATATCCCCTTTACCTCCAACAGCTACTTTGTGCTTAACCTAAAGGATTTTTTAAAAACAAAGCCTACCATCTTTGCAGGTCTTTCCATTCTCAAGAAGTTTCACACCAGTGGGACATGCACACTGATAAGAGGGCTTGGTAGGAGACATCAAACACAAGTGGGAGCAGCCACCATTATTAGTTCCACATGGGTTTGTAGCTGTTAAACATAAATCACACAGATTAATGCTTCTGATAACGAATGACCTCATATCATGTGTTAAGACACAAACGGCATTTGAGTGGTATAATCAGTGGCAGCAACACAGATTAAAGGAGGAAATGATAAACACAGAACAAGTAAAAATTACTTCCAAGTGTTGAGTAGTGGGGTACTTATGGTACCAAAATGCACTGATGTTGAATATTTCCCTTCTTGGAGAGTAGCACTTAGCTCTAAACCTGAACTTTGTTTCAGCTCTGCTCTTCTCATTTTTACAAACTCTTCAGCATACTGGTGCTGAATGTATATATATTAAAAAAATGCAAATACAGTAAATTAACACAATTGTTAAGACAGTGGTTACTACACAGAGCTAGTTCTGCTTAATATCATCTGCCAAATTAGCACTACTTTCCACTCAAGAACTACCACTTAGAAAAATAAAAATACTGTGTTGCCTGAAGTTATGGTACAGGAAACAGAGAAATATGACAAGAGCATAAATGTGTCAGGCAGAAAAAAAGTAAAAAATGGAGGAGTTTTCTTGCACTTAAAAATCCCTGCAAAAAATGTAGAGAATATCTGGTTTCCCTTTGGGTCTTTTGCTATTCTCTGCACTGGAAAAATTGCATCATGACATGGTTGAAGCCACCCAGCACCATACAGAAAGACTAATTAAGATTTTTGCAAATCAGTTCCAGATTGCAATTAAAAAAGGACAGCAAGACAGCTTACCATTTGGCTGCCTCTTCTGGCTGAAGGCATGGATATCCATGGGGGAGAAGATGTTGGAATGGATCTCACGCAGGTCCTCCCCGGAGTACTTGCTGCAGGCCAAGATGGAATGTGTGTTCCAGTCAGTCCAGTACAACGTGTCCCCAAACAGTGTCAGAGCAAAGGGATGTGGAAGGGAGCCTTTAACCACTGCTTGCCTGTGGGAGAAAATGAATGCTCAAACACAATTCATGTGACAGTTTTGCCTGAAAACAGCTTCTCTGAAAAGTAGTTTGGGTACTGTTGATCAGAACTTTGTATTTATTTATTTCTGGGAAACAAACATACTGCCCCTGCTTTGGGGAATGATATGAGGGAACAGCACAGGAATACTATTTTCAGGCTGCCTACTGATGCTGAGAAGCCCAAAAGATGCTAACTGAAATCCTTACTGAGATCTGATGGTACTTTTTATCCCTTGAACAGTCCATGCCTGTAGGGCTTTCTGCCACCACATGAACACCAGCACAGGAATACTATTTTCAGGCTGCCTACTGATGCTGAGAAGCCCAAAAGATGCTAACTGAAATCCTTACTGAGATCTGATGGTACTTTTTATCCCTTGAACAGTCCATGCCTGTAGGGCTTTCTGCCACCACATGAACACCAGCTGATTTTATGCAAGTCTGACTGCTACCTGCTGATACACCATGTCCACCAATTCCAGCCTCAGCAGATTTCACACTGAGACAAACTGGTCAATTAGCTATTCATCCATCTATTCCAGCTTCTCTTTTGAACTATCAAAAAATACTGTCAAGTAGTTTTTCACTCTAAAGAAATCCTTAAAGTTACTTCCATTATTATGATAATTATTAAGCTATTGTTTTTACTATAAGCAGTGCCATTAAACAGAGTTCTAGTGATTTTCTGCCATGGTAATGATATAATTTCTGAGCAAACTGGGTCACTGCCTCTCTCCAGGTTCACAAACAAAATTAAAGCATATATTCATATATTTTATGTATATATACAAAGACATGCTCATTAGCCATCACAAAAATGCATTACAAACATTACTGAAGACAGTTTTTCCAGGTTCTTGTGATGTAGAAACTAATTATCTGTACCTAAGATCCTCAGAACTGGAATTAAGTAGCTCAAGTATTTTTTTTTTATTTTATTCAGAATCATAGAAAAGTTTAAGAGGGAGAGGACTACAGAGGTTATCTGGACCAACACAAAGCATGGCCACCACACAAGTACCACTTACAGGAGTGCTTCTTCCCACCTCCTTTCTTCTTAACTGCCTAAGAGGAAGTGTGTTCCCACCTAGGCAAGGTCCTTCTGAACAGTGGGGGTCACCATTCCTTTCCTGAGCTGGAAGCATAAGGGATTGACACACAGCCCTGCTACTCCTTCAGAATAAGGCCCACTATGAACACCAGCCTCCCATTTTTCTTGCAGGGAAGACAGAAATCATCCATACATTTACTGAGAAAACACCCCTACACCATAGGCATGACTTCTGGAAAAAAGTCTAACTGAAGTGGTTTAACAGATGACAAAAATACTCTTATTTTCCAAATATTTGCTGTTAAAATGTAACAGAAGAGTATATTAAAGCAAGAAGCTTGAAGGTGTCTTTTGAATACAAAGAAACTTTAGTCATTAGCATCCTTTCACCTTAGCTTCTGGAAAAAGATGCATTATCTTGAAAGCTTTTTTTTTTTTTCCCTATAGATTCCCTTGCTTATCCCTCTAGTGTTCCAATTCTACACAAAATGAAATCTTCTATTTCTTGGTATTTTGCACTCAAAAGTAGGACATAGTATCTTTTCTTTCTTATCTCTGTCTGGAGTCAGGTATATATTTGCTTCTAATTAAATGCACCAACTAAGCATCTTACAAAAGACCATTGTAACATAATTTAAAGCTGAAACCCGCCAGCCAAACAGTGAAGCCAGAATGACACAACACATTCTGGTACCAAGTATGAAGGCATTCTAAATCAGTAAACATTTTAACCAGCCCTACCTCCAAACCCTAAATATCTTCAGATTTGAATTTTAGTTTAGAGCAGGCTAGGAGACTAAGTCTTTATGCCTGACATATTGTATGACATTTGACAAATGACACCTACAGCATTTTGTCATATGAAACAGAAGCCATCAAAGACCAAAACTCTCACTATAACCAAACCTGCACCAAAGACAGCATTCCCATAATAAAGAAGCCACATTTTTCTGAAGCATTCTGACTAACTTACTTAAAAACAAAACTGACCAATCTAAAAAAAAAAACAAAAAAACACCCCACACAGAGAGGAATTTTACATGTGATTTGTACCCACCAGTAGTGGGAATAAATCTTTGAGTATAATAGCTGCTGTTAGACATACCTAACTTTCAGACAACCCTCTATTCATATGACAATGCATCAGGTGAACTGTGACCCTTATTTAAACCAGCCCTTATCTGGAGAGATTCAGAAGCCCTTCATTTGACTGTGCTGTCAGTCACAGTCTTGAAGCAATTACTCCTCAACTTGTATTATTTTTCTCAGCAGATATAAGGTTGCAATGCATGAAGAAGGCTTTGGGACCAAACACAAGTGTGTATTTCTTGCATCTCATTAAGATCATTATTACCAGTAACATGTACTCTGTAATCTTTGTTTCCAACAAGCCAGTACAAGGTGATAGCTCACTTCCAACCAGCAAAACCAGCAGGGCTTTTTCCCCCTTGGAAATCCTCCACAAGCCACACTTGCAGCCCTGCTGAACAGCAGCCACCTGATGTGTGCCAGCATGGAAGCAGTGGCTTGAGTTGAGCTGAGTCTCCACACCCTAATGAGGAGCAGAAGGAAGGAGCTGGAGAGCCCAGCTATCAGAAAACAGGAAAAAGAAGAGGAGCAAGAAATGACCTTGTGATGTCTGCTGTGAGCAGCTGTGCTTCAGCACAACCTGCACTAGGAACTGCAGAGCTCTCTCTGCTTTTGGTGAGCAAGATGAGGGGTCCTGACTTTTTCCTGGATCAATTATTTATTAAGCACACCCAGGTGGATGAAGGTGACCAGTGTCATCTGTAGCACTCAGCTGCTGCACAGTGCTGATGGGAGCATGTAAGAGCCAAAATGAGGGATGTGGGACTCCAGGCAGCTCTTCAAAATGCAGTTTATTACATGCAAGGCATTCCAGCAGTCCAGGGTCATGGGTGACAGAGCCTGTGCCTACAGCTGTCAGCTCCAGCTGCAGGCAGGCCTGGAGACCCTTAGTGTAGCTTACAAATGAATTATATACTTTGCTGAGCATCTTAATACAGTAGAACCAATCTATACCTTAACTTTTATCTATAGCCTATCATAACTACTATAATTACCATATTCATGTTACTATTCTCCAATCACTAAAACTCAGTACATTACTGTTTAAACTAGAAGTTGTTTTTCAGTTTTCTTGCAGTGGAAAATTCTGAGACCTTTTTTCTACTTGCAACATCTGCTGACTTGTTTGCCTGTGCTATCTTTCTGCTTGGTAAAAACATCTTCTTGTTTGAGGTGGGTTTATCCTTTGGTCTAAGTCATAAAAAACCCCTTCTAAATAACCTACCCTTTGCTTCCTAGGTTATCCAGTAAGACTGGCTCAGCAATTCTTTTCTTCTACATCAAAACTTGCTTCCATCTCTATTCCTTCTTCAGATTCTACATTCAAGAATCTTTCTGCTAAGCATACATATTTGTGAGACTTTCTTGTCAAATTTTCATCCTTCCCAACAGGAGAAGGTGCCTCTCACCTCCAGGGTGGTTCACAAGCACCTATACAGGGCTGGGGAGCAGAGAAGTCTCCACATTCCTGGCCCTGATGGGTTCCAGGTACAGTGCTGCAGGTACAGTTGGGCTGATGGGAACTGACAGCTCCTTGCTGGCAGCCTCACTATCAGGCCAGGCTTCACTGCAACAAGTGACAGGACAGCAAAAGGCTCTCCACCCTATTCTCCTTCATCAAGCTCCTTGGTTCCTTCAGACTGCTGCACTTGTATCATTAGTCTGGTTTAAGAGACGCCAGAGACAATGGGAAAGTGAGAGCTGGGGATAAGGAGTAATGTTATTCATTCAGGAGACATCTCCAGGGCCTCAGCAAGATGCAAATTGGCTCTATATTAGATGGAACTAAGCACACACTAACTTTAATAATCTTCCCTGCACCAGGCATATAATCACATAAATTTGCTTTAAAAATCTGGATGGTGATTGACATTTAAAAGGCCAGCATGTCTGCTGAGTTGGCTGGGAAGGAAATGTGTAAAGGGACAGCAGAGAAGGAAGGTGAGGAGAGAAACAGATAGAGAAAAGAAGCAGTTTCCACAGAAATTAAATTCAGTCTGTGTTGAATATCATGATTTCCCAAACACAACTATTTATGATCACAGTAATCAGAGATGCCATTACAATAAATATTTCCTATGGCAGAGTTTTTTACTGTCTGGAGAAAATATAGATTTGATTTAAATATATTCACCTTTGTTCTATTCTTATTCTGCTAGAGAGTCCTGTGAAACACTTTGTGAAGATTAAGGAAATAAACAATAAACAAGTTAAAGCACGAATTACAAAAGGAGCTACGAAACTCTGAAATAGAATAGATACACGAAACTTTATAGACAGTCTATCCACTTTTATATAAACAACGAAAAAAGCTTTTGCTTCAGGATAATACGAATTTCAGACAATAATGAAATTCACTTGAAATAAAAATTAACAGCAAAATGACAAAAAAACATTAAATTAATATCTTTTATTTTAACCAGGATTTCCTCAGTCTGCTTTTATTTCTTTTTCAAGTAATACTACCATTCAAAGCTATGTTATAGCTACAAAATTTGATAATTCAGATCACCAAAAGAAAGCTAACAATAATCAAGATTATTTGAATTTAAAATATAATAAGAATTACTATTTCCCCCCCTAGAATATTAACAGATGTTTTATATCCAAGCATAACAGCATTTCTCCATAAAAGTAAACAAGTAAACACCATCCATGAACCAACTGCCTTTTATTCTTGCTGCATTACAGTCTTCTAGTCTCAAGACCTGATCAGAACACCTGCAGAAAACCTGGGGTGCTTGAGATGTTCTGGCCTGTATGTCTCTAAACCATTAACACTCCAGCTTCACAACAGGAAAACTCCTTTCAGGTGACCCCTGAGGCTGCCTGTGTTCACTCTCCAGGACAAGGTGCAAGCATTTCTGACATTTATGTTTCATTTCTCCAGTGTCCGTATGGGCTATCCCATACCTATTACCATCTCCCAGGCTATCAGAAAGGGGAAAAAAACCCAAAATCTGCTTTTAGTGCTCATCATATTGAAGAAAACATATAAGAGGTTTGCATGAAGCAAATTAAAATATTTTAAACAAAACCTTATTTACCATCTACAGAATGCTTAATGCTTTGAGTATTAACAAAATTGCAGGAATTACACATCTTCAGCTTGTAACAAGTGGAAATGTTAGCAAGTGGCCAAAGCACTCAGAGCATGAATCAGATGAAGCAGGATCAAAGACGTAGATGCACCCATAAAATACCACATGAGGGATGCCACAGGGAGGGCAGGGAGCTCTGGTTCCCTCAGCTCACAGGATCTCCTCTCCTGCCAACCTAACAAAACATTTGCAACACAAACTCAAAAAAGTAATGCATTTGTATGTATTTTTACCATGAATGCTTGTCCAAATATTCCTATCAGAAGAAAAGCCTTTTAATTAGCTGAGAAAGTAAGCAAGAAACATGATTTGTGGGATATAATGCTCTCTTTTCAGCTGGTTTTCAGTAAAACCAGCATTATATCTGGTTTTACCTTTTGCCACTTCTTTAAGCCACAATTACCACATTTCCAGAAAGAATATATAACCAACAGGTCTAGCCATATCCATGACATATCAAATCCCACCTGCAATGAAAGTCTGAAAAAGTCAATCAGAAATCAAATTACAGTTGAAAAATGAAGCCATTCTGTGGGTCATTTTTCAGGCAAACAGATGTTTTGAAGCTTCAATTTCCAGCATTTTTGTTTTCAGAAGTACCTTGGGGAAGAACCAAGAAATTCAACCTAGCTCCATGTCCAAATAATCTAATTAATTCTTTTTATGCAGGATTCTCTAGCAGTTTTAACTAGGGCATTATTTGCCCTCTGCACTGGCCTGTGTTGGTGAGGTATTGAACCAGGCTTCTCACCACTGACTGGTTCTTCTTCATTGCTTGCAGGTGTTAAGCAATTTTATCACACAGAAATATACAGAAAGATATAAACAGAACATGAGATTTTATACCTTGTACATAATATCATGTACTGTACACATTATAGGCAAATACGGAAGAAATCCTGTTCTAAATGCAGGGACACAGCATTTTCAGTGTTTCAACACATCTGCAACTCATCATCTGGCAGACAGACATGAGCTGATGCTTGAAAAGAGGAACTAGAAAAAAAATCAATGCTCAACTGCAAACTTAAGACATTCACCTCTTGCAAGAGCTTCCCAGCTTTCTGACAGTTGCTGAAAGTATGTTTTCTTACAGTGGCCTCAAAAACCATCTCATTAGCACAAACACTTCCTGGGGGACCTTGTAAGTGCATTTCCCTTCAGCCAGTAATGTGTTAACTTATTAATTAGAACTGCTGCTGCAGGGTAAAGGAAGGGGAAATTAATTCAAGAACTGCTTTAGCAGGCCAACCTTTCTTGGGGACTCTACTCACAGGAGAGCTGTCTGCATTTCAGTTTTGTTTAATTAGTCCCACGAAAAGCAACTGTTCCCTCTGATAAGAGCAGAGCAAGAGCTGCAAAAAAACAAAACCACCTCTTCTATGCATCAATTTAGTTCTGTAATGATTGCATCCTGACATGAAAAACTGTTCATTCCTTTCTCTCACTGGCAAATCAAGGGCATTAGTCATCAAGTTCTTTGCTCCTCGTCTTTATTCTAATGAGCCCAACACTGGAGCAGCTAGGGCTAGTAAATCCCAGGGCTAGCAGGTAATGAACCATAATCATCCCTGTAAAATTTGCTAGGGAGGTTTTCTCACGAATTTATGAGTCTACCACATATTTAACTGAGTACTACTGCCAGAGTTGTCATGCACACTGCTTTAGTGGCTCACTGTGACTCCAGTCCTACTGGAAGAGGTGACAAAAACCTCCATCAAACCCCAATAATCAAAGCTTATAATTTGTTTCTCTCTCTACATAATCCTCCCACCAGCCTATTCACTTTCCAAACTCCTGCAAACAGCAAGTAAAGGATTCATGTCTGTCACACACCTGGGGTGAGGCAGCTCTGGATTCATGGACACACAGGGAATGAGAGGCTGGAAAGCAGTGCCAGGGAAAGGGACCTGGAGGGGGTCCTGGGCAATGGCCAGGTGGACATGAGGCTGCAGTGTCCTGGAGCCAGGACAGTGCCCTGTCCTGGGGGCATCAGGCCCGGCTGGGCCACAGAGGGATTGGCCTGCTCTGCTCTGGGGCAGCCTCAGCTCAAATATTGTGTGAAATTTTGGGTGCCACAATATCAGAGAGACATTAAACTATTAGAGAGTGTCCAAAGAAAGGCACGAGGATGGCGAAGGGCCTTGAGGGGAAGCATGTGAGGAGCAGTGAGGGCACTTGGTCTGTTCAGCTGGAGGAGGCTGAGGGCAGACATGGCAGCCACAGCTTCTGCTGAGGGGAAGAGGAGAGGCAGGCCCTGAGCTCTGCTCTCTGGGACCAGGGAACAGGAGCTGAGGGAATGGCTGGAGCTGGGGCAGGGGAGGGTCAGACTGGATAGCAGGGAAAGGTTCTTCCCCAGAGGGTGTGGGGCCCTGCCCAGGCTCCCCAGGGAATGGTCACGGCCCCAGGGCTGCCAGAGCTCCAGGAGCGTTTGGACACCGCTCTCAGGGATGCACAGGGTGGGATTGTTGGGGTGTCTGGGCAGGGATTGCTGGGGTTGGACTCAATGATCCTTGTGGGTCCCTCCCAGCTCAGGATATTCCATGATTCAGATCCAAGTATTTCTCTGATACATAAATCTTAACAGTTTTAATTCTTGTGTAGTGTCAGGTGTAGAGAGCTAATATTCAGAATATAAGAATAAAAGAACAAAAAAGTTTTGGATTTCTTACAGATTAAAAATATATCTCGATTTTCTAGAGAGAACTCCTTCCAATTTTAGATCTCTGAGGTCTGAACTTCAATACTTTAATACTGTCAGTGACACCAATTAAAATATTTTCCTATTTACACTGCATTTTTTCATTTTCCAAACCACAAAGTCAGCTTTCTCTGAACTGTTTGAATTCTTTTTTATAGAAGGATGTTACTTCCTACCAAATTTTTCTCCCAAAGCAATTAAAACTTATGCCATCCTACTTTACATGAAGCTTTTACAATTGCTTACCTGCTAAAGACTCTTTCCCACCTCCTGTCATGCAACAGGAAAAAACTTGACAGATCAAATCTCTACTCATCTCCTTCCTTTTCTAGGTTACCAAAACTATCCAGATCTAGAAGACCCAATTTTTATGAAGATCTATGTCTTTCAGTAACCCATTTGCCTTTTTCATTTCAATAGGGTCAGTTCCAGAAGCATATCTATTCCCAGACATGCTGACATTAGATAAGGCATCAGAAAAACTAGTAACACTTAGCAAGGATAAAAGAATCTGTTCTGATCAAGAGAAATTTAGAAAGAAAAAAATCTCAAACCACCTAAGTATAAATGTAACGCAGCAATTTAGAAAAATGGTCTCAATATCAAGGAAAAAAAAAATCACCAGAACTGGCAGTTTCTAAATAAACCAAAGTCTGGTTTAAGTTAGATTAGGCACTTGATAATGATCTTGTTCTCCTCCACCCTTAACTCTTAAGGAAAAACCCCTAACTGATAGCCCTCTTAAGAGGTGGTTGTGGATAACTGTAGGTGGGGTTATTTGTTGGTTGGTTTTTTTTTTTGGTGGTGGTGGAAGATAACTGTAAGTGGGGTTATTTGTTGGTTGCTTTTTTTGAGGAGGTGGAGATGGCTAGGAAAAAAGACTAAAGGCTTTGTGGATTTTGGTTGGTTCAGTGGGGTGATTTTTTTCCACTGAAAAGGCAAATCTAAAAGGCTTTTGATTTGGCTGAAGAATTAGAAACTGTGTTTTCTTTTCTAGTATTAGTGATTCAGTTACTGAAAAAGATTAACAAAATAATTAAGAGATAAAATATGAATTACAGCTGTAAAATATCATATTGAAAAAGCTGAATTTGTTGGATAGCCAAAAGACTATCTACACAAAAAAACCCCAACACTTTGGACAGCCCCAGAAGATCTTTTTTCTTAATACAGGCAGAAGCTAAGAGGTCACAGAAAAAAAACCCCAAAACCATAAAATCCCACTGTAGAACACCCTAACTTCTGCACTTTTTTTCCCTCCTTATGATGTAACTGCAAAGAATAAAAAATGAAACCAAAATGCCTAGATACAGATGTTGACTGCTTTTTCAATCTTCAGAACTTTCTCACATGCCTAGGGAAAAACAGATGCTGTTAGAATTGGTTTGTGCCTCTTGAGTGCTTAAGGGAAGTCAAATGTACTTTCCTTTCTAGGAATGACTTCCCTTTCTGCCCCTCAAATAGTAATATATTAGCATACTGTCACGACATATTCCTGATACTGAAATGTATGAATTTGAAAAAGAAACTTAACCGAAAGCATTGGACTGATTTGGTTTGTATGGCTGCATAAGAAAGAATTAGTAGATCTAAAAATCTAAATTACTTGTCTATACAGGTCTTTATTAGAGGCTTAAGTAATTCCAGAGAATTTACTGTGGAATGAGATGACTGCTGGGACTCAGGTGATTTCAATTCTGTGCCATGAGGCAGCTGTTGGACACAGCTGTGTGTGCACAGACAAGGCTGGTCAGCCCCTTGCACCAAGAAAATTCAGCACCTCCTCAACCTCATTCCCCAGGTTCACCCAAGGCAAACCAGGGAATAAACACCATGAAAATAAAAACAGAATACCAAACCTAAGTATATTTACACCACTGTGCAACAGATCACCAGCAAGAGAGAAACTGCAAAGAAGTCAGTAGCAATACAAGAGCGAAAAAGCAGAACTGCCAGCAGGAAACACTGAAGTAGCTCTGGAACAAGAAAGGCTGGAGACACCAGATAAAATTAAAAATACTCAAATTTCTACTGTATATGATAATTTGTATCCTTTGCTCTCCATTACTTGAAAACTTATGTGACAATCTTCTTTTTTGAAAGAATCTAAAGGAAATATTTTTCTCTTTTTGGTACTAAGTTTTCTTTCTTGTGAAATAAACAGCAAATGAAGGACTACTTCAAAATAGATATCCACAATCCATGTTTTGAATTAACCAAGCTAGTCATAATACTTATATCCAAAGACACAAATTTAAAACTGCATCCAACTCCAGGTACTTTCCATGAACCATACTGCATGAACTTGTGATCACTTAAAAGGCAGAACTTAGGAGAAAAGTGATGTAGCCTTTCAAAGCAAAGTGATGTAACCTTTCAAAGCAGCATTACAAAGACATTGTGGAGATCAAAATAAATATCACAAGAAGACAGTGGGCATGTTTCATGCATGTTGCCTGTGGTCCTACTTGCCAATCCACACAAAAGAATGATCTTACCAACAGAATTAATTTCTTTATGTCAAATTAACATTTGTGGTGAAAGGTGGGCAAGTCCCTAAGAGGCCAGAACAAAGAGCATAAGAAAGGATATTTCACACCCATCTAAACTAGCTGAAACATCAAAAAATTAGCAAACAACCCCACAAAAATCATCTCTCCGTACAACACCTTGGGCGCAAGCTGTAATTTATTTGTGTGTGCAAGCAGTACTTGTCAAACTCATCTATTGAAGAGAGTCATCATCCAAATTAGAGATAAACACATATACACAAAGTACCAGTTATATAATTAAGAAGTAGGCATGATTAGATAAATAAGAATCACTTCATTGCTATAAATCTGTACAAGGAAAACAGTAATTTCAACATAGCTCTCCTTTAAGGACTGTTTTCCACTAATTTCCCAGCCTCTAGGATTAATGAAACTGAAATATTAATAGATGATGATCCATTTTCTCATACTATCTTCTGCATTTCTGAATACCACAGCAACACTGCACAGAAGACCTACTGAAAAGAGACAATTTTGCTAAGTAGTCTTACACTATTAAGAGCAGGATTTGAGGATTTTTTAACGGAACTGGTTCTGAGAAAAGTCTTTGGGAGAGTTACAGGATACCCTGAAGAGGAGGACACATTCCACTTCACAGTGCTGGAAAGGTGAAAAGAAAGGATAAAAGTTTCTGACAGCACTGGTTTGCTTAAAATTTTGTGAGTGCTAACGTGACAGTTTGCTGCAACAGAGATTACAATATTGCTTAGGCAGAATCGTCTAAGAAAATCCCCACATTACACCCATAAACCAAAAACTTACCTATGACTTCCATCCAGATTTGATTTGTGGATGAAATTCAGTTTAGCATCTGCCCAATAGAGCTTCTGTTCCTCATAATCCAGCGTCAGTCCATTCGGCCAATAGATGTCCGTGTTAACGATGATGGAGCGGCTTGAGCCATCCATCCCAGCTCGTTCTATCTTTGGTGCTTCTCCCCAGTCTGTCCAGTACATGAACCTACAGTTAATTGAAAAGAGAAAACACAACAAAAGGTATAAATCTACAACTTTCAGTAAAGACAAAGGCGCTCTCTGTTCTGCAGAGACAATGTCTGTGGAGTTCTGCTCTACTGGGTAAGGGGCACATACCCTGTGAAACAAAGCAAAGTTACTTTACAAAAAGCTGAAGAAAAACAACTTAAGTTAAACCCACAGTACCATATCAGGTTGTACTTCTATATGTTTCTTTCTTTCCTTGAGTTAACTGAGAAAATTGGAGATATCCAATAGATCTTGACAACCATCTCAAAATTCATCATTTAACAGCAAAGGCAGATATTACAAATTGTCATAAAAGTACAACAGCTTCTCTCATATGTGTCAGAATTTAGGGGGCACAGAAGAAGATGTGCAGACTTATAGCAGACATAGTTGCATGTGATGCAGTTTTAATGGAAGATCAATTCATGTCCTTTTATTTCCAGAGAAATTCCGAGACAAGTAGCTAAGTCAACATGTTTAGAAACACAGCTTGCATCCAGTAACTGAGAAAAACACTCTGTAAAATCTTTTAAGACTGGACAAGCAAGTTTTAAAACACGTAACATGCATCAATTTTTAAACACTATTTAACAAGTAGTGGGCAGAGGGAAGCTACTCAGTTGCATCTAAGATTGAGGCAAAACAAGGGAAATCACTTTATTTTGGCTGGAGACTAGCAGGGGGTAAGAATATTTGTCCTTTTTCTGCGGGTGGTAGAAAATAGATTTACTTTTGCTGGTTGTTGACAGAATGCATAACTAAACTGAAGTAACATAGACTATAAACAGATCAGCCAAAGTGTGTCCATGGTGCTTGCTCTGTTTTGTTGTTGTAGTTGGAACAGACTACTGTCCTAAATTGCTTCTCATAACCTCATGACATCTGCCAGCATTACCTGCTTGTATTTGTGCTCCAAAGCCTGGCTCAGTCAAAACAATCCAGATTAGGAAAGACCTGAAGCCTTTAATCAAACTCAGATCATCACACAACCACAACAGGTTAGTATATGGTAGCCACATGTGAAGAGGCCTAGCCACTCATCCTCTAAAGAAAAACAAATGTGCAACACAAATGTGTATTTAAGAAACACTTGCAGATGGAGTTATTCTTGGCAAAGATTTATTTTTATTTTTATTCTTATTATTTTAAAGAGTCAAGAAATTCCATGTCATATCTTCCCCCTTAATTCATGTCTACAGTGTGTTTGTCTTAATGTGCAGCAAAATCTGTGGACAGAAATGCAGCTGATTAACACAAATGTTGTCCTATTTGACCCAAGTGAGTCATTCTTCATGGAGCAACACATTTATCTTAACACAGAGCACAAAAATATCTGAAGAGAACATGTGAGATTTCTGTAGGCATAAACAAATGCCTCGGATAAACTGGTTTTCATCAGGAAGAAGGACAAACCCCAAATAATTTTCAGATAGGTAGCACAGTAGCAAGGCACCAGGTCAAGCTATGCAACAGGAAATCACACTTGAAAAAAGAAATGTTCAAAAAAGTCAGGCAGCATTTCACCTGTAAGCATGTGAAAAAGAAAAGAGAAAAAAGAGAAATTTACTTTAAACTTCTTTAAGGCAGCCTGCTTTGCCCCAGCTGTCAAGTCTTAGTCTTCCAAATCAAGGTTAATAGGTTCCAAGGCTCTGACTAGCCTGCTGGACTGATTTTTTTGGCTGAAACAGCTCATGAATTGCTGTACAACCTCATATTCTTCCCTGTCTCACCTCTCATGCACGCTGCAATTACTGAAGCAAAAACAAGTAAAGGTAGTTTGGTAAAAAAGTAAAGGCTTCCCAGACATCACAAAACCAGCCCTATTTCATTTGTCAAGGGGAAGACACACACACACAGAACTGGCTTTAAGATTCAGTAATATTTCCAATCAGCTCCAGTGACCTTTGTGCACTTTCTTCAACAGTTTGAGTTTTATCACTATCACATTTGTTTTCCTCCACCTTGCTTGAAAGCCTGTGGGTTTTAATGTCTCCATTAAAAATCTCTGGAACCAGCCATGCTCCAGCTGATGACAGCCATGCAGACAAGGTAAGGGTCATTGTCCCTCTTCCCCATCCTCTTCACACACATTTAGTTATTTCAATTTAAATTAAAAAAAAAAAAGGCAAAAAGCACCACCCAAGCCCATAGGATAGAGCAAAGTATTAAATGTCTTGTGCTAAATCTTATTATACCTTGTAATACAATTAAAATCCAGGAATCTAGATTTTAATTTTACCAGCAGAGTCTGTAAATGTTGAGAGCTGTTACAAAATCTAAAAGCAAAAGAAAAAAACAACAACAAAAAAGTGTATTTCTTTTTATATGTGCTTATAACTTTCAGTATTTCAGAGTCATGCCCCTCTCCAAAGACTTAAGGAACATCAAGTATTTGATACACATTTATAGAAGAGAGGAAAGTTCTTAGACTTAAAAAAATATTAGTTGGTGTTTTGACTGTGGCTGAAATGTGGTTTATCCTAAAGTTTATCCCATCACTAAAAATTACAACAAATAGAGAAAGAGTTTTGATAGTTTTTCCCTACAAACTGTGTTCTATGCCTCTTTAAATTTAGCATTTTTTGGTTTTTGCATTCTGGTGCATAAGGTGAATCCAGGCAATAAAACTTCCTTCTAAAAGGCCACTTTGCACTGTAGAGTTGTAACTTCACCGTTTTGATTTGCCTCAAATAGAAGCTTTTGCCATAGGAAAACAAAAACCCATCCAAACAAAAGGATGAAACGGCATGTCACAGTTCATTCTGCTTGATGAACAAATCTAATAAGTAAGAGAGCTTTTTTCCAAAAAGCCCATAAAGAATAGGCACTCTGATGGCAGAATATCCCCCATCCAGAGAAGGAAGCTCACAGACTACCAATGCCAAGATTACATGCTGTAATTCAGCAGTGATTTCCAACAGTAAGCAGAGAAGAAGAGAAATTTATTGCCAGCACCCATCAGCTTTGCAACTTTCTGATCCACAAATGTTCACTTTCCTGAATGTTACTCAGCTGCTTAATTAGGGCAGCTAATTATTTGGTGAGGTCCTTCACAGTGAAGGCCCCAACTCTGCAATTATGCTTGGTTCAGGGCCCTAAAAACTTCTGAGCTCTACAGGGAGCTGCCAAACTTCTGAGTTTGCAGCAGCCTCCGTGGAGCCCATCAGCTCTGCAGTGGACCCTGTGAAACACAGCCTGCTCCAGCTCCAGCACTAACAGGACTGGCACTCCTGTAACCAATAAATACACAATTAAACACAAGGCACTGGAGTAGTTCAGGAAAACTATGCACAATAAGTATGTTTGGTTATTGAAAATAGCTCTTGACTCAAGAAAAAATGTTCAGGAATTTACAAAACCACATTTGAATCAAGCAGCCCTCCAGGTAGCTGAATGGAGACTCTTTCTGAGGCAAGTTCACAAAGGGAGGAAAACTGCAATCCAGAAGCACAAAGCAGCAGTGAAAGACACAGAAATGGATTTTCAAATAAGGGGACTAGAAATATCACAGGAAGGTTTTAATAACAAGTTTCTCAACACACTGCAAAAGTCAGAAAATATTTTCAGTCCTCCAGGAGAAGTAAAAAATGTACATATAAATTAAATATGGAAATAATTCTTCATAAAAGAGAGGAAGAAATATCCTTTGGGGATACAATCAAGATAAACATGAGAGAAAATATGTTTTTAGCAAGCTGAGAACTGTGCTCTTTTACAATAGCTTGTCTCTGTAAATAAGTATATTAGTTGATTGAGTAGATTAGTTCAATGCAATTTTCAGAGCTGCTTTACAATAATATCTTATGTTAATATTCAGTGCAGTCAATATAATTTTCTGTGCAAATTACCCTATCTGCAGCCTTTTGGTTGCCTCTACGCTACTCTTGCACACACTAAGAGCAGCTATGTGAGGAATGGATGTGAATTAAGCAGGGAACTGTTAACACCCTAACACACACTGAATCTTTTACTTTTTACCCTTGTTTTGGGTTCAGAAGCCAAAGGGTTTCCAACAGAGCTGCAGTTTCCCATTTCAGGCAGACATGGCTGGCTCTGAACCACCTGCCTTAAGCATTGCTATGTACACTGGACAAAATCAAATCAAGATTTCTTACACTAAAAATCAAGGGTTTTTTATTTCACTCTTCTGCAAGGCATCACTGTGTCTAGTAAATGACCAAATGAGCCAGATGTGCTGAAAATGCTTGATGAGCAAGCACCAGTGGGCCCAGCTGTGCCTCTGCCACTGTCCCCACCCTGACCCTCCATCCCCATCCCTTGCACCTCGGGCAGGGTGGAGAATGAGCACAACCCCACAGGTGCTTGGATCTCATCTACTGAATTCCACAGCCCAGATCATCAGCATCAAACCTAGACAAGGGTCTCTGTGCAGTGCCTGGAACACAGTGACCTGTGACAGGGACATCTCAATATGGCATCACTGCTCACACAGCAGGAACCTGTGCAGGAACAGGGGTCATTGTGCATGAATTACTGCAGCCTCTGCAGCTGACTTGTCAGGGATGTTAAAAGACTCAACTGACACATGGGAGAAACCTGTAAAATTCCACGTGTAAGTCTACTATACACAGCAGGAAAAGCTCTACTGGGACTTATATTTTGTAAGGCATACAAATATTTTGCCCAGTATACTCTGTACTGGTTCCCTCAAGATGAAGATGCTGTTTTAGTGATAGCACTTTCATGCAAATGTCTGCATTTATCCTAGGACATCAGCCAGGATCCTAATCAAGCAAAAGCCATCTGTAACCAGAATGGCAAAGTGAGGATTTCCACTTTGGAGCTGGATTTACTGCCCTACTCAGACCTTATCTAGCAGGAGAAATAAAATCATCAGCAGACCTTCCCTTTTCTTGGAATCCATTTCTAAAATAAGGGATAAATGCAAACATTCCACTTTTGGAATGAAGAAAAGCTGTGATGAAGAGATCAAAAGGTGATGCTTTGTCTCTAGATCAGTATCAAGAATAAAGTATAAAACTAGAAGGAGATTTTGTAGATGGCATTAATAAGCCCTGGAAATAATGCTTTAGAAAAGCCACTGAAAGTCTTTAATAAGAAATCAACATACAAGCATAAACCTACATAATATTCTCATTCCATAACCAAAAAGAAAAAAACTCAGTGTTAAAGTTAGTTACCATGGCCTCTGATTTCAGGTATTTCAATTTAAAGAAAATGCTGGGCAATCTAACAAAACAGATGAGAGATTGTTTTTCATTTTCACCCAGTCATTTCTAAGGCTCTGTAGGAAGTAAGCTTTGACTAGGCTGTCAAACCAAACATACACTGATGCACTGCAGAGTCTCATGCATATGGTTGTTCTTTTGGCCACAGATCCCCAGGAAAAAGAGAAAGATATTCATTAAAAAACAAGAAGCAGCTATTTTTTTGCTGAATGCTCACAAAGGCAGAATTTTAATTGTTTGATCAGGTGGAAAGGTCTTCTGCTCCTTGAACTTGTAAATTAACCTTTGCTATCTCCTGACACAAAAGGTCTCATGACATGCCTTCCACAGTTAGGAAACAAAAGCTATTTCTTGGTTTCTCCTAGAGCAAGCAGGAAATAAAGCATGTCAAAACTTAGCAGCATTTGAAAAACAGTATTTGAAACAACAATTTTCCCAGTTTATATTCCTCTCTATTTTTTTTGGCATAATTTCCTCTCTCTGCTACCGATTAACACCATCCCTAGACCCTTGCTGACCTCAAGAGAGAAGCAAGATCCAAATGTGCTTTGGAAGACTCCAGCCAGCCCCTTGCACAGGAGCCACTCCAGATATTATACACCAAATCCTGCCAAGTTCACACAGCAGGTAAGCCAACAGAAAAACAAAACATAATTAATGTAAGAGGAGATGGACAAAATAAGAGAAGAAAATTCCTTGCCTTCCAACCTACCTTGGTTCTTCAAATGTAACAGGAAAATAGAGGAAAGAAAACCAGCTGGCAGACTTTCAAAAAACCAAGTACACAAACAAAAATACCACAAACCAACAACTGTGACAGAGTCTCTCAAGAGGCCAGGAAAGAAGCTGAGCCAAGAAGATGTGCTGGGTAATTCTGCAGGGCTGAGGAGTCTCACAGAGACTCCAGCATTGCTCAAGAGGAGCCCACATACACAGAAAGACACCTTCCAAATAGTTCTTTAAGAACCTACCAAAAGGTGCAGATCTTTATGCACCTGTGAACTGAACAAAATTGTGAAAGCTACTACAAAAGAATATTTTAGCTACATTAAAGCTACAAGTGGGGGAAAGCAGTGAGAAAATGGTGGGATCCCAGTTCTTCATATTTCTCAGATAAAATTTAACTTCTTTGTACAATGAAAAAAATCTGTTTCTTTACAGGGACTTGCAGTAAAAATATAAACACTTGCATTGCACATATTTAGTTGGTAAATGAGGATTCAAAATTCTGTAATTTCAAAGAGCTTTGGGTTGAAATTTGACAACTCAGCTGCTAAAATAATTTTTCACTTCTTGCTTTTTCAGCTCAGTCATAACCAAACTTGTTTCTTATACTTAAAAAACAAAAAACTGGGAGAATTGTTTTCCATATCTCCCTATACATCCTGGATGCAGGAAGGGCAGAAAGATTTTTCCCTATACTTGTATCTTAAACTGAAGCCCTAGAACTTCTAGAATTGAAGCCCCTGAACTTCTCCATGGCAAGAGAGCACAGTCATTAATGCCAGTTGTGTTGCTCAGTGAATGAGGGCAAGAGATAAAAATCTGCCGCTTGGCATTCTGAGCTGTTTCTCAGAAACAACAATCTAGGCATATCCCACTGCTGTGCAAGGCTTGGAGTTACGAACTCCTCCATTCCAGGTACTCCACAGACACATCACCTAGACCCAGCAAACTGAAAATACTTTTATAACCATCCCAGAAATCCTCAATGCAGAGTCATCTTACAATGAGAACAGTTTTTAACCATGACCACTCATTCAACTTCACTCACTGATTTAATGGATGTTTACTCTGAGTCCCATCAATCCGCGGCAGTTCACCTTAACATCAGAGGGTACCTGTGCTAAAACATGGATGGGCAGGATGGCACAGCCAAGAACAAGAGAAGATGGGGTCAAAAAAGCTATCAGAGATACAACCTGTCTGCCACCAACTGAAATTGGGAAACAATATGTTCAGTATCATGAGATCTTTTTGCAACTTTTCCTCTGTGAGATTTCTTTTTATCATTCCAAGACTTTAATCAGTAAAATAACCCCTTTTTATACAGCCCCTCTATCAGTACACACCTACCAACTGGATGATTTTTATGTTCTTGATTCCTGACTCCAAGAAGCCCTACAGAACTTTAATGTTCTGCCAAGCCATGCTGAATCCTACCCTCCATATCACATTTCAGCATCCTGCTAATTCTTTTTTCATAGTTTTCATCCTATTGTCTGCTGTGTAAATCAGGCTTACTTACATGTAACCATCATTCCTTAGGCTTCCTTAAAAATTCAATTAACTCACGTCATCTGGGGGTTCAGTACATTTTCAGTGCAGCTCCTGTCCTTGTGATTTATCAGTTTGTTGATATGGAAACCAACTTGATGCCACTTTGATCTTCCACCAGAATCACTAAATCACTTATTCTCTTGTAAGAAAGTGGCACACACCAATTAATCTTTTCACACCACAAAAATACATGAAATATGGCCTTGTTTTCAACCAAAAGCTACGCGATATTCATTACAAAACAAACCACCAAAAAAGGGAGTGGGAAGAGGAGACATTTCTCTATAGCAGGTAAGAAAAACAGAAATAAAGGGATGCATTGTAATTAATGCATAATGAGACAGGTTACATTATACAATATTTGGTTAGAGACCTAATTCTGGAGATACAGACTTGACTTTTATTGAGAAGAAACTATGTTTGCTCAGAGCATTTAGAAAGGTCCACGAAATGTGGTCAGAATATTGGCCAAAGGCTTCGTACTCAGATGGAACAAACATCACTTCATTTCTATACTGAAAACATTATTATAAAATAATAGTAAAATAACATTATTATAAAGTAACTGAGACGTTTGCGACTTTACTCAAGCTTTTCCTAGGTTAGGTTTTGCTAAAAAGGAAGTAAGAATGCTTCTACTTTTCCATTCCTACTGTAAACAGCTAAATATTAAGTACTTGGATTCAATTTTTATGGGAAAAGTGGCTATGCATTCTACAGCAACTACTACACACCAGGAATTCTGAAGTTAAAAATGAATTAACACAGCTTTAAACCCAGGTCATTAGCTTTTCTCCCTACAGGTTTCTTTTGCAGGTCACTCACAGCTCTTCAAGCAAGAGCCACTTGCATACAAATTGCTTCCAGCACAGAGATACATCAAAAGTGGGAAAAATTTCCAAGTCCTTGCCCTAATACAGGCCTCATTCACAAGACACACAAAAAATGCCCACCAAATATTACACTAAGGGAGAAACCCCAAGTATGTTTCCAGTCACTCAAGCATAAAACTCACCCTAGTTTAAACCTTTCACCTCAAGCCTGAATTGCTCAGTAGAAAAAAAAGTGCTGATAATTTGCCATTAGCTCACAGAATTTAAGAAAATGATACTAAATGCTGTTAAAAGGTTTTTACAAAATAGAGGCTGCTTTCAGAGAAATGTTCTTTCCTGTTTTCCTTACAGCATCTTGGGGGGCGGGGTGGGAAGGACCACATTTTGAGCAATTTATTTAGATAAAAGAGCAAGTTTTGAAATGCAGCTGCTTCTTGGGAGGGCAAGTGAGAAATGGATAGTACAGAAATGATATCATGATATACTAAAAATCTTAGGGGGGGAAACTACTTTTATTTAGCAACAATGTGGGGAACTACTCCATACATAAGTGGCCTCTACAAATTGTCTATCTTATGTAAAATCAGAGATTTGCAACATCAGCACAATCCCCAGTTTTCTTTGTGTAACTCTTTGATGCTGCCAGAAGCATAAAGAAAGATTCCAACAATATTTTTCATATTTAAATTATGTTTCTTTCTTGCCCAATAAATACTTTACCTATAAAGTGATCCTTCTGTTTGTAGTTGCTTTTGCCACTCAAGGCTGCCACTTTTCCACCTCTCTCCTGCCTCAATGTGAGGAGCTGATGCAGAAGGGCCCAAAAGCTTCTCTCCCTACTGCTAGCTACCTTCCTCTGCTCTTACCCCATTCCAAACCTCTCCAAAGAGTTAAGAAAGATGTGTTGATGACAATTCAACAGGAGAAAAAAATGTAGAGATGTGCAGAAAACCCCAAAACAGAGATGGTACCAAAGAAGCCCACCTAGGTCAAATCACTTATCTTGTTTTCAAACCATGCAAACTTGACAAAATTTATCTAGTTCAAAGCTTTTCCTGCAGAAGATTATAACTTGAGTCATTTTATGGAAAAACTCATTCACCTATTTTAACAAAACAATGTAATTGTTCTTTGCATTTAACTTGCAAAGCTGTCACATTAAACAAAACACTAACTACATATAAAGTAAATTATATGCTAATACATGTATAATAAGCATAAGAATGTGATAAAAATGAACAGGCCAAAACCAAATAAACATCTTTTCTATAACTAAATATATTGTGAATTTACAGTTCAGTACTTTAAAGATTCACTGTTAGGTATGAAAACCTTTCTAGTATAAACTGTGCTATATTAGAAAGCTAGAGTAGACCCTCTTATTCAGCTATAAAATGCCCCCAAGTTTTTCATGTAGGAATAGAAAATGGCAACTTTAAACACATGACTTAATCTCATGTAATGTCTGTTGCTGTGTTTTCACTCATTACAGTTCATCTGTTAAAAAAATGCAGAACAAAAGGCACAGAGAAAATAAAGAGTTGGGAAAATTAAACTAAAGCACAGCAAAATCCAATATGCACAGGTGGGGAAAATTTCTCATTGCCCTGAACCAGTGGGAGACATCTGCTTGCAGAAATTGAGGAGTACAGAAGGAGTCCAGGCACTAACCCTGTTTGAATAGGCTGCAAGAAGGGAGTTCTAACAGTGCCTCTTGTACTGTGCTCCTTACAGGTCCTATATTCTTTAGACTTTTAAAGGAAAAAAGAAAAAAAAATGACACCCACCAAGTTACAGCCTGCTCAAAATAAAAAAATATTGCCTGTTACATTTGTGGTTTTAGTTATTTTGTGGGCACAGAGCACAATGATGGGTAATTCATTTTGTAAGAATAATATATATTCACTGTAATTTACACTTTGGAACAGCCCACTGGAGATACCACCACTATGGGTCACCATCAAAGGGAAGAGGAACAGCCACCTCCCCACAATATGCAGGATTTAAACCAAGAGAATCCAAGAAAAGGCATTTCTGCTTGTATGCAGATAGTCCTTGTTGCAAATTGCTTTTTTTTTTAGTTTTCACTTTGCTCTATGGTGAAACTTACTGCTTCATTTAGTGGGAATCAAACACATTCAGAAAGGCCCTGCAGAGAGACCTGGACAGATTTAAGAGCAGGGCAATCACCAACCCTCTCAAGTTCAGCAGGGACAGTGCTGGATCCAACTGGGGTGGGGCAGCCCTGGATGCACAGACACACAGGGAATGAGAGGCTGGAAAGCAGTGCCAGGGAAAGGGACCTGGAGGGGGTCCTGGGCAATGGCCAGGTGGACATGAGGCTGCAGTGTCCTGGAGCCAGCAGGGACAGCCCTGTCCTGGGAGCTGAGGGAACGGCTGGAGCTGGGGCAGGGAAGGGTCAGACTGGATAGCAGGGAAAGGTTCTTCCCCCAGAGGGTGTGGGGCACTGCCCAGGCTCCCCAGGGAATGGTCACGGCCCCAGGGCTGCCAGAGCTCCGGGAGCCTTTGGACACCACTCTCAGGGATGCACAGGGGTGTTGGGGTGTCTGTGCAGGGATTGTTGGGGTTGGATCCTGGTCTGTCTGTCTGTCCGTCCAACTCAAAATACTCTGTGAAAAGCTGGTACTACTGATGCCTTGTGAAGATTGATCTAAAACAGAGGCTAGATGGAATTAAAGAATAAAGTAGGTGTTTATTAAAAGGCCTCAATGGATACACCTTGGGCAGTACAAGAGCCCAGCTAGGGCTACACCCAAGAAGAACCCAAAATGGTCACAAAATGCACGACCGATCACGAGGTCTCTCACTTTTATCAGTTCTGCTCCATTATCATATTGGACTTAATTGTCCAATTATAGTTTAGGTTATGAAGTCCCATCCTGCTTATTTTTCTCTCTTCATTCTGCCACTGTTTATGCTCTTGGGCCTGACATTTGGATCGGTTGTCCTTGGTCCCCAGCTAGAGAAGGAATTGTTTTGTCTCCCTACTCTGTGAAGAGAGCTTACTATACCTTAATATGAAGCTCAGAACTACACACTAAAGCAGTACAGAACCTGAAAAACATAAAAGCTAAAACCTAAGGCATCACTACTGATGATCTTGTATTAAAAACATCTTGATACAACCACCCAGAACAACTGCACTTCAACAGCAAGTGAGAGCTAAGCAGAAGAAATGCAAACTTATTGATTAGTAATTTAATTCAGAGAAATTGCATTTCCCAGTATGTAAACTTGTCACATTCTGCCCTGTAATCTTTGTGCTAGGCAAGATCAACCGTTCTCTAAAGTACAACTGCAACAGGAAAGCAACAGGAGAGGTGCTGGTACCACAGAAATCCTTCCTGACCACTCACATACAAAGGTGGAGAGCAGTCCTTTTTCCACTACAAAACTGCATTAGTGGGATGACTGAGTGGAAGGACACAAACTGTCAAACTTCTCACCTCTCAACCCACACTTTATTTATTATTCTCTCCCACTATACCCCTGTTACACCCAAAAGCAGATGTTTTAGCCCTTGGTGTTCCTCTCCACTGTAAATTGTTTCTCAGGCTGACTGAACACAGCATCTATTTGCCATCAATCCGAGTCCACCAAGCAACCATGATTCACTCTCTTGGAATCAGGACAGCATTAGTACTGTTTTATTGAAGAGGACAAAGCACTTGTATTCCAAAACTCTTACAGTCACAGCCTTCAGATTTGCAACCAAGCTATAACTTACTGTATAACTGTATAACTGTTTTGCTGTATATTATTTCTGTCTGAAAGTGAAGTATGGTTAATACATCTGTGTTCTGGTTTTTCCTTCAAGCTTATATCTTTCATGGAAATGTGTAACATGCTTAGCAAGTGCTTTAGAAAAACACTAACAAAATCCCACATGATGTGTGCATATGTATGGATGTTCTTCTCCTCAGGAGCTGAGTTTATGTCCACCAGTGATCAAATCAAATCTCAAGTGCAACAATTTCTAAAAACTGACTGCATACACTTCCAAAAAAATTGCCTTTTGCTCTACATTTAATTTACTCCTTTCATATCAGGTCCCCTTTTAGTCTGTCCATTCCATGGTCTGCTTCAGATAATACTTTCCTTTGTTATAAGTCATGAACAGTAATCCCTTCACGGTTGTTATCCAATTTTACCAAAGGCTTTAATCTGCTTTATTGACAATAACTCTTTAACTACTTTTCTCTGAACTGAACTGTAGCAAAATGGATCTCCAGTTCTGCAACTGAACAAAAAACCCCTAAAACCCAAACAAATCAACAAACAACCCAGAGTTTAGAATTACCACTGAGGACAAAAATATGTTCGGAAAATTAATTATGTGAAGCAATTCAAACAGAGTATTTCTAATAATATACACAAGTGGTAGCCACAGTAAGAATTTCCCCCAAGTGTGTAAGAAATATAGATGGTTAATTGATTCAAAAGAAACTTAGCTCTTAATAACCTTGCTCTTCTTCTGTTCCGTGGACTGCTCTGAGCTGCCAGGATAGATTAGTTTTGCAGGATTAGCAGTGAGGAGACAGAGGACCAACCCTTTAGATAACAAATGGCACAGGGACCTATGACACAGCCAGGTGACCAGACATTCAGAGACAGCAGTGACAGCCCCCAGACTTTCCTGCTCTTAGACTGAGAGGGTATAAAAGGCCAGGGTCTCCTTTGTTCAGGGCCTCAGAGGCATCCAAATCCAGCTGTTACTGCACCAAGAGAAAATTATTTTAAGGACTGACACACATGACACTGTGCTATGGGAAACCTGGTCTGCCTGGGTGAGTGTGAGGCTGCAGCTGGAAGGAGGTTTTGTCTGCCTGGGTGACTGTGGGGCTGCAGCTGGAAGGAGGTTTGGTCTGCCTGGGTGAGTGTGGGGCTGCAGCTGGAAGGAGGTTTGGTCTGCCTGGGTGAGTGTGGGGCTGCAGCTGGAAGGAGGTTTGGTCTGCCTGGGTGAGTGTGGGGCTGCAGCTGGAAGGAGGTTTTGTCTGCCTGGGTGAGTGTGGGGCTGCAGCTGGAAGGAGGTTTGGTCTGCCTGGGTGAGTGTGGGGCTGCAGCTGAAGGAGGTTTAGTCCCAGCTCAGGTGGTGCAAGAGCAACTGCCAGAGTGGTCCTGGATGGTCCAACAGGGAACTTCCCTTAACACCGGCCACTAAGAGCTTGATAGAATCACACCAATTGTATAAAAGGGCTGGCTGGACCACAAAGTAACTCTGTTACTTGGTAGGGGAAACAAATGCATATTTAGCTTAACTTGACTAATTAAAAATGCAAGAAAACAGGCACTGCAGCTTTGTCACAACATAAGGAAAGAAAATTGACAGCAGTAGATACCTCCTAAAAGCTTCTTCTAATCAACTCCCTTCCTACACCAGTAACAATGCCAATCCCTAAGTCACAACTCAGAAATTTGAAGAACAGGGGTAGGGGGTATCAAGGTACTTTTTCCACCTCAAGTCTAATTGACTCATTTCTACAGGATCAACTGAGTGAGCTGACATTACTTGCTTGAGAAAGGGCTTTTCCAGTGCAGCAGGAATTCATTCTGTAAACAAGCCCTTTTCTAGGATAGTATTCAATACCATGCTCCGTACTCAGGGAAGCTAAGAAGCTGAAATTCCAAGTAATACATAAAATTACAGGGTTGTACATACTGATGACTTTATTATCCCCTTAAGATTTTTGGTATAAAAATCTTCTCAGAGCTCTTCAGTGCTCCTCTACACTGGGCTGCAATGCCTAAAAGAAGATTTTCTAAAGCAAATTCAGACATCAGTACATAACAACCATAAGGATTCCTATTAAAAAGGGGATGGGGAGATTCCACACCCTCTCTGGACAACCTGTTCAGTGCCTGGGCACTGCCCAGGAAAAAGTTCTGCCTCCTGTCCAGGTGGAACCTCCTGGCATCAGTTCCTGCCCGTGGCTCTGGTGCCACTGCTGGGCCCCCAGAGCAGAGCCTGGGCCCTGCTCTGCCCCTCCCTGCACACAGGGACACCCAGGGCTGAGGGCCCCTCTCAGCTGGGGCTCCTCTCCAGGCTGGACAGCCCCAGCTCCCTCAGCCTTTCCTTGTCAGGGAGATGCTTCAGGCCCTAAATCATCTCTGCAGCCTCTGCTGGCCCCACTCCAGGAGCTCCATGTCCCTCCTGTCCTGATGGTCCCAGAGCTGGACACAGCTCTCCAGATACACCTCCCAGGGCTGAGCAGAGGGGCAGGATCACTCCCTGACCTGCTGGCACTGCTCTTCCTGATGCACCCCAGGGTTCCACTGCCCCTCTTGTCCCCCAGGGCACTGCTGGCCCAGGGACAGCTCCTTGTCCACCAGGTCCTTCCCCACAGAGCTGCTCTCCAGCAGATCAGCCCCATGCCTGTACAAGTGCTTGGGGTTGCTCCTGCCCAGGTGCAGGACCTGCATTTGCTCTTGCTGAATGTCAGAGGGTTTCTCTCTGCCCATCCCTCCAAGCTGAGTCCCTCTGAAGTTCTGCACAGCCCTCAGGGCTGTCAGCTGCTCTTCCCAGCTTTGTGCCATCAGTGAACTGCTAAGGAGGCATCGACCCCTCAGACAATCCCTGATGGACAAGTTAAACAACACTAAGCCCAGGACAGAGCCCTGGAGGACACCACTACTGACAGGCCTCCAGCTAGACTCTAGGCCACTGATCACAGCCCTGTGGGATCTGCCACTCAGCCAGTTTTCAGTCCACCTCACTGTCCACCCACCCAGCCCACACTGCTGGAGTTTGGCAGTGAGGATGTCATGAGAGGCAATGGCAAAAGTCTTGCCAAAGTCAAGGCAGACAATATACCCTGCTGCACAACTACCATCCAAGCAGCTGTTTCACTGCAATCAGGTTGGTTCAACATTACTTACTTGTAGTGAACCCATGCTGACTGCTCCTGATCACCTTATCTTCCATGTGGACAGAGGGACCCTCCAGAACAAGGCATTCCATCTCCTTTCCAGGTACTGAGGTGAGGCTGACTGGTCAATAGTTCCCAGGGACCTTCTTCTTGCCCATTTTGAAGACTGAAGTGACATTTGCTCTCTTTCAGTCCTCAGGTACTTCTCCTGATCTCCATGACCTCTCCAAGGTGATCATGAGTGGCTTCTCTATGATCACCTAGGAGAGGTCATGAAGAAAGAAAGATGACCCTCTTGTTCAGTCTTTTACATCAAATTAAGAAATTGTCTAATAATCTCACATTTATGGTTTGCTTTATTGTAGGGGCATTTCAGTTTTTCAATTCAGTTGTTATATGTTAAACTATAGTAACTTTTCAGAACAAGAACATACATTTTTTCCTCCATCGTTTTTACAGTCCATAGAAGCAACTGCACTCAGCAAAACTGGCACTGAAACAAATAGTTATTAATTCTAAATAATCAGAGTCCTTTGAGGGTAAGTGGCATTAATCACAAGGTCCAATTTTAAAACCCAGTTTCAAAGGGTGAGATCACCATTTAGGCTCCTCAAACAAAGGTGGAAAGAAGTAGCTTTTTACAGAGGTTGTAGTACTGCTCTGACTCAGCCCAAGGAAAAAGCTACCCTGCTCTAGTGACTGTAAAGGCAATTGAGGTGGCTGTAAAGGGGGTTGAGGTGGCCAGCTCAACTTAGACAGCTGAGTACCTAAGCATGGCAAAATAACATCTCCCCTCAAAAACTGCTTTCTGACTGTCAAACAGAAAGAAACAGGATTTGTGCCTTTCTTGAGGTCCCAGATATTTCTTTCCATAACAGTGAAAGAAATAGGACTTGCTCAGTTTGACAAGAATTGAACTTTCATTTATATCCTAATGAGAGATTACCATGTGGGTTTTTTTGTTCTTTTCAAAGGCAAAGAGTCATCAATCCAAACTGATGTCACTGAGGCAGCTATACCTGGACTAAGTGAAGTCACCAACTTCTGTATTTAAGCAGGGCCATCACCTCCTCTGTAAGTAGCTCCTTCTAGACAGGTACTGAAACTTCTGTCAAGGCAAAGACTAGGGAGTTTTTTCAACACAAAACCCAAGCAAAATTTTCCTAGACCATCACAAAGAGACTGTTAAAACATAGTAGCAGAGATCTATGTATTGCTTTTTCTGTTGTGCATCCCCTGCAATCAACTGGATGTTGACTCATGTTGACTAATGGGCAAAACCTTTGAAAACAAACAGAAAAAGCCCATAGGAACTTTTTCTGTGAACAATGGAATGAAGAAAACTTGATCATCTAGAAAGAGGCACATCAAGCTAGATTCCTTGAAGTTTAATGAAAACAAAGGCATTAAATGAAGCACGTCCAGCAGGTGCAGCACTTGAGTGCCCTGTTACAAACATGCAGGATGCCACTGGGCTGGGAGGCCACTGGGAGATGAAGCTGGGGCCCAGCTTGACCAAAATTGAGCAACAAATTGCAAAGGTCAAATTAGGAGTGACACAGATACCTGCAGTATTCAAAAATGCATCATATATTAGCTACTAGTGATGCTTTTATCCCTGTTTTTATGCTACTGTCAGCTCCTAGATCCATCAGGTTTTTGCATGCATGTGTTCAGTGTTGGTTTAACATAACCCAATCTCATACACTCAGTGTGAAAATCTGTGAATACTGCTTTTCTCAGCTGCACAAACCTCAGATGCATAAATCTGTAACCTCAGAGGAGCTAATGAAGAATACCACAAAGTTGTACAGCAACCCTTTCCTTTGCACTCTTCCATGTGACCAAAGGTCAGGAGTGAAAATTGCCATCTATTGCCTACAAGCAACTTCTGGCTTTTAATCACATTGGCAGAGGTAGCAAGAGGCTCTAGATATCCATGCATGAAATATGTGGAAAGCTAGACAGCCAGCAGAGTTCTTGATAAAACTTCTTGGACAGAGCAACATTAGGTCCTCTGGTTCAACCCTCCATGGGAAGCACTAATCTGTGCCCAGACTGTTTTTGAGCTGCGCATATTTAAGACAAAATTATCAGAGAAAAGAGGTATTAGTTTGAAGAATAGCCTGTTACTTACTATGCCACTCCATCACAGTAGTATCCAATCCCCACACCACTAAGCAGGTCAAACACTCAGTTAACAGCTGTTCTGCAAGACTGGAGTGGCACATGAGGCCCATGACCTATTTATTTTGGCAGTAAAGTGATGCTACTTCTTTTCTGTTCTCCGACTCCCATCTGAAGAAGCAAGAATGCATCTTGTGCTAGAAGCTGATGGAGCAAGAACATCTACCAAATGATAAAAAGGGTCTGTTAATAACTGTGTATTTCCTCTTCTGCATCTGCTCCTATATTTAAAGACAATACAACTTTCACAAAGTAAGCTGCTTAATACTGAGACAAAAAAATGAAGAAATCACAAAGTGAATTAGAAGGCTGCTGTAGCAATTCAATTGCTTTTGACAAGTAATAAAGTTAGAGATTGCTTTTGACAAGTAATAAAGTTAGATGTTTCTGCATTTCATAGTGTGCACTTCGATAAGTCAGCAAGAAAATCAGACCTTTAAATAGGGATACCACATAACTAAAGTGTCTTCAAGTCTGTCATAACCTTAGAGAAAAACCACGAGTGAGCAAAACTTAAAAAATTGATATGACAGCTTACTATCTAATAAAAGAAAGATTGCCTATGAGAACAGCAAACAGATAAATACCATTCCTATATATCAACCAGATGATACAATGGAAGTGCATAGGTTAACAAGCACAGGAAGCTAAAACTTCTGCCAAGGGGAGGAGGCTCCATCTCTCTTCAGCTGTTCTGTTTCTATCTCATGAAAAAATATCCTCAAACCTATATTTATATCACCCTCTTGCCTTCTAGGGTCTTCAAGACAGGTATAAAAATTCTGGTGAGCCTGACAAGCCTTGATCCTATCTTCTATCTAGGCAACACACAGTGTAGGACAAACCACAGAGCCAGAATGAGGAAGAGCTGACAAAGGAATGAGGACTGGGGATGTGGAAAGGGCAGTATTTTTTTTTAGAAGTAGGCATTTCACTGTCATCTAAGCATTGCTTAGCTGTCACTGCAGTGGAACAGCATGTGACATTTAAAACTGAAGTATCTGTGTGGATAGAAACACCTAAGAAGATAAGATCACAATGCTGCCACAGCTGAAAATCCTCATCCCCCTTACCAGCTACCCACTGTGGAATGACTGGAAGAGAACAGGAAACTCAAGGCTCCAACCATGTGACCCAGGATGTCAGCCTTATTGAAAGCTGTCAAAACAAATGTTCCACCAAAAATGTCAGTTTTGATGAATCAGCATTCCAACTAAAATAAATGGTCAGATAATTCTACACCAACTCCAACTAACTGAAAATCCTTTAATGAAAGCTTTGGCTCTTACTTCACCATTTAATGCAGTTTACGTGATTTATCTCTTCATTAAGAAAAGATAAATCATATAAAATTAAGACAGGCACCTCTGTTTTTTTATATACAACTCAGCAGCACATTAGTACCATGCTTTTTTACAGTCATAAGGATGCAGCAATGGCAAAGAATGCTTTTATCACAAACATTCCTAGAGTTCATCTCAGAATCTCCCAAAGCATTCCCCAAAGTGTTTACACTAATTCTAGGTTTTGAAACACATTTTTACTTTTGCCTTTCCAATTAATCTAAACTGTTTGACAAGCAGTGCTGTTAGAATGAGTATGTAAAAGCACAGCTGCTGTTCCACACATTTTAAAACAATCACAAAAGGCTGGCACAGCTTTGGCCCAGGCCTATCCCATTCAGGCAGAGAGAATCTCAGTACCTCTTCCAGCAGGAATCTGCAGGAGTGGAAGACAGGAAAAAGAAAAGCAGAGAACCATGTTGTGCTCACAAACCAGCTAAATAACATCAAATGTCTTGAAAAAGAAAACAAAATCAGAAATAGTGATTTGCTCAGGATTTGTCATCAAAAAGACCCACCAAAACCACAATACACCACACCAAGAAGAATCAGAAACAAAATTGTCAGTTATCCACCCCTTGAAAAATGTTGTAGTACACAGAGTATCTGCTCAGTGATACACAAATCACTCACTCCATTCAACTATAGTGATAAGGCAAACTGCACCACTACTAAAACTCTTGTCTTTTAATATTACACCACTAAATAGGTGATGCTTTAGTAAAGTTACATGCTTGTAACTACTGCCATTTCAGGGCATATAGTCTTCAACTTAATCAGTACCTAAACATTCCTTATCTAAAGAAGTAAGTTCTGAAGCTCAAATGATGCAATGCTACCATATACAGTTATTATTTTCTACACACTGACTTCCTTGTGTAAACCAGCTGTTGGCATTTTCAGAAGGATTAGGCTGTCTGGATGCCTGATACTTTATATCATGGCCCACTCTGCTGCTAATCACAGGAGCTGAGCATTCATTATACTAAGAGTTACACACACAAACCTTCCTTTGAGACATCATCTAGTTATCTACGCAAGCAGTTTGACAGTTTTTAAATTAAATAGCATCTCACCCTCAACTAAAATATTGAGTTGCAGTCAGAAAATATTAATTTCCTGACTTCATTTCCCAGGTCACATTTAGACCTTTACAACACCAAAACCTTGCAGCCTGTGCCCTTTTGGGAGACAAACCATCAATTAAATGCTCCCTTAAGCAATTGTCTATTTAAGGCTTTGTGCTGTGATGTGATTTTTAAGCTGTCATTGATATAAAACCACTACCCACCAACTCAGAACCAAGCGCACGTGACAACAAATGCCTCCAAGTGGACCCTGGTTCCAGCCCAGCAGCCACCATTTCCATGTGTTGGTGTAACTTTACTCACACAAGCATTCCACAAATCACACAGCTGAGTGTTTCTATGCAAAAAAGAACCTAGACGTTAAAAAAAGTGCCTAAGTCTCTGTGAACAGCACTCCCAGTAGAATACATTTACCTCACTCACAGTCACCTCGGCAATGGTCACAGATTTTATTACTGAAAATACACATCAAAATGCCAATTCAATCAAATGGTACTTTTCTTCTGGCAGCAACAAAAGTTTGTCTGTGGGATCATTCAGCTTACTTTTGCTGACACATTTTGCCCATTTTTGTGCTTCCAAAGAGATAAATAAAAGAACTGCTTCTCTAAACAAAAAATTCATCCAATGCACTCTGGAACATGTCAAGAGTGACACAGACAAAACACTACAATGCAGACTAAAACCCTGAAAGAGCAGAGGGAGCTCTTGGAAAGTGATTGGCAAAAAGAAAAATAAAAGTTTGCTTCCTCTTATGGTATGTGAAAGCAACCCTACTTCTCACAAGAGGAACAGTAGCAAAACACTTATGTTGAAAAGAAGTGGTAGAAAGGAGGAAAAACAGAGCTTGGTGTTCATATGTGTTAGTGAAAACCACCTTATCAGGTCACACCGTCTTCACTACTAGTTATTGTTATTTAATGTAAAACCTCCTACTTTCCCACTTCTTACCATGGTGATAGACACAAACTTAAATTCAGTGAAACTTGTGAAAAATAGACCAGGACTAAAATAAAATTGAGTTCTGAAAGAACCAATTCAACTCCTCCACTACTAAACTGCAGTCATACCCTCACTGAAGGGCAACTCTGCCCCAAACCAGAATGCTGTCCATGCCCACTACTGTCTCCAAAATCACCAGCTGACTATAGAGAATTTCAGTATTTGAAAACAACTTAAAGCACCTTGAATCCTAAAGAGAGTAACACATATATCCACAAAAAAAGTCAAGGAAAAATAAGACACTCTGAATTAAAACCAGGCATGGCCATTCCTGTCAAACAGTTCCTACTGCTGAAACACTGAATGAGGTGTTGTAATCAAATTAACTATATAACAGGGCATGTGAATTGCATAACTCAGTCTACAAATGCCTAGGTGGAGACTGCACCAGGCCCTAAATTACCACTTTCTTAACTTACATGATTTCTCATCAGGCATGGAAACACAACTACATTGAAATGGTGTTGTCTTCAGTTATGCATGACAGGGTAATTCTAGGTGAAATAAAACTATTTAAAGTCAAAAGCTTTATGTACACAGTTTGCCTAGGAATTTTTGTTGACTTTCTAGATATATCAATCAATAAATCAATATCAATCATAGCCCATTATGATTTTAGAGCATTAAACTGTTTTATTTTTTTTCTTAAAACTTCACAGTTAGTGACACAAAGAAAACACCAAACTATCTCTGTGAAGATTAGCACACAGCTCTCAACAGTACTGAGAAAATAGATGCCAGTGACTTTGTAATTCCAGAGGGACAGGCTGAAATGAAGAAACAAGTCATGTAATATCTTCAAAGTCTGACATAAAAAGGCTAATTGTTCCCATAGATTTTTCTTATTGTTTCATAGAAAAGGACCCAGAACTTTTCCATCATAAAAACATTAGTCAAGCATTCACTCAATATGTTTGACAAGCTTTGTCTTACATTCATGTGAACTTCTTGACCATGCTCATACCAAAGGAAACCTACCTAGAAGCAACAGAATATCATGAAAATGGCGAGTTTCATGGTTCACAAGAACCATACATTTGCCACAAAGATACATGTGCAAAAGAAAAAAGTAGCCATTTCCTCTGTTGAAATGATTTTTTTTTTAATTTCAAGCTCAAAATTAATTACATACTTGTTTCTCATGACATAGCTAGGGCATTTTTCAAATTCCCAGCTAAACTCTACTTCATTAACCAATTTTGGCACACACATAGGAGAGAGCAGTCATCACACTGTTTTAAATGTGATTTTGGTCAGAAAAAATACATAGATTAAGCTTAATTATATCCCTTACCATCTCAAGGGGAAAACCCTTGAAGTTCATAATCAGCAGTTCCTGAAAAGAAGTTTTATATGGTATCTAGGGTCCTGCACCAAGAAAACAATCCTTCAAGTCTGGACACTGGAATGCCACAAACCTTTTGGACAAAACCAGAGCTCTCTACCTAAACAGCATGGTCAACACTGCTATGGCAAAGTAACGATTAATACTGTGATTTTATCTGTCCAAACTGCATGGTCTGCCACAACAAGGCAGCCTGAAAAAACAGACAGGTCACAGGACATATTCTAAGGAGCATCTTAAATATAACTTGGAAAGCACAACTTGAGAAAGAAAAGCACTTAAAAGCCACAAACCCAAAGGATATCCCTAATACTTAGGGATAACACACATTCCCTCCAAAAGCTGATGGCAAAGCACACTTTGAAAGTCAGAAGAGTGGATGGTGTACATGGTGGAGGCAAATGGAGGGGAGACAAGGAAAGAAGAATGGCACAATTAGATGATCTTGATAAATATGTATTCTAAAAAATCTTATCTTCTCCCACCTCAAAACCCACATATTTGCTTCTAACTAGGTGTGGTTTTTATGCAGAAACTTCACTGAGTAACCCTATTTTCAAAATACTGCATGCTTTTCCATTAGCAGATTTTTTTTCTTTTAGTATATTTACTTCATAAATTTAGTTTACAGATAACTGGCTCTGCAGATTCTTTCACTGCTACAAAACATTTTCTTTTCCCTAGTTAAGCAGGTAGTTGTAAATTTAGGAACAACAATCCCCAACCAAATTTAGTCCTGAAAAGCAGCAATAGAAGAATGATGCCAAGTCACTCATGAGTTTAAGATTAGACAGGCAGTACTCAAGGCAAGGTTTAAGCATCAAGTAATTCCCATAGATGACTTTCCACTTGATTTCAGAAGTGTTCTCATCAAGCCTGTTTAATTATTTAGTGTCACTGTATTTGTTTTGTCTTTTCTTACCCTAAATATAGGACTTCTGCTAGTCTATAAAGAGCTGCCAGGCAGCATTTTCCAATAAGACAAATTTTACTTCTGATCTTCATGAACTTACTTTTAGAGCATCTTAAGGAGTTTCTCTCTCCTCCATCTTCTCCAAACGTCCTGATAGCTGTTCCAGTCCCTTAGCTCCAGGACCACAAAGTGTGAGGTAAAACAAGCAGCAGGGAAGCATGCTTGTGAAGGCTTCCAGATAAAAGTCCAAAGGCTTTGTGCACTCTGAAATACCTACACCCAAACCAAGCTGTTCTGCAAATGCATTCTGTTTTTAATGGGTTGGCTTCTGTAACACATTTCAGGCACTTCTTATTCATAGATCATTTGGTGTATGTACTGCTAACATTATACTGGTGACCTCTAAAGATAAAATATTCAGCAATTGTTTGCAGAGGTCACTCTTTGCAAACAAAAGAGTGCCAAAAAACTTTAACAGGAGCCAGATCTCAGGTTCTAAAACCTTCCACCCTGTTGCACAGGTGGCCCTTTGGCATCTGGAATCCTATTTATACTGGAGAAAACGTCAAGACTATCTCTTTATGGATGACCATAAAGCCCCAAAACACAAAAATTACCAAGCCTTTCTTCCAGACACTGGCTCTGTTTCAGGTGTGTCCTGCTGGACATTTAAAACTGCTGATGCATAGAAATCCTCCACATTCTGGATTCTCCTTTTTTAATTTCCATAGCTAATTATCTGTGCGTGACAGCAGCCATTTTATTCTGAAAAGGGATACAGAGAAGACAGGAGTTGCAACAATAGGGCCACAGTTTAATGAGAATCTACCCCAGACAGGGAAACTTGTGACTGGAAGCAAGGAGAACCTGTTTACATTTCATGGCTATCAATAAGGCTCCCCTTTGTCTACTTAAATAGTGGGCAAAATGATCACCATTTTTAATTACATTAAAACGAATACATTTATATTAAGGATTCAGTTTTCCAAGTCTCATTTCTTTAAATAGAAGAACATTCTTTTATGCAAGGAGACAATGCTTCTCAAGTAACACATTTCTGTCAAACCTCAAGAACACATTGTACTTTCAAGCTTTCATAGTATCCATCATTTAAATCCAAATTTGGTTTGTAGTTATAAAATGTTGATTAGGACTATATAATTTATTTAATGCTAAAGCTTTTAGTGGTTATGAGCAGCAATCAGAGCTTCACTAAAACAAATCTCTGGTTACAGTGCTGACTGGTTGGCCAAGCCATCCTACAGCTGCCAGCTCAGCACTGAGGGCTGGCTTGGACACCACATCCAGCAATGCTCAGCCAAGGGACTGCCTTTACACGTGTGGAGGGAGAGAGCAACAGAAATGCTCAGCCAGAACCTCCAGCTACCACTGCTGGCCACAGTAAGCACATTATAAAATACTGATGAAAACAGCATGCCATCCTATTGCAATAAAACAACAAACTGTTTAATCAGGAAGGCACAGTAAAATTACAGCACAACCTGTACTTTTTGTACAGCTAATAGAGCGTTTGTGTGACATCCCATGATCAGGTGAAGCAGCAGTTCAGCAACATAAGCAAGGACAATAAAACCAGACAGCTCTGGACTGTTAACTGCTCAAGCTCCATCACATTTCAAGTGTTTACAATAAGAAATTGGCAGGTTTTGGTTCATGTACCTGAAAGTTCTTGCAGGCTGTACTTACAGTTCCACTACTTCATAAACCATATATCCCTCTTGAGTCATTTCCCTCCCCCACTTAATTTTTATGCCAGGCTAGCAAGGCTTATAACTAGATCTAAACATGTACTTCACAGAAACAATTTTTTTTTAGCATGTACAAGAAAAATGCATGCTAAAAAATCATAGAAATATCAAAATAGTATCTTTTAGTACAAGAGTGAGTTTGTCAGAATTTAACCTCGAGGTTAGATCATTATATAAGTCACGGTTTTATTCTATGACAAACATCTTGTTTATAGTAAAAGAATCTGCTTCTACTTGAGAATTAAATACATTTATATGCTTTGCTACAATACACAGCAAAAGAATCACACAAGCTTACACAATCACACAAGCAAGATCATTTTCTTGAATTTTAAGGAACTTTTTAAACAATGGGCTAGAGCAGAGATCTTACTTACCCCTTGAATAAGAAAAGCAAGTTTCACACTTAACACAGATTTATTTAGAAAAAAGCTCCTAGACTTAACAGTGCTCTTAGCTGCATAATTTTCTATCTTTACTACTTCTTGCTTGAAGTGACAGAGAAAACTTAATACAAGTAATACTTTATGCTGAAACATGAAATTAAGATGTAAAAGTGAGAAACTACATGGTTCCCATGAGAAATGAAAATGAGAAATGAAAATGTAAAGTATGTGTTAAACAACCCTGGGGAAAGAAAGGAGGCGGGGGAGGAGGGTGGAAGAGAGAGGCCCAGAGTGCTGACTTTTTTTTTTTTTCTTTTTTTTTTTTTTTTAAGGAGAGTGGTATTAGGAGGATTCTAATTAAACCATTAAGGTCCAGAAAATGTGTTACTATTCTTTATATTTCTGCTCATCAGTACAAGGGGGAAAAAGGGTTCCATATTTATGGACACTTATGGTTTGCTCTTTGTGTTTGTTTTTTTGGTTGGGGAGATGTTCTGTCAGTTTGTTTGGATTTTAGGTTTTAAGCTACAAAACAATTAGACTGTTTCAAGTATGAGATACAATTAACTAGACACAGACACCACAAACACATATTACATATACATTCTCACCCACACATATGCATTTAAAGTACACAGTCTAAAATCTAGAGCAATACCATGGAATAGCTGATCTGAAGTGCCTCTGCTCCCACTGACAAGGCTCAGGTTTTTTTCTACTACTTTCCCTCATTCCAGAACAGCCACAACTGGGCCAGATGCTTTAAAAACAACCTAGAAGGGGGAATCTACTACCAAAGAAACAGACTAACCAGAAACTCACAACTTAGGCTATAGCTGCACAGCAGAGAGTTAAAAGGAATAATTTCTTTCTACAAGTGTCAAGCAAAAATCCAAAGCAGCAACTTTTGCTTTGCTCAAGCTGATTTTCAGGGCATACATACAGATCCTAAAACAGTAAAATAGTACTGGTTCAGATATAGCTCAACTAACAACCCTGACATCCTGTAATGCGAACCAGCTCTAATCTGCTCCTGTCCCAGGGTCACTGCACAAGTTCTCAAAATGCTTATTTAGGTATTTTATTAGGCCACCTCAGCATTTGTCCCTGGTATGTCCTCCTTTCTCACTGGCTGCACTGTAAAAGCTACATTTGCTAAACGTCTTCCATACAATGTATTATCCTGCAACATTTTATCTGACCACTTTGCAGAGATGGAACTGGAACACATTCATTCTCCACAGGGACAGTCTTATTTTTTTCCAGGAATGCAGCCAAATAAAGATGGTTCTTCTATAGACTATTTTGTTAATCATGCCAAGATTTCATACAGCTGAGTGCTCTGATTTTAAACAAATGTAATCTATAGTTTACTTAAAAAATATTATCAGTCTGTTTCAAATCATGCTAGCAAAAGAATTTATCAGCTTTCTTCAAGAAATAAGCCATAAATCAATCTTTTTTTGGTCAAAAACATAAATCCAGTTATCAATGTCCTCCAGAGGAACTAAGGCAACTTTCAGCTCCCTTTTCTACAACACAGACCAAAACCTTTGTTCTAAAGTTTGGACCAAACTTTACACTCTAAAATGAACACATTTCAGTAACTCTCCAAAACATGGATGGAGGACACACCCAATCCACAACCAACCAGCCCTACTTTGATTTTAAATGAAGGAAATGTAAGATTTCTTCCATCTGTGCACCCCATGAAAAGGCCAGACACCACCACACTCCTGACCCGCTGTCACTCAGGCTGGCTCTGCACAGCTACAGATGCCCCTGGTCAGCTGTACAGGTGTATTGGCTGACACAGCACAGCAAAAACCGGGAGTATAATTTCATCTTATGGCAGGAAGTGTGTTTGTGGTGCTGCAGCTCACCAAGAAAGGCAAGAAGATGGTTGCAGGATACAGGAAAAAAAAGTTTAAACCTCACTGCAATGAGCTGTAATCACTAAAGGCTAATTTTGTCTTTTGGTGCAGATCTGCCTTAAGACACACTGTCTGCAAGGCTCATCATAATTTCTGAAAAAATCCCCTCTGTAATATCCTGCTTTGAGATAATAAAGAGATTACAAACAAAACCTTTTTCCAAGGTGAATTACAAAAGTAATTCCTTGTGATTATTAAGCTCAGTTAGCTGCAGTGGTTGTAGTGAGCAATCACAAGCTCCTGGCTACAAGTCTTAGCAGCTGTCATGGATTCTGAAGTTACCATTTCCTGACAAACACTGCCAACTTATCTAAGTTACACTTGGGGGAGAGAGGATTATTTGTAGGGTTTTTGGTTTGTGTTTTTTTGACTTTCTTTTTTACTCTGGCCTCTTCCTCAGAAACTGAATGGACTTTCCTTTAAAGCCTCTCCACTTCCTTCACAAGCAATGCTACTTTGCACTTCTCAAGCAAGAACACAGAATGAACAACTTACCAGATTATAACTCTCTGCTGTAAATTAATATGGTCCCTTTGAGATCCTGTTAAGTTATTAAAAGTTATCTTATAACTATTTTCATTTTTAGAAGTGTGTGAAAAATATTTTAATTACCATAATGCATAACAGAAGCTTAAAATCATAATTTTTCTTTTTTTAAATACAACAGGTCTTCACAGTCTAGACTTGGATGCTAAATTATACTTGCGGGGACTGAAAATGCAGATACAGAAGCCTGCCCAAAGACTCATCACCAGACGTTATTCATGCTGAGCAGAAATTACTACCTTACTTTAAATACTTCGTTCTAACTTATTTAATAAACACTGCATGCAAATCTGAAGCATACTTTGATACATGAATACTTTATAGCTTGCATGAAGTTAACTAATTCCTGTCACCCTTATCACTACAGCACCGACTTGTTAAAGGACAGGACAAATCAGACTCTAGAAAGTTACCTTAAATTGCCAATAGACCATCATTTTGCCTATCATATTTCCATGTCTCACCCAAGCAAGTCTGAATCTGAAGACAAAGTGGAAAAAAAAAGCCAAAGAACTGAAGTGTTCTGACAAACTCTACAGTGCTGAAAGATGCTACTGACATTCACAGGAAGGTTTACAGGAGCTGGAAAGCACAGCTCTCAACTGATCCCCTCTACAGTCTTGTTTTCTAGCCCAAGAACTGAATGAAGGAGGTAGGGACGTAAGACTGTTTTCAAACTTGCCTACAGCTAAAAGCATCTGCAATTTTGTTATACAAGTCTGTAAGAAAAACGTTTGTCCTGCACTAATCAATTTTGGGCACTCTGGTTTGATTTCTAGCAAGCCAAATCTCTCCCATCTCCTCCCACAAAGAAAAAACTAGGCAGAACAACTGCAAAATAAAATATATTAGTAAGTATGCTTCTCTGAGTTCTTGGCAACCTCTGGCAGTAGGGTGAGGACAGGCAGACAGTGGCAGTAACATCTAAAACCAGCACAGCAAGATTTACAAGAGAGGTCACCTCTCCAAGTCCTCACTGTTTTAAGTATGTGGGTTTCTAGTTACCTTCCTTCACCTCCTCCTTCACATGAGGAGAAAAAAGATGAGGAAGAAATTAACATTTTGAGCTGTGCAATGAAATGACAGCTTTACAATTTCTGCATCTATCCAACATGGAAATATCCTAGCAAAGGACTAGAAACTAGCATGGACCATACATGACCAATCTCAAACCAACTTTGCAAAGTTCTGCCTGTCAATGAGATTAAAATGAAGCAAAAAAACCCTAAAGAAAATCAATCAACCCCCTAGAGTTAAAATTCAAGGCTATTACAGTAAAGAATAATGTCTGCTCTTGTTCCCAGTAGCCACAAAGACCTTCACAGGACCAAGAGCCAAGCTCCAAACAGCTTGTACTTGAGAAGCAAAGGGAGCTATAGTAGTTCTGGGGCAGGAGATGGCAAGGACATTCCAGATGCTGTGCCAGGCTCTTGACAGTATAATCCTGGCCTAGGCAACCGTCTCTGCTTTGAAAGGCCATGCCTGGAGATTAAGGTCAACCAGCAGTGAGATTACCCACCTGTGAGTGACAGCAGAGCTGCATATTAGATCTTCCCAGAGCTACATGCAGCCCCAAGAGACAAGGCAGGCCACTCCTGGTGCAATTTCATCAGGACAACCTTTGCAATACTGTTGCAATCTTTAAGTAATGAAAAAGTTCCTTGTGGTTTGTTTAATATCCCAGCTATTACCTGAATTTAGTGATGTATTTGCAATCATCAACATCATCTGATCAGCAGAGCCTCCTTAGGTGAAGAAAGATGAAATACACCTTATAAATCTCTATGCCTAATCATAGGAGTCTGCAGATTTCATATCACCTGCCTACATGTCGCCTGTAAAACCTCAATATTACCTCCTTGGTACACAGGCCAGGCTATACAGCAAACAATCAGCTGAGTGCACTGATCTGTCACCTGTGAAACATTACTGTCAGCCGAGGAGCAGCAGAAAGACTTCCAGTCAGAAATCAGCTGCTCATTGAGGAGGTGGCATCAAGAAAGATAAGGTATGAAGCAAAGCCTTCAGTTGTTTGCATTATTTTGGGAATTTACATCCAAAGTGCCATTTTATGTAATGTTAACTTGCTTGAAAACAAAAATATACTGTACAAGTAAATTTACTCAGAAATTCTGATTTTTTTTCATTTTTAAAATGTTTTTTCCCCAAATCAAAGGCACTGTAACTGTTATTAGAACTGTCCATTTCCCTTTTCTTATTCTGCTGTATAACATCAACCACTCAGCAAAAGTACTACCACTTCCCACAAATCTTTCATTGCAATGCTAAGATGGAAGCTCTGTACTACAGCTGCTTCTGTGCTTGACATGCACAGACACCAGTTTTCAACTTTCAAAAAACCAAAAGAAGTAGGTCCATAAAAAACCTATGTGTTCCCTGCAAAATTCTGCATGAAAAAAAATGCAAGTCTGCTGGGGGAGGGGTACCCATTAAACCTGAAGATCTTCCCCAACATTCAAAGTACTTCATCCAAAAAATCAACTTCAGCTGCCATAAAAAGTGTTGTAGCTCTTTGTACTCTAATTCCATTCATTAACCAAAACCCTTTACAACCCAAAAGTTTTACAAGACCTTAACAATTAAGGTAACTCTATATAGTCACTTGATTTAAAACATGTCCTGAAAAGCAAGCAATTAGTCACCACTTCTAGGAGACACTTAAAATTCCCTTTGTGGTGAACAATACATGCTGCAGTGAGAAAAGCCAGCTCATTCTGATAGTGCTCCTTATGAAGAAAGTTGATTGTCTAAAGGGTAATTTTTGGGGAATTGAAACTATGATAATGAAGTCTTTACCATAGGGACAAAAGGGCTGCTCAAATTAAAAAGCAAAAAAAACCAAACATACCAACCCCCCAACAACAAAAAAACCCAAGACAACAAGAAAACAGCAGTACAAATATACAATACTGCACTTTAAAGCAGTACTTGCTCAAGAATCTGGATATGCCTATTTTTTTTCCATTTTGAGTGCTGAAGCAGAAAAATCTCTTTTCTACTTGCTCAACTTTCATGTGAGCTGCTCTTAAATACAGTGCTCTCCTGCACTTGGTGATCTAACACCTGGTCTTCTCCTGGAAAAAGTCACCACTAAAGTGTCAGTGTTATCCCCAGCTGCAGATCTTATTAAAAACGGTCTCTGTCTAACACCAGTCAGGAAAACAGTTCCAGAAAGGATGGATAAGACCAAGGAGCCTTCCTGGAACGTGCCAGCTCCTTTCAAAAGAAGCCTAAACGAAGACCCTATTCCCCTGACCTTCATCTCAGGGCCCTTCTCTCTCCTGCTACACACAGAGTATTTTATTGAGTATCAAGTAAAACAAGGAAGTTGTAGTGTATGAACATGAGCAATGAGAAGCTCAATCCTCAGAACGTACATAGGAGATGGCCAATGAGAAGAATATAGATTTTTCAGATTTTAATGCCTCCCTACAGAAAGTAAAAATAAAAAACCCCAGACTTGGCTGCTCTGCCTCAGATACCAAATACGAGATATTTTCCATTAGCAAATCCATTGCATTTCTTATTACTGATAACAGACATGGGAACCAAGTCTAACTTGTACTCCAGTATCTCAGTTACACATAGAACCTCAGACACTATCACCTGATGGTTTTGGCAGTGAAGTAAAGTCTGTCCAAACCACTTACTCTTTAATGCCTCAACTGTTCCTGTAATGAGTTCTGAAAGAGCCCAATGACATTCCTCCAAAGCATCACAGCACCAAGCAGTGACCTTCACAACCCTGGAGTATCCTACAGCAGCAGTTGTGAGAAAGACCAGAGCACTGGTGAAACATTGAAATTTTACTAAATTTCACTATGTGGGACACTTCCAAGAAAATGCATTATTCATCACTGTTAACATTTCATTTCCAAGTAGGCATTCTCATGTTTTCAGCAAGATAGATACATTTAATAAATATACATTCAACCCCAGAAAAGACTAATAGTTTGGGACTTATATCAGCTTTCAGCTTTTTCATGAAACACTTAATGCATGCTATGTTAGATAAACTATTTTTCACAATTTAACTTTGATGAAAAACTGAACTAATTGGTAAAGATGACATTAGTGTTAAGTTTTGCTGCTAAATTATTTCTTTTCATGACTTACAAGTTTAGAAAATGGTATCTGAAACAAACATTGTCTGAGCATAATAGGAGATGGATTAGACTGCAGGAAAACGTGAGGGGGTTTGCTTTTCCAAGTTTCATATTTTATTAACTGCTCTAAGACTTTTTTATGGCTTACTTCTGCCACTATTTGCCAGGCAACATCTTGAAACCAAAAGACAATTACAGGACTTAAAAAAATGTAAATACTAGTAAAAGAAGTATCCATACACAGACAGTTTGGGGAATTATTTTTCTTTTTAAATTTACATCTCTGCACTCACGTCACCCTTCCACCTATATTTCAAGCTTTGGAGGCTCTTCTGAAATGTAACCAAATTTATTAAAAGCTGAAAGGTTTTCTGCTATAAAACTGCATGTAAGAACTGCAATTTTTGCACCTGCAACACTGGTAAACCAGAAAGTGGACATACTGCTGTATTACCTTCTTAAAACATACCTTTCACATAACAACCTAGAAAGTGACCTTCAAAAATTTGGAAGAAAAACTATTTTGTCCTTAAATTACAGTTGTTGGAGGGATTTTTCTGCTTTGGTTAGAGGAGTTGTGTTTGAGTTGGGGAAGGGGATTTGGTGTTTTCTTTTTTCTGCTTGTTTTAAGTCTAAATTTCAGCAGATTTTTAGGAGTGTTTACTCCTACTGCTTTAACAGATCATCAATATGGAAAAAGTTACAGGAGTGCTTTACTTCTGACCTACTTCATTTGTCTTCTTGTATTTTCCTCTTGGTGTAGAGTATTAAGAGTAAAGAGTATGCAAACATCGAGTTGGGATTGCTGAGCACACTGCTCTTCACGTTCAGAAAATACAAACATTGTTCTAAAGAAAGACCAACTGGCTCCACAACAGAACTTTACTCCTAGCCAACAAGAATCTCATTCTCTCTGCTTACAAGCCAAATCAAAGCCATTTGAAATGTGTGCTTCCTTCCTTTTTCTCTCACTTTCAGGATGGTGGGTAGAAAAGACATGAACATTACACTTTCCTTACACTCCTAAAGTAAAATACATCTAACACTATCATTGCCTCCAACTTACAAGTGGCAAATACATGGAAAAAGCATACATCCATACTTTTGTTATTTCCAAAGCTTGAAATGTAGGTACAGGAAAATAAACATATCCTCTGTTTATAAATTGTCAAAGAACTACTGGAACTGTTGAAGAAAATACTCAAGATATAGTGTTTCTATGAAGTTCAGGAAAGAAGCTGTGTTTTGCAGAGATTGTCTTCTTTTGGAGGAAAAAAGCCAAACACAACCTATAATGCAAAGAAATGGCAAGCAGTGAAACACAACCCTCATCTTTTCAAAGAAAGAAGGCACTAATTTGTCACCCCCAAACAGTAGTTGGCTGCAAAACATATGTAAAATGGGAGTACAACAGATTAACTTGCTTGTTCAAGGGAAAAAAAAATACAGCAAAAACTCATTCTATACTACAGATATAAAATATTTTCAAAAGGGTACACAGCATCAAGGATATTCCATTAGTATTCCATTTTGGCTCTCCCAAACCTTGTCACAGATGACTGCCTTTGGGGTAACCTCAAGCCAGCCATTCACGTACATCACCAAAACTCCACAGAATTTTCCACTGTTGGCAAACACTGCTTTGTCCCAAGAACAGAGCAAAAAGAGCCACATCCAAACACTCAAATGGGAGCTGAGAATATAACATCAGTTCTAGAAGGAGCTGAGACAAAAATACAGGATTTTTAAAACAGGAGTTCCCCCAAGGGTAGGGAAAGGAGCCTCTCTCGTAAATTTTCTGATTAAGCTTCAAAACACATCTCAAGTAGTTGTTAATACAAGTAATAGAAGTATAATAGAAGTATGTTGACTTCTCCCATTTCTTCAGATGTTTCAATAAAGCATGAATATCAACAATTAATAAAGCTCCAAAAAATTTAATTTCCTGACACTTCAGAGGCACAAGTCCGTCTGTTCACAGGCAGCTGACACAGCTTTTTAAGGAAAGCAGATTTTATTAAGTTTTAGGTTAGAACTTCTCAATTTCTGCTAATCTTCTGCACTACTGCCAAACTAAGTTTCTAATACTGTTTTCTAAAGTATGATGATTCCTGATTGTTCACAAACCAAATATGAATGGAACTTCACAAGTCTGCAAATCACACCAATAGAAAGAGAAACAAATGATGCAAAATGGCTTAGGATAACTTTGACAACAGCATTTGAAATCGTTCAACAAACAAGTGTTATAGTAGCCTCTTCGAGCTCTCAGAGGTCTGTAACACACCCAAGATAGCTCAGCTACCCTTGGAGGCATAAAAATCAGCAGGATGGCTTCTGTTGCAAGTGTTGAAAACAAAAAGGTTTAATAAAAAGTCAAAGTAACAAACAGAGAAAATCCGAGCCAGGTGCCAGAGGTTCTTGCTCCTGGTAAAACACCTTACAAAAGAGATTAGTTTCTTTGTTCACTTCTTTTTCTAGTAAATTGCCGAAGCAGGGCTTTTTGGCTTCTGTCCAATTAGCTATCCTTAAGTTTGAGGTGAAGTCCTCTAAGCCTATGAGGTGGCTTTTTCACCTAATCAAAGACAAACTTCTGGGCTTCTTTCCTTTTTGAGGAGACAAAGGATAGATCTGTCACTCCGTCAACAAAAGGCACACTCCTATAAACAAGAAATAGTACAAATTTTGGTACCTGTAACTATTTTAAAAAAGACTTACCCTCTTGCAGGATCTAAGGCAATCGCTCTGGGTTGATCCAATTCTTGCCAAAACAAAACTTTCCTCAGTGATCCATCTAAGTTAGAAACCTCAATCCGATTTGTTTCCGAATCTGTCCAGTACAGCTTCTCCCCCAGCCAGTCACAGGCCAGCCCGTCGGGTGACAGAAGTCCAGAAACGACCACGTTTTGCACGCTCCCGGACCTGTTGAACTCTGTCCTTTTGATGGCTTCCTCGCTGACGTCGCTCCAGTAAATCAAGCCCTTGAGGAACACGAAGTCCACGGCGGCCGCGTCCTCCAGGCCCCCCACGATCACCGTGGCGTTCTCCTTGCCGTGGGCGGCGTCCACCAGCCGCAGGTCCCGGCGGTTCGCGTACAGCAGCAGCGGGGCAGCTGCACACAGACAGAAACGGGGGGACACACAGACAGGGGGTTAGCATCACTCCTATCCAGCATGGCTTGCACTGTGATGGTGTGTCAGGTCAGCGGTAGCTACTGATTTAAGGGTAACTTTACAAAATTAAGAAATATTGGAGAGCCATTTTGAAGTTTGACTAAAAAGCAGCGGCTCAAACCTTTTCAACTCGGTTACAAGGCTTCATAATGGGCAGCTCCCTATTCTGGGTTGTGCATTATTAAAATGACAATAAAGAAGAAGGGAGAGAACAAAGAAAATGGAGGTTTGAAGTGCCCAAATGACACTGCTCTATAGAGAAGGATCAAAAAGACAAGAGTAAAGCAGTTTTCTAAGCACTCACTACTGGCTCACCTGAGCAAGGATTACTTGTCAGTATAGAATTTTGTAATATATAGAAGCATAATTCATGTCAAGCTATCAGAGCCACCTGCATGTCAATATTCCCTGAAATTAGATATCTCAGACATTTTATATATAGTACATAAAAATACAAAATTCATTGCACAGCATGAGGCAAATGTTGGTTTAAAGTGCTGAAGGTAGCATGAGGAGGTAGGGAGAAAAATAATTCTACAGGAATGGACAACACAGTTCTTTCAAACTCAGCTCTACCATTCCTGCTTAGTTCTCTAACACAAAGCCTTCATTTTATATGCTTTATTTGCTTACCCTGTCAGTTTGCACTGTCTGTATATTTTTCATAACACCTAAGATGACTAATGTAAAGCAGTAACCATGAAAAAAGACAGCTTCTTAAATGTAATATGCCTGCTTAATTGTCCTTTACCACAAGCTATATATAGCATTATGAAAATTCCAGTCTCATTCCTACTTCAACAAAAGGTTGAGAAAAACACTACATAACACTACATTTGTATAAGGCAGACAATGACACCCTTTAAAACCCACTACCAATTTCTACCTTTCCCTGCATTTACTCAGAAACTGCAGCACCAGAGCTCTACAGAGGCATTTAGATCTATAAATGCTCCTCTACCTGTCACCACACAAATTTCACAGGGATCTTGCAGATTTATTCTTCAGCATAGGTGGGCACTTCAAATCTGCAGCAGGATGGATATCCTGACCAAAAGGTCAAAATTTACAGAGCCAAGGACATGCATGGCTCAGTAATGTCAAGGGCCACCCTGCCAGAAGAGGAACAGATCCCTGTATGCCAAACTCACACTGAAACTGAAAATACTCACAGACTTCAGTAAATTCAAAAGCTGGTTTCCACGACTGGACTACTCCTCTCATTATCTTATCACAAAACAATTTCTCAAAGACCTTGTCACATATGCATTGGGAAAAGCAGAAAGAACTAAGAATGTTCCTTCATCTACCTGCAATTAAATGAGTTCTATATATATTTTGGGGTGGTGGGAGTTTTGTTGGTTTTTAAGAAAACTGAATTGCTTAGACTGTCATCCTAAACTTAGAAACACTGACTATTAATTGATTTATACTGAACTTTAGATAGAACAAGGGAGGGGTGAAACTTTGTTGGTTTTAATAATATCAAATTTGCAATTGTATTCCCTTCTCCAGAAAGCAATTTTTTTATTATGGAAAAAACCATGCAAGTTTAGAAATTATTTTCCCATGGAGAAGGGGTAGACATTTTAAAATAAGATGGAGAATCTTTATATTAATAACTAATTATTATCTTACTTTGCTGTCTCTTTCCATTCCTTGCATAATTTCCTACCCCCTAAGATTTAAAATTAATAACAGTACATTTTATTGAAGGTTGGATTGCTTATGAAGACCACATGTTCCAAGAAAAAAAGTATTCAATAAACTGCAAGGTGTAAAAAATTGTAATACAATAAAAACCTTTACTTTTTAAAGCCTGCATACAACTGTAACCTGAAAAATCTAGTTAACAGCCAGCTCAGTGTCATCTAGTGCACACAGGAGTGTGCAGCCAGCTGGCACAGCTTTCTCTGGTAAGAGCATGCCCAGCGTTTGGAGAAAAGTAAATCCACACACCAGTGAGTACAAACTTCATTATTATGTGCAACATGGAGCACCCATGCACACAGCATGCACTGAACTGGAACACCAGGTAATGAGCCAGGCCTGAAGGCACTGCTGAGCCTCACACAGCCATGTGTAGAGGTTACTCACTCCCTGCTGGAGCTCAGACTGGCTGAGCAGGGACTGCAGACAAACACCTCTGCATCAATCAGACAGCTTAGCTGAATGACAACTCAGGAGAAACACAGCTACACTTAGGATGTGTAGCTTCATGCAGTTTGATACAAAGCCTCAACTTGTAACACATTCCAAAGGGCTGGCAGATGAGCATGTTAAGCTTTCCAATTTGTTGCGACATTCAGGAATGAAGCCTGCATCACCAAAATAATAAAAACCAGGTTTGTTCCCCACTGCCTCCAGCCCTTCCCAGAACACACTAAGGCTTCAGTGGGCTATAAAATCCAGTTACTGAAGTTGGCAGCATTAGGACTGAGTATCATCTCTGAATTTACTTCACCCAGGCAGCAGTGCCAAGAGCAAAATTGTGCCAGAAGATCCCACCCTGGCCCAGCTTTGAAAGCACAGGACACTGAAGAGATGGCTTTCTTGAATAATGAAGTTATGACCTGTGCTAATAACCTGGGAAGAAGTCCAGGAGCATCCCCTTTCAAAGCTGGGCAACTATTTGGCAGTTAAGTTCTAATGGGGCAAAAAGATACAATTCAGATTTTATTTTAAGAAGCTGAACTCTTTATATGTTTTCATTTCTCTTTCTATAGACATAATAACAAAATATAGTGTAACAACAACAAATTACAATACATTGAAGAGAAGCACATATTCTTGAAAGATAAAAACACCTACCCTGGAAATCAAGAACAGAAATACTAACGAATATTACTATGTCCTCTATGACCTGAGAGGTCTACATGCAGGTAATTCTTCTAAATAAAGCACCCAATACTTTGGGTACTCTCTCTTGTAAGAGTAAGAGTTATGCTTAGTTATAAACTAAGGGATCTTTTTCTTGTACCTACCAGCAAGAAAAATGTTTCCTTAACACAAAAATGACAAAAACTGGAGTTCAACACATTTCAACCACAACAAAAATAAATTACATGCTAAGAAACTTCTGCCAGTAGCGGTCACTGAGCCTGTTACTGTTTCTTAACTCTAATGTTCTAATGTTCAAGTAAGACCTTTCCTAAGTTTACCACAAGCAGTATTAAAGTCCAGACATTACCTTTTTTGCCTTACTTTTACAACTAGAATTCTACCAGCATCCTTCTTCCCACTGCCAATCTTCAATTCTTACACCATGTATTTCTCTTGGCTGCATCTCCTGTCTCTCTTACTGAAAGTTGCTAATCCCCAGGACACTCAAGTCTGCTTTCCCTTGCACTTGATTACTCAAGTCTTGCTTTGTACATCTGACTTATGGGCATCTGTTACAGGCATAAAAATGCTGCTGCCCACAGGATGCTAAGTGACAAACCAAGATAAAATGAGCACATTACCAGCTAAAAAGGATTTTTAATCTTTTTGGTGTTTCAGTGGCAATTTTAAGCTGTCAGAATGTGTCATGCTTTTCTTTAACCAGTCCAGTAGCCTTTTCCACAAATGCCCACTTTCTCCTTTCTACCTTCAGTGATCTAGAACAGCTCTGGGTGCCATGAGGTGAGAGCAGTGCTACCTCCAACATGTTCATTCTCTTTCACTGACATGGAGTTTAGCCTGGCTAAAACAACTAGCACACACTCATTTCCCCCAAGTCCTTTTTTCTCAGTCCCAAACCCCAGCAATGCTGTTCTACCCCCTCCCTCAGTTAAGGGCCCCCTCCCAAGCTGATTCAAATCACTACGTCAGCAAAAGGTTTGACTGGGTTAGCAAGCTGAATCAACTCAAGAAGTGGTTCAGCAAACTCCAAAGCTGACATAAGGCAAGCAGCAGGGAGCTGGAAGGGGGAGCAGCTCTCCCCCTCCACTGGCAGCCTGCTGTATCTGCTCAAGATGTGACTGCCATCTCCTTTCTCCCCAGCTCCACTTCCAGCTGTTGGTCCCCAACCCCTCTTTTGCATTGGCTCAAGCACTTGTCCCGTGCCACAATGCAGGCGAGACAATGCAGGGAGCTAAACCAGCAGAAGGCTACTGAGCTCTCCTCACCACCTGCCAAAAAGCAATTTTTAGCCAGCCATCATGCAGAATCAGTTCAGACCAAAAATCAAATCAATATAAGCAGTAGCACAGCAGGGAAAGGAAGGACTGCATCAGCTTCAACTAATTAGCTGAACCAGTTCCTCATGAACCTCCAGTTAAGGAACAGGACTCAGAGCAGAGGTGGCCACTGATAAGTTGTGGCAACCTGCCACAGAATCACAGTGTGGATACCACTGAGCAGCTGCTGACATTGTGGAAAGAAATATCCACATTGAAGTAATGGGAAGAATCCCCCTGGACTGTCACGCTGAAAGATGATGTTGTTGAGTTGGGAAGGGAATAGTCCCCATCTTTTAAAAGTCTGGCTGAAGAACTCTGAGTGTTTAAAGAGAATTGCACACTGCTATGAGGACAGCAAATGCAAGGACTGGAGAGAAGAGGGGACAGTGATGAGATGTACCAAACAAATACATGCTGACCTGGATGAGGCACAGTAAGCAAGGACTCCAAATGCCTTGACAGCATGACAATGCACTCACATTTCAGCAGACAAAAGAAGGAAAAGCAGAGAAATGGACACAGATAACCAGCAAAGAACATGGATTGCAACCTCCCTAAAACCATTCAATACACAAAACTCCTGGTATGCAATACAATAATCATCCCCAAGATGTCCCACAGAGAACCAGCACAAGAATGTAAGGAAAAGTTTCTGGACTGGCACAAGGACTCTGGAGCAGTCAGTTAGGAGGACTGTCCCTTCACTCCCTGGGTTTCAAATTTCTTCATCACTGCTCATGCTTCCAAGAAATTCTGTATATTGATTTCCTGCAAATGTTTGAGTTTTGTTGCTCAGTTTGGAGAAGCAAGAATGAAAAGATTGAGGTAGCATTGGGAATAAAGCCTGGGAGACTTGTATCAAATAAGAAGAGAGAGAATTTGAAAATTAACACAATTTTTTCCAAATAGCAGGGAGCCAGTCTCAAGAAACTTATACAGACATGGTTTATATTTTTGAGCAAACAATAAAATCACCAGGAAATACATAAAAGTTTTAAAACACAGCAAGCAACAGGCCAGGATTTTGCACCCAGTTCTCCATCACAGCACTTTCCCAGTTTTTTCCACACAAGACACAATTCCATAAGCTTTTAAAAATAAAAATAATTAACTGACTTACTAGTGCCCACCATTCCTCTTTCACTGTGAACAGAGAGCACTCTTCTCTGTGAAAATCTTTATTCTCACAAATATACTTGCAGGACACAACAGGCAAACAGGAATTTAGTAAAACAAGCATGAGGCAGCCCAAACTTGGCAGAAAAAAATTTTTCTCCTCTTTTCAGCTAACCTTAAATATATTCCTCAGGTTAAAGCTATGCAAGGGCTGTTCAGATGGTAACTCAAAAGGTCACAGGAGCAGCAGGCCAGTGAAGGAGATGAGTAGCCATATCAGTGCAACAGCAAAGACACCAAGCTAGGCAACAACAGCATTTGGATTCTGCACTTAACTTTACTGATTTCAGGCCTTTGGCCAGATACTATACCAAAAGCACTCATGACTGAAATACACCACGAAGTCCCAGCCTGTGACAGGCAAAAAACCTTCTGAATAGCAGGTATCACCTTCCAAATCATCCCACTGGCAACAAAGCCATACAGCAGGATTACCAGAGCTTGGCTTTTCTCAGTGCTAGGTAGCACACTCACACAGATCTTTTGTCCACCTTTCTGTAACACAGACTCCCATGTTCTGAAGTTCTTTTGATTGCACTCTCATGGGGGTGGAACACAGCACTTTAGCTCTGACATTTTTCTAACTTTATATTCTGAATCTACCTGGCTGACAACAGGATGAGCAGAGAGCTGATGCATCATCTTGCAGCTGCATTGCCATGAAACACTACTAAAATGTAACACCACACACTAACACCTTCTTCCATGACCCTTCTGGTTACAGAGCAGCAGCAAAATAAAGGTGACCTGGGCACCTTCCAGGGCAAACTGCAGGCTATGGAAAGTCTCCTTAGGGATGTGCAATCAAGTACTTCCATGATCCACATTAATGTCTGCAGAACATTAATGTGGATCAACAATACACAGCTCATTTTCTCAGGGGTCCTCATAATCTTCCTTCAACACTCTTCCAGCCTCTCAAACAGTTGTCAGAATAACACACAGCTCTGCAGATGAAGTCATACCAGTTTCACACACATTGGCAATAGTTCCCCAGTTTTACCGGCAACACCCATGTTTAAATCAACACGATCTGTTTAATGAAAATGTGAGTTAGCAAGCACCTCTGCTCCTGCAGAAAAGCCTTGTTGGGCTCCACCAATGAGAGTCCCACATCTCAGCAGGGATGGTATCCTGCAATCTAAACTAAGCACTGTGAAGACAGGGAAGAGAACTGGACAACACTGAAACAAAACACAGCCCTTTACACCTTCTGGCATCACCTTTTCCAACAGTGCTTCCAACAGTGACAAACAAGCCAAAAGCCTTGATCATATTGCTCAGGAAGCTGTTGAAGCTGAGTGCCTCCATTGAAGGACAGCACCAAGACACAGCACTGTGGTGCTGGGATAGCTGGAGCCCATCTCCCAAATTCCAGGAAGGCTAAAGGCCACAAGACACACTTTGTACACCCTGGCAAGCCAAGGTGGGAATGCCCCAAGGTTTGAGGGTGCACATGCGGTCAGGAATGGCCTGGAAGTGTCACTCTCTGTCACTGCCACCAGCTCACTCACCTCCTTTGCTGGAGTGTAACCCAAGTACATGGGAATAGCCCAAGCCATGGGGTCTTGCCCCAACTGCTCTTAGTTCCACATGGATCAAAGAATTCACACCCTCAACAGCAGTACACCTCCAACAAACAAGACCTTTCTCCACACTGATGAGAAGCTCACAGACAATGAACTACTCTCAGATGACTTCTCCAACTATTTATCCAAGGTTGCACATTAGCCTAAAAGATATTCAAAAAATATTTCCTGAAGTGTGTCAGTTTGTCTCACCACGTAAAAAACAAATCAAACAAAACAACTTATTTAGTTTGTTTTGATGCTGAGGTTCTTTGTTAGTTTAGATTTTTTAAGCATTAACAGGAAGTTGCTGTAAAGCAGGAACATAGAATTTAGCACAAAAGACCTCAGTTTGAATGAATAGTTATGGACTGGTTTTAATGGATAAGGAAAGATGTGCACATACCTCAGTAATTTTGAGAATTATTGGACATTTAATTTTTATTTTGTGAAAAGACTGTTGTAGCATACTTTTAACTCTAATACTTTTAATATCTCAGTACTACTATTGTCAAATGTTCAACAGGCTTACATTAGATGTAGTGACACATAGGGGAAAAAAACAAACGAACCACCCAACAACAACACACACACAGATATTTATGCAAGATCCCTTGGAGAAAGTGAATTACCTTCTCTTTTTCAAATTGAATGGGACTCATTTCTGGAAATACAAAAGAAAAACAAATAAACCCATAAATACAAAACCACCCAACTTGGAATTGTATTACTCATTTCACCATTACCTACAGGGTAAAAGGGTAACTGCTGAGCTTCAGTTAAGTTTTTGAGTTATAAGAACATCATTGCATTTTCTAAATGGACATAATAAGACTCAAGGTCTTATAATTTGTTGACTTTTATCTTATAAGGTATTTGTAGACCCTATAAGATACAAGGTCTACAAATTCCTTCTCCTCTATTATTCTTAATATTCTTTCTCTATTAACCTGTGTGTGGACAAGAAGATTCTTGAATTTCCAAAGTGTTCATATTTTTATTAATACTATGAGTATAAGTAGGAGTTTTATTCCCTGCTTTGACAGAACAAGTAAGGGAACAAAGTTTAAAATTTAGCACTTTAAATTTCTGTTACTTTCCACATATCCTCAACTTCCAGAATTCCAGCAAACATATCAGCTCCTTTCTCTAAGCCTGAACTCTGACAATGGACAGAGGAGAATCTTTGTTATTAAGGAATTCTAGAGGCACAAATGGTTTAAAAACCCCAGCACACTACACACAAACTCTGTTTTTCCTTTGGGAACTAAGTGGGCAGAGAGGGGAGGAATAACAGGAAAAATATAAAGGTATCATAGAGAAGAAAACAAACCATTTTTGATTATGCAAAATTATATAGCTAGCTAATTAAAATTTTCTGTCTCAAATATGATTACTTTTCAAATTGGACATCAAGAACTCACACATGGCCCTCATCAACAGAATTAACACTATAATCCCATTACTGCTGCATTGATTATATCACAAGGGAGTAATTCTATTTAGGTAATGTGATCCTGTAACAAGATACTAAAAAAATCTGAATGAATGTTGCCATTTTCCATGTCTGTTTATACTAAAAACATTTCCTTATTGTTCTCTCCTTATAAATACTGAAGCTCAAAAAGCATTCCAGCTTTTAAACTAACATGCTTCTATCTCCAAGTAGTTTATAACATTTTGCAAAGGAAACAAAGTTTTACTAACTAAAGCATTGCCTCTTTTAATCTAAACTTTGACTGGTTAGTTTCTTAAAAGCATATTAAGAATAAGGTATTACAGACAGAGGTATTAACAGTATTCCCATTCTATTCATAGACTGGGATGTTTGACTCCATTTCAAAATTGGTGGGGAACTGTTCCAACTACATGGAAATCAAAAGGTCTGTAGCAAGATAATAATGAGACAAAAACTCCACCCTATTTTCATAACCATTTCACCAGAGAATACATAAAAAAGCAGAAATGACAACAAGATAATTTCTACTTGGAAATGCAAGCACTGTGTTCTGAGTAAGTTTGTCCATGTGGAGCAAATAGCAAGCTTTTCACATTGTGAATGTCCTGACATAAATATTTATAAAGTACAAGGATATCTAGAGAGTTTAATGAAGGCTCTCTATGTCAGCTTGTCTGGTAAATACATAAACTGGAAAAGGGTGATTAATATTTAGGGTGTCAATACCCAGCATTTATGTATAATCTGTTAAAGACCCAAAGCTTTCCCCTTTCAAGCTTTGGACAACTACCACAAAAGAATGACACAGCCTCTTTGTTTGGAGCACTGTGCATTCTGTGGCTCTGCAAGTGGTACATACTCTGAAGCCACACCTGATGTGTGAGCTGAAAAACTAAAGGCTATTAGGAGAGCATCTACTTCGTTCACTGAACAGCAATTACACTTTGGAAGAGTCATCACTACAAAGTGCTTGGCACAGAAGAAGTGGAATCACTGGCTGCTGGCTCATCCCGAACCTCATGTGCACACACCAACAGTCACCCTTGCTGAGCCACAGCATTTAAAACTTCAGGGCTCATTTTAAGTGGGGAGCACAACCTGTGAACACGAACAGACCATCCCTGAAGTCTGCAGGGCAGCTGCATCCCCCTCCACATCTTTCTAAGCAACTTACACCTCTTACTGGTACAAGTCCATTTGAGGGAAATTCCTTTCCAACCAAATTCTGCCCAAAGCTCTCAGGTGAGGTGGCTGAAGCATAAGGGCTCCCCAGCAGGAGAGCTGGAGAAGGAGCTGAGCAGGCTCCCAGAGCCAGCAGAGCCACCAGCTCAGCCAGAAGCAGGAGTGTGCAACAAAGATTTAGTTCCAACTGCATTTCTGGCACCACACAACAGTAACATGGACCCCTCCCTACAGTACAAGGAACTTTGGAAGATGGCACTAGCAAACCAACCCAAGTATTTAACATTTCTTAGGAAATTATTGAGGTTAAATATGTGGGGGAAAAAGAATATGGTATTTAAGTCTGCAGACTTGCTGCCAGAAGAGATGAATGGTGACAAAACAGAAACTGAGACCAGTTTCTCCCTGTTTTCCTGCCCTAGCCCACTCCCTCAGAGGGAAGAAAAAAATTTTTACTCTAGTTGGTTTAAACTAAAAAGTCCCATGTTACATGCACTGCAGCAGATATTTTTGAAGCTGGCATTTTTGAAATGTGACATCATCATAAAGGTGAATTACAAATGTCCAAAGGATTCAGATTTCTCCAGCTCCCAAAGACAGAGCTTGAAAGGTTCCCATATGCCAAATCCTTAAAAAAAAAAACAAAACAAAACAAAAACAAAACCCTTCTACATATTCTATCGCTTATAGCCAAATTCCTTACCTAGAACTCCAGGAATGCAGATTGAAGCAACTCTCTAGGGAAAAAGGAAACATGAATACAGTGCATGCCCCTCTAACCAGTATTGCTGTGAAACAAAAACAAAGCTTTCCACCTAAATACCTTCATATAACTCATGCTGAAGGATACAAGAAGTCCTTTACCTGCATATACCTTCCCTACATCTTCAGAACTTCCCTACATCTTGTCAAAAATGCTACTTTACCTTACCTCCAAGACAGTAAAAATTGCCATCAAACTTTTTAAGTACTATTTTTTTTTAATAAAAGCTAAAGCAATCTGATGATAACTAAACTGTATCACAGAGATGCAATTGAAAGAACTGTAAAATTAATAGAGGATTTTGGAACACCTTGGATCACCCTAATTTTAGATTATTCTATGAAAAGATGAAAGAGGAAAATGGCAGACCAGGGCACACTGATTTCTGAGGAATCATCTTATGAAGAAACATAACTAGAAAAGGGTTGATTCAAGCTTGGAAGAAAAAATAGACCATGATTGTTAAAAAAAAAAAATCCAAGTCTTACTGTCATAGTATTGTACAGTCTCTAGGTGAAGAGACCCTTCACCTGAATGCAAAAACATATCTTTACCTGGAAATGCCACACTTGGTCTGCAACTGGAGTGCTTCAGGAATAAAAACCTATTCTTTATCCCCTTCTCTGATTTCTGGTAGAAAAATATGTGCACACAGCACCAAAGTTTAGCAAAGTTTCAAACACACCACCACTTAGCAAAGTTTTGAACATTAACCTCTTCTATACAACATGCAAATGGATCTTAAAAAAAAAAAAAAAACCACACAAAAAAGCAAGGATCTGTTTATGAAAACAGAAACAATGGATTAAAATCAATTAAAACAGTAACAATATTACAACAACAATAATGGATTCAAACAAACTCTCTTCTGAACTCTAGGAAAGCATAGTTTGAAAACACCCATTACCAAAAATGCATTTTCATTTCTTTACTATCTGACCCTAAACACAGAGGTCTGTAACATTCAGTAGGTTTTCACAAATATCCTTATAAGATTTCTATTCAAGCAAGAGCTTTATGCACTGCCTGCATGATCAGCCTTTAAAGCCAAAACAAAATAGCAACTGCATGCTGACTGGAGAGCTGTTTCAGAAAGAAAGCAAGTCATGAACATTGGTGGAGGAAGAACTCTATTTACCACTTTTTAAAAAGTTGCAACCTCAGTTGCACAGTTATCTGTAGTGCCCTGACAGATGTGATGACACTGCTTTTGCCTCTCTGCAGCTGCCAGTTATCTAACAATTATCTCTCTCATTGGTTTCACAGCTGTCCTGAAGAACACCTCAAAGCTGCCAGGGAGCAGCTCTAACTCCACTCCTCTGGAATACCCTCAGGGAGTGGCTTCAAGAAGCACTGCTGGTCAGAGAGGTGGAAGCTCCATCTCCCAAATCAAACCATGGGCCAAGAGGACAGAACAGAGACCAGGGGCATCTTTCTTCTAGCAACTATAACACTAAAAAAACCCCAAGCCCAAACCACAGAACCTCCACAGCATGCTGTCATAATGGCAACCTCCTGTCTCTTAGAAATTCAAACACTTGCCCAGACAACATCAGTAGGATCTGGTTTATTGCAGTCCTTGGATGATTTTTGAGACAGATGCCTCGCCCTGTGCATCCATTTCTAGCCAGTAACAGCTTCATACTTCTTCAAGTCCTTATGCATTTCCAGGGTACTGATTTTTTTCCTTTCCAGACTGGTAAGCAAGTCTACCACAGTTTCTTCAGAGTAATAATTCAGTTGCCATAAACCTTTGTCCATTTGCCTTTTCTGTGAGAATGGGAGGCTGGCTCTGGAAGCAGAGAGGATGCTGCAATCCACAAACACACACCACTGCATTTGCCGAGTTTCTGGCTCCAGCACTGTCGGCTTGGCATCCTCTACAGCACTGAATTCCCAAACTAAACAGTGAACTTCCTAACTTCAACTCTACTTTCATGTATAAGCTTATTCATACTCATGCTGGCACTGCCTCTGCCTCATTAAGGAACTGCTGACACCTCTCCTGAACTCAACACTTCTTACTCCAACCTACTTCACTTGCATAGATGCTGTTTATTAGGGAGGATGTGTGCATTAAAATTTGATTTTTGTTTCTTCACGGTTCAGCTGTTCCTGCTGTTTATCTCTATCTAAAGTAACAATTAGCCAGTAGGAAAATTACTATTGTGTCACAAACAGAAAATTACAACTTCAGGTAGGCAATCAAACAGCAGGGCACCATGAACACAGAAGTAACAGAAATGCTGCTGGGATACAAATGTCCTTGGCAATAGACAGAGGTGAGAGATGAGAAAAGAAATGACAGCCATATGATTTACAGACTTAATGCTTCTTCAAAGTGTCCCATTAAGCATAAAGTATACAAAAATTTGCAAAAGCACATGCCACTATTTTGAGGTTAATTTGCAGAAATTACTTTAACAATATTCTGTGACATCGCAAACAACAGCTATTTCTGTGCTGTCATTTGAACTAGTCTGAACATCAAATTAAAGCCAAATACATGGTATATTAAGCATGGGTATGATTGTTACTAAGTAAAATAAACTAATCAGGAAACAGTTTCTCCCTATACTCAAGAGGCAACTTAACTTTTAAAATTTGGGGTTTAACAGCCACAACATAAGTATGAAAAGTTACACATGCCATTTAAATAAGTGTATTTGTATCTCTGCAAACAGGATACAATATGGCAAACAGATGCACAGGGTAAAAAAAAAGGCTATGGATGAGATGAAAATCTTTGTTTTCCAGATTACTGAGCAACCGGAGACTGAGCACTTACTTCAAGATACACCACCTTTAGACTAACTTTCATCAAAACACTCTCATGGGGAGGAACTCTCTAAATCAAGATGTAGTTGATTAACTGTTAGCAATTAATCTCTTGCCCATCTAGTATGAAAAAAGTCAAAATTAAGTAAACAGAAACATTATATATGCAAGCACCACAGAGGATTGCTTCCCAGAAAGACTGAACACCGATAACAGTTACTGTAGTTAGGTCTACAGCATTAAAAAAAAAGCAATAATAAAAATCGTGTTTTCTTTCAGATTGTGCCCTGCAAGACAAGAAATTTTGTTGGAGCAGGGAAGTAGAATCAAAATTCTCAGCTACATTAAGTAACATCCCCTCTTAAGGCACTCGACTGCTCCTTTAAAGCTGTGTGAACATCCGTGGTGTTTCACCAGAGAAACACAAACTTCTCTCAAGTCCCAGCGCAGCGCCAGCCTAGCTGAGAGCTGAACCTTCACTGCTGCCCTGGCTGCGGGGCGAAGGTCGGTGCAGCAGCGGCTCCCGGGCACTCCCCGCTCCCGCAGCAGAGCACGCGGAGTCTCCGCGCTTCCCGCAGGATGGAACCGCGGGGGGTGAGCGGGACCAGCCCGGCCATGGGCACAGCGGGACCAGCCTGACACCGGCGGGGCCGAGCTCTGCGCCAGAGCCGCTGGTGCCCACGGACTGCTGGGCTTGCAGAAAGAAACAGGGGGACCGTGCGATAGTTTAGGGGGAACCCTTCAAAACAAAACAAAAAAAACCCCCAAACAAACAAAAAAAAAAAAAAAAAGGAAGAAAACAGAAAAGAAAAAAACTTGAAAACAACAATGGGGAGGCTCGGGACGCGGCCGGTGGCCGCTGGCAGGGCGGGCTGCTCCCGGCGCGGCTCGGGAAGTTGCTCAGGAGCCGGGGAGGCGGCAGCGGCCGGGAGCGAGGGAGGGAGCGCTGCCCCCACGCCGGGCCCCGCGCCCCGCCGGCAGCCAGGCCTCGCCGCTCCCCTCCCGCACGCCCAAACATGGCCCCTCGCCACCAACCCGGCAACTTTCCCCCTGCCCCTCCCGCCGCCGCCCGCCCCGCTCACCTCGCATCAGGGAACAAAAACTGCAGGCGAGTAGGCTGCGCAGGACGGCCCCCATCTTCCCTCCCTCCGCGCTCTCACCGGCGGGGAGGCGGCGGCGGGGAGCAGCACCTCCGCTGCCAGTTCATGCTTCCAGGCGGGCGGGGGAAGCGGCGGGGAAGGGGAGGGCGGGAGGCGGGGAAGGGCGGCCGCGGAGATCCCCCCTCGCCGTTCCCTAGCAGGCCACCGGCCCCGGCGTGCCGCCGTGGGAGCGGGCGCTGCCCTCCATGCCGGCTGCTGCTGCTGCCGCCGCCTCACCGCGACCGCCGCGGTCCTTCCCCCATCCACCCCTCCGCCTCCGCCGGGCGCGCACAGGCGCAGGGATACAGTCCTCCTCCTCCTCCTTCTCCTCCTCCTCTTCCTTCTCCTCCTCCTCTCGCGCCGTGCCCGGTCGGCTCCCGGCGCAGCGCCCGCCCCCCGGCACAGCTCCCGTCGGGGAGGGCGGGAGCGGAGAGGCGGGGGCGCGCAGCTCCCCTCTGCCGGGCGGGATCGCGCACACCCCCGGCAGCTCCGCAGCAGAAAGAACCCCGGCGGGGAGCACGGCCCGGGGGGGCTCCCTAAGGGAGGGAGGTGAGCGGGGTTACGGCACCCCGAGCACCGGGACGGGGCGAGGTGGGGGGCAGCCGCATTCCAGCGGGACTACTTTGCCTCCCCTCGCCCCCTCCGCCGCCTGCGATGCGTTCAGCCCTGGCCCGTGAGGACGGGACTACTTTCTGCCACAGAGCTGCGGCGGCGTCCGAGCGGCAGCACAAAGGCTCCGATCCCCATCCCGATCCCCGATCTCGATCCCGAGACGGGCTGTAAGGCCGGAGCATCGCCCGGGGGGCGGGCGGCAGGCAGAATGAAGTTACGGTCCATCTCCCCGGTGTGCGGGCTGAAAAGCCATAAATCCCGGCCTTTCCCGGAGCAGAGGGAGCAGGCGTTCCTTATCAGCAGGAATTGCTGCCCGGCTGATGTAATGATACCTGATTTATTTCCCAGCGCTTTTGGGGGTGTTCTGCCTTATTGTCCCCCTTGCTAAACTAAATGTGGTGGGCTGGGTTTGGACTGCTTAGGGCGGCGTTACCAATAATATGAGTGGCCAACGTGCTGTGTTTAAACGTCTTTTTCCTTCTTAGTTAAGATTTTGCAATACCCCCAAAATTGAAAAAACTTCCCTCCTTACCATCTTTGATTGTTCCTAATAATGTAAAATGAGGCTGCCTTGCATTTCCTCTAGATGAGAAAATATACTTCATGATTTCAACGTTTTCATTCAGTCTAGATGTCTCCATCACGCTCTCCCCTCCCTCACAGAACGTGACAGCTGGTGAGTAGAATAATGATATGAAGCAGAACAACTTAGAGCAACATTTGAGGCACTTACATTCCAAAATCGGTATTATTTTTAGCATTATGAGAAACTCACAGAAACATTTAACTTTTACCTTCAGATGTGTTCAACATATATTTTCATAGCTTTTCTTGTTATTACAGGAGGAGATAACATCTGGGCCAGATTTAAAGGCCTGGGCATTGTAGGCTGACTCTAAAGGGCTCCTGGTGTCATGTGATATTATCAGACTCAGCTTTTACTGCAGCAAAATTTTTAAAAATAGAAGAAAACAGAGGAATTTCTTTAAATGAAGTGCACTTCCAACCTTCAAGGTTGCAGAAAAAAAAGATTTTGAAAATGTAAACAATTTGGCTCAACAGCAATACCTTCCTGAGGCCAGGTCTACATTACAAAATTTGTCCTTGACTATCTGCTGGGTGAAATAGCCCCCTCTGTTACTGTGCTGTCAGTTGGGAGGATTAGCAAACTCAAACAAGATCCACGTGGATAATGGATGGGAAGACTTGCCACACAAAAATGTACCCTGGAGAAGAGAGAACCTGCGTCCAATCCTTGTTTGTCGCCTCTAGATTCTGCAGGAGCAGGCAAAAGAAGCACACTTTTCTATTTATTTTCACTGTTTAAAAGGAAAATGAAGTTGTTGTTGGTTTGGGTTTTTTTTTCCCCTCACAGTGTTTCCTTATACTTTTTCCATACTAACAGTGTTCCACAATCTGTCATTGACCTCTTGAGAAGTATGGCAGATCTGTAATGAATTCTTTGTATCTTAATCATACAGTGCACAGCTGAAGAAAACCTCAAGCCTGCACCCCTGCATCACAAAACCACATTTCTCCACATGCCATTCCCTCTCACATCTTATCTGTTTCTGCTGGAAACACTCTGGTGTCTTGACTATCTCCCTTGGGAGCCTGATCCCCTGCCTGGTTGCTCTGACTCTTAAAGACATCTTCCCTGCTGCCCAAGCTGACTGGTTTTATTTTTAGCTTTTGAACACTTATATGCTATCACTGGTGCATTTTGCCATTTTTCTATAATTCAAGCCCTTTCCTACTTGGATTTCCTCTAAGCCAGTTAATGATTATTGGCTTCACCTCCCTCAGCCTAGCCCCTTTCCCCACAGCCTGACTAGAATCCTCCTCTGTCTCTTCCAGCCCAAGTATCATAAAATCTTAGAATCACAGAATGGTTTGGATTGGAAGGGGCCCTAAAGAACACTTAGTTCTGACTCCCTGCTGTGGGAAGGAATACCTTTTACTGTCCCAAGTTGCTCCCAAGTCTAAGTCCAACCTGGCCTTGGATGCTTCCAGGGATGAGGAAGCCACAGCTTCTCTGGACACCCTGTGCCAGGGCCTCACCACTCTCACAGGGAAAATCTTCCTGATGTGTGACCTGGATTTGCCCTGTTTCAGTTTGAAGCCGTTTGCCCTTGTCCTATCACAGTATGTTCTTGTAAATGGTCCCTCTTCATCTTATAGGCTCCCCGCAGGTACTGGAAGGCCCCAATTATGTCACTGTCATGGTTTAGGAATGGTGCTCCCCAATTTAGTGCTCCTACCAAGACTCTCCAACCCATGCATTGTCACTTACTCCCCCAAATCCCTTCTCCCCTCTGCAGCAGGATGGAGAGGAGAATTGGAGGCACAAAAAGCAAAGATCATGGGTTGGGATAAGAACAATTCAGTGGAAACAGCGATGAGATAAGAAAATGAACAGTAACAGCACTATAGCAATGACAGAGAGTACAAAAAAGAAATATTCTTGCTTACTGCAGGAGCCCCAACAACAGACAAAAAATTGTTCCCTCTGGTTCAGAGCCTGGGCCTCCCCACTTCTCTATTCAACTTATTTACTCCACTGGAAGGAGCCCCTTCTCCTCAGAAGAGACTCCCTTCCCCTCACCCCTAGCACTGACAGAAAGTGTTAGGATAATTTTCATGTCCTTGCCATGACCTCTCCTGGCTACTACAAAAATTAACCCTCTTGGGTGGGAGCAGGACAGTCACCCTGAAGTCTTCTCTTTTCCAGGCTAAACAATCCCAGTTCTCCAAGTCTTTCCTCACAGCAGAGGTGCTCCTTCCTTTTAATCATCTTGTTGACCTTCTCTGGACTCATTCCAACAGTCTTTCCTGTGCTGGGACTCCACTTCCCATGGGCCACTTCTGTGACTCATCCAGGTCCCTCTGGATTGGCCTGTCCTTCAGGTGTGTCCCTGCCCCCTCAGCTTGGTATCATCTGCAAACCTGCTGAGGGTGCACTTGATCCCTTCATCTTGTTATTAATGAAGATATTTAAATAACTGTCCAGTGTGGACTCCTGAAGGACACCACTTGTCGCTGACTCTGAACATTAGGACTCTGAACCATTGATCACTACCCCTGCAAAAATGGCCTCTTTTGAACCCTTTTCCCCATCAGTGCTTAGGATTCAAGATCAAGTCTATCTCCTAATTCATCCATGTAGCATTAACTTCATAGCAGAGGCTTTTACAAAGTTAAATAGGAGGCAAGATTACCACACACAAAAAGCCTCCAACAGGCATGATTTCTCTGAGGTGATTATGTTCCTTTGTTTGAGCCTAAAGTCAAAGTAAATGGAGAAGGAATGCCTCTTTTATTTTAGCAAGAAGCTCCCCTTGTTAGTCACAGTTATTTTCATTCACCTTAAAAAGAGAAACCTTGGTTTGCCAGTTCAAATCCAGCTGAGGCTGAGAAACCTGGACAGCTTTACTCTTACCTCTGAACTTGGATGGTGGCTCAATGACACAAGAGTTTTCATGAGATTATTTTTAAACTTGGGCAAGTTCCCTGGTTTAGCTGGTGGCCCAGCTTCATGAGCAGTTGTGTCAGCTCCCAGGACATCAAGGGACAGCAGATGGAGATCATGAAACCAGCAGTGACTGCCAAAGTCCCTCTGCTTTTGAGCTGTGCCCCGAGTTTGAGTGGAGTCAATGGGATCTTCTGTAGAACCAGAACCAAAGTCCCTAATTAGCAAAAGCTGTTAGAAGAAGAAGGATGCTCAGCCACTGAATTTGTGGCTGCCCACATCACAGAAGCCACTATCATAATTAGCTTTCTCATGGAATGTTTCAACAAGAATTAATGGGCATAGCGTGCTGAAATGCTGGTCCCTCTGAAGGCAATGGTGAAGTTCTCACTGATTTCAAAAGGGCCAGGGTTTCATATTGAAACTCAAGCTCAAGCCCTCATGCCCCCAGCAGGAAAGTTTGCAGCACAGGGGCTGGGGAAATGGTATCTAATGTTGCCAATCCAATGATGCCTGTTACAATGTTTCACAGAATAAGATAGGACACCCTAAACTGTGACATCATCATCATCATCTTCCTACATTGCTTAGGTCCTACAGCTTATAAAGAAAAATGTTTCATCCAACTCTTCCTCAAAACAAGGTCAGTTCTAATAAATTTGATAGAAATGTCTGGCACAGTTTATCCTATTCCAAGAGTGCAGTGGGTTCACCATAACGTTCCTTCTTCAATGAGCAGAGGACCAGATCATAGAGTAATAAAGAATTTCTTCCTAATATTTGCATTCTTCCAGTTGGAAGCCATCTCCCTTGTCCTAACACCCTAGTGAAAGCCCCTCTCCATCTGTAAGGCCCCTTCAGGCACTAGAAGGCTTGAAGCCTCCTCTTCTCCAGGCTGAATGACCCCAACTCTCTCATTTGTGGCAGAGGTGCTCCAGCCCCAAGCTCATCTTTGTGCCTCACCTCTGGATTCAGCAGGTCCACATCCCTCCTATGTGGGGGGGCCCAGAGCAGGATGCAGGACTCCAGATGGGCTCTCATGAGAGCAGAATCACCTCCCCCAGTGACCATGTTTTCCCTCTTGAAGTTCAATCACAAGCATTGATACTTTTCCCCTCACTTTTCCTCCCGTGCCATATGAATTCACCGTTTTACCAGGATGTAGGTGCCTCTTAAGCAGATTTCCTTGAACAGAGAGTTATCTCTCTAGTCCAGCAATTTTCTCCAAGCATCAAACCTGACTTGTTTTTGCCATTACTGTTACCACAACCAAATCACAGCAAAAATGAGTACTTCCAATAATTCTAGAGCAATTTTCCCATCAAATCCCCTTTTATATCACACATGAAGTTGCATTTTCTCCTTGCATTTCAGTACTATTTTATTATTTCCCCCCAACTCTCCCCTCCCCCCTTAACACCCATCCTTTCTTTCCCATCTTCTCTACCAGAAGAGGTTGCCTGGTGCCCAGGATGAGAACTGCATTTCTTTGTGGCTAAAAAAAAAATCCTTGCAACAAAAACTTCACAGAGGAGAAGGTGCTTGAGTTCAGCAGCCCATACAGGCAAGCAAGTCTAACAGAAATCCAGCAATATCCCCGCAGGGAAATATGAAATAAGATGACCTGGAAGGCTTGGGCATTTTCTTTGTGACTTTGGAGGAGTGTTTGGACTCCTGCTGGTGGCGTATTCAAGGTCAGGCTGTCTACCTAGTACCTCTTTTCTCCTCCCCCATCTCCCAGGGACTTGAAAATAGCACTGCCTGAGGATACCCTTCTTCAGCGGTCATGTTTTTTAGTGTGAACCATGCAGGATCCTGATTTTAATTTGGCACTGCCCACCACCAGACCACAGGGAAAGTCCAAAACTTTTCTTAGGAATATTTAATTGTGGCTACATTTCAAAGCCATATTACAAAAATGTCATTTGAGAAAGTTACTGTTATAAAATTTGTAAAGTGCTTTAATGCTATGTTGATACAGCGAAAACATCCTTTTAAAAGAGCTCACATTTCAGGCTGACAGACACCAAAACACTATTTTGTTTTAGCTTGCTCAGCTTTTCAAAACCAGTCAGCATCTGGGCTCTATTAACCATAACGTGCGTGCCTTTTAAGCAACAACAATTTAAGAATATTTCCTTTTCAACCCCCTTTCAAACCCCTTCAGCATTTTGCAATATGCATAATATTTAAGAATTCTGCTTTGCGCTGCAGCCTTTGAAGTTTAAAAATTAGTTACTGGTAAAGCCTTGGACATTTTCCTGCACTCTTTTAGTCACAGGGATTAGTGACTAGAATTTATGCTTATGGTCAAGAAAGGTAAGTCACTGTGTCACAGTAATTAGCAGTCTTTCCTGAAATAGTTTTCAATCTTTATGTATGTCTTATGGTGTGACAGACCACGTGTGTGAAGAGAAGAGCTCATTTGCCACTTGCAGTAGCCACTTCTGGGCTAAAGTTCTCTACCACAGAGTGCAGTGTATGGCAAGTAAAGATTCCCATCCCTCTTCATTCAGACTTTGTGAGGAAGAGTCATATTCATATTTCCCATATTTATTTCATATTTATAGCCATATTTATGTTATATTTATGTTGCTATTAATATCTTTATTTTTATGTTTGTATGTAAATTAGTCTGCAGTTCAGCAAAGACACTAAGCACCTCAAGAATATGGGTGTGGAGCACCAACCATGGTATCTCTTCAGGGGTGTTGTTTTTATGAGCTGTTAGTCAAGGTCTCAAAATAGACTAGAAAACCAGGCTGAGTTCATCAGAGCAGGAAAGATTGCCCTCTAATGGTTAATCTCTAGGTTCAATGTCTACAATGTTTTATGAAGTGCTCCTCTTCTATGTGATTTGTAAGGTAAGGCCACACAAATGCAAGATATTAGAACAATTTATTATTTCAAGGAAAACCCAAATCTTTCTTATACTCTTAACTGATGAATAAATTAATTATTAAAGATGAAGGCATGTTCTTGGTAACATTTTCATTAAACTACCATTAACCAGGGTTTCTCAGAGGAAGAGGGATGCCTCTGACAGGTCCTAACTATTACTCATACTGGATTTGACAAATTTTATATTTCACTGTGGGAGATGTTTCAAGGTCTGAAAAAATGGCATGAAAGATACCCAGTCTATTTCAGTATCATAAAAGTTATTGTGAATGAGATTAATCTCACTCTTGCAGGAGTAAACTTCAAGGAACAAAATTCTTAAGTCTTTAAATCAACTAATCACAAAGCATTGCCTGTTACAGCAGGGATGCATGTGGGTCCTTCAGCTTGCACTGGATGCATCTATAAAGGTTTCTGTGGTTATGGCCTGTAACTCATTCTTCACATGATGAGGGGATAGAAGAGGCAATTATACAGGGCTGAAGTGTCATTCACTGCCTTTCCATTTTCATCAGTTCTTTGAATAATTTCCTTGCAGTGTAGATTTCAATAAATGCTCTTCCAATATAGCTGGCAACTAAATGTAGATAAATGACAAAGGAAGACTCAAAGAAAGTAAGACCCAGTCCCCAAATATATTTATTAAAAAAGTAGTGGCTGCTATGAAGACATTATTGAAAGATAATATTATATTTTGGAATAATTAGATTATATTTTCTCCTTTCAAGAAGAAACAGTGATTAGAGTGAGGTTACCCAATCCACTCCTCATCCTTCCTTTTTCTACCCTCTCCCCAGTCAAAACCACAAAGACAGTATTTGGTCACATGGATCTTTGCATAAAAGACAGGGAATTGTGTCTGAATAGCCCTGACTCATAAAGCTCCTTCCAATGCCTTTTTCAGTGTCAGAGCTTTGCAGTTAATGCAACTTCTACTATTTTTTTTCCTTATTGCAATTGTGAAAAATCTAATACCTTTACAACCATTTGAAAAGGGCTTACATAGAGCAAAATCCCCATATAATCTCAGCATATTAAGAAATCTTTTTTTTAACAATATATTTAAAGTGCTATTTTCCCAAAACACTTTTTTCTTTCAAGATAACCAAAGCTCTAAGTGTTGAAAGGAACTATGATTTAGAGTCCTATCTTCACTTGTGGTTTAAGGATCCTGGCACTTTAACAGGAAGAAAGAGCTAGGGTATGTGTGGCCTAAGGTACACTGTAGCAGTAAATAATTCAGTATAGCAAAAGGTGTTCCAGTCACCACAGTTAAAAACCCAAAACAATGGGAACCACAGACCAAAACCACTTAAACATAGGAGACAAAAATGTTTGCAGACACTTGGCCTTGTCGAATTTCTGACTCTGACATTTCTGGTTTAGGCACCCGTTGCTTTCACCCTGTTCCCCCCAGAGACTACAGTGGACTCCTTGGCATTACATGGGAGAGCTAAAAAGCCTTTCCAAGAAAAGAGGGTAAAATGAGTCAGCTTTGGCTAAACCAAGAGCTGATTTCAACTGATGCTAGCTTTAGCTGCATAAGTCCACTGTTGGTGGAAAGGTTGGCAGGCTTCTGCAGCGTGCACAAATTGTCTGATTACTACTCCTGGATATTATTGGTATGACAGAATTTTCAATTTTCTTTGTCAATTTTCTATTAAACAAAGTGAACCAAAAAGAAAAAGAAGAAAAAGGATCAGAACAGCTTGAACATGGCATATCTAAACTCTTGCCACTTATGAAAATGACATTTTATAGGCTGGAAGGAGAGGAGAAAAAGAGAAAAGAAGTAATGCATGGCCCTCACACCTTTTTTTTTTAATTAAGTGAGCCAATATACAGGAAACAGTGATGAAGCATAGTTGTACTGAAGTTTAAAAATACTTTTATACATTGTTTAGAATAACAAACACACAGGTGACAAAGAGCAGCAGTTTTATGCTTTGTGCTTTGACATCCTCAAGAAGTGTAGAGACCAAAAGGAAAAAAAGCAAATTTAGACTGGGAGATTGAGTGTAGGCTTTCTGAAGAGAAAGGAAAATGTTCAATATATCCTAGCCCTTCAGGGGACATACCTATCAAGACACTGGGAAAGCATCTGGGAACAGCATGTACACTCCTAAAGGGATGTGCAAGACTTCAAGGATGAGGGGGTGCAGCTGTCCCACAACTACCAATGAACAGGAATTAATTGAGAATTAATGAAGAGAAGGGCATTACCTGTATGAGAGGATGAATAATGCACAGGGAGAGCACAGCTCTCTAGGCCCATTTTAGGAGGGTGACAGAAAGAAGTCTACAGGAGTATAACTCTCTGTGTGATGGGACACTGCCTGGGAACTGCTGACTGCAGCACTGCACTTCAAACTCCATGTTTTTATCAGCATGGAGTGTGGGACAGTAGGATCAAAGCATGTCATCAGATTCAAATCAACTAAGATGGCTTTGCAGGAGGCAGGAAAACAAGATCCAGTTTTGAAACTGCCTTCTCACATAATTCTCTTTTTTTTTTTTTGGTGGTTTTATTTCCTTGTTTGTTTGTTGGGTTTTGTTAGTTGATTAGTAACTTACTTGAAATAATTCTGAGTGTAAGCATTTCCTGCTCCTACAGGAGTTAAAATGAACTGAAGCACTATTTGCAGAGAACAAATGCCCTTTGGGGCTGCCCTTTGAGGTAGAGACTTTTCACCCTTCTCATCCATCTCAAATAGATCTACAATTTATTTCTTTATGATTGTTTGCAGTGGCTACAAAATCTGGGCTATTTGCTTTACTGTACAATACCAAAAGACAGTTTTGTTCATGACAGTCTATATTTACTCACCTTGTGTTTGCTCAGCACTATAAAGCAACAACATAAAAACAAGCAGCTACAGAATTTAGGACACTCTCCAGGTGACAAAAGTCAATCAACTTTTGGCCTGCTGCCATAACAGAACTGGTTACGTCCAGAAAGAACCACCCCAATGTGAGACTTGTCATCACAGCGTGGTGATTAATGATCCACTTCCATGTGTGGTGCACAGTGAAGACCACAGGAGATGTCAGTGGAAAAATAGAAGAGTGCACAGAAGTTTTTAATGTTGGAAAGCATAACAAACTGGATGGACTTTTTTAGTTACTTTGTCTCGCTCCTTTTTGATTCATAATACAAGAGCATTATCCAGGCAAATAAATAAGCTCCAAAAATGCATATAATAAAGCATCATAGTCAAAAGAATGATGATGAGAAATCTCTCTTTCTCTGTTAACTGGAAATGCCAATACATGACTAATAATGCACCCTGATTTAATGTTATTAAAATAGAGAATATGCTTAGTTTGTTGTTTTCTACATTATATGACGCAGTAAAAAGTTTTAAAAATGTGTGCATATAATCCTCCACCCAAACCCTTTCAATAAACAAAAACCTTTCCTATAAAACCTTTCTGCAATGAAACAGCCACAGTTTGGGAATTTTAAAAAAACAATCTAACTAAAACTTTTTAAAATCATCATAAGTCCTCATAACCTATAAATTCTATTTAATAAACTGTTGTTGCCCTCTAGTGTTCAAACACAGCTTGTAAAGGCCCCTTCAGAAAGATCCAGACTGGTCAGCTATCAATTATTCCCCTGTTAGCTCTTAATCCAACATGACAAATGGATGGGAAAAATAATTTTTAAGAAGTGTTTCAGTACACCTGCCTCGTACCCTAATACCATGTTTTCTTTACTGGAGCATAAAAGAAGATCTTTCATGTAACAACTTCTTAAGTTGTCTTACTCAAATGTTGTAAAAGGCCACTGAGGTCAGCATCCTCACCAAATGAGGCATGGTGCTTGAGCACACCTCAGCTTTACCTCTGCCATTCAGTGTGCTGGGTGTGCACTGCTGATTGGGCTGGAGGACAGCTCCTAATGTCATGGACCACACTGAGTAACCTGAGAGTGCTTTGGGTTGGAAGGGGTCTTAAGGATCAGCTCATTCCAACCCTTGGCCATGGGCAGGGACACCTTCCACTATACCTGGTTGTTCCAAGCCCTGTCCAACCTGGCCTTGGGCACCTCCAGGAATGGGGCAGCCACAGCTTCTCTGGGCACCTTGTGCCAGGGCCTCACCATCCTCACAGGGAACAAATTCTTCTCAGTATCTAATCTAAACCTTCTCTCTTTTAGTTTAATGCTATTCTCCCTTGTCCCATCACTGCATGTCCTTGAAAAATGCCCCTCTCCAGATGAATACATTACCTGAGCTCTGAACAACCCTGAGATACATTTGCTGGTTTCTCTTGAATATTTTGCTACTGTACTGTAACCATATCAATTACTACCAACCAACTTTCCCTCCAACAAATTATTTATTGCAGCAGAAATGCAGAGTGAGCACTCAGGGGTTGTTCTCAGCACCTCTCCTGCTGTGATGACACCAGCAACATAGACAGCTTCTCATGAAGGTTGCTGTTCTTATGAGGAAAAATTATGGTGAACCTCAGATCTGCATTTTTACAGCTAGGACTAGCATTTATCATTCTGTAAACTCATTTCCCAAAAATGTTCCTCCTTGTTATGTTCCTTGACCAGAAACCTCTGAAAATAGCTATTAAAATAAAAAAGAAAAGAAAATAAAGTTAACAAAGCACAGTCAAAAAACAAGCTGATAAATTTGAGGTACATTTCTTCTGTAATTTTGTTCACTTTTAAGAGGTTATCCAGACTACTTTTCTTTTAACTATTGTCAGACTTAAACAATGTAGCAGACCAGGTGTTTTTATATATATAAAGCAATTTGCAGCCTCCATATAGTAAGAATTCAAGTTCTTGACACAAAGAACACTGACTTTTCTTTGATCTCTGAATAACGGAATTTTCAGAGAATTTTCTGCATTTAGTTATTTAGAGCTTTCAGAAAACTTGCCTTGAGGCCATTTTTTGGATCACACCTGCTTCCCACCACACTAAGCTCGACAGATCTAAGAATCTCTTGGATGTGAGTCAAATTTCATATTTTGTAATAGAATTGTTTCCTTGCATTCATGAGTCACCCTTCTTTTCTGCTGTGACATTTGTTGTTGATCATGCCATCTGACAGGAACACTTTGAAATCCAGCCTTTCATTCTAAAACCAGGTTTAGACTGACTGCACATGAAGGGAAATTTAAATAACATGAACTGGAAGTTGTGTGGCAGTAGATGCTTCCACTTACTCTCCCTGTTGAAGAGTCAGGAAAACATAAAATCATAGAGTTGTTTAGGTGGGAAAAAAACCTCAAATATCAAGATAACTGGAAGTAAGCAGCCATGCTTATTACCAGTCACATGAAGGGGATGCTAGAAGTGAAGAGGGTGTGCTTTGAGAGCACTACATTTTGCAGTATGTAGTTTTGAGGATACCTGTGATATATGCAGAAGAAGAATTTTAAAGATATATATATAACCATAAACTATATTTAGATAAGGAAAATTAAGTTATGCCATATGTAATATATTTTTTTTCCTGTTTGTACCTAAAACCATTTGGATGCAAAGCTCTATTACTAAGTATTCCTTTAAAGCTAAAAGTAGGGTAAATAGGATTGCACCAGCATTTGGTGCAAATAGCACTGAAAACACCCATGTGCTGCACAGGTACTCAATTTATTAGGTGAACTTCAATTTCACTAATCTTGTCACAATACAGATTAAGCTCATGAAATGCATTTTCTCCCTAAATATAAGACCTTCTTAGCTTAACTTGGATTTAGATGTTTACTCTCAGGATTTAGGAATAAATCAAAAATGACAGACATTATAGTTCAGCACAGACAGAGCATTCCTTTTCACCACCAAACCCATCTCCTGTCTCCTGCTTTCCCATTAGAGCCCAAAAAAGGAATCCATCCTCTTCTGAGATTTCAATATCTACTGTTCCATTTCAGAGTTCTCCTCTCAAAAGTGAGAGGTGCTCCCCAAAGTTTTATTCCCTCTCCCAGTCAGACATCAGAATACATTCCATTGATCAAATAATCCAGCCTGGTGTAATGCCTCTTCTGAAGAGATTCATGGATTTTCTTCCCTGTCAGCACAATAACTAGCAACAGGAATGTCACCCCAAAAAACAAAGCTGCTACAAGGCTGCTTTTTTCCCCCAGATGAAAGACACCTTTCTCTCTCAGAACACCTTCTGACAGGGAGCTTTCTGAGTCAGATGGGTCATAACCCTGAAGGTCATTTTGGGAAGATGCAGGAGAATCGCTGGACAGAACGAAACCTGGAAAAGAGAGGAGGGTCACATGGCTGGTATCACTGGAAGAGACAATTGTTGGCTCAGGAGCCATGGCTGGAGTCCTTAGCCCTGATAGGGCAGTAGCAGATCCAGAATTTGTGGTCACCTGCATGGTTGTAGAAGGAGAAGCAGAATTTGTGGGCTTGGAAAGAGGAACATGCGTAACAGTGACGCTGGTGGCAGGGACTGCAGGTTTAGCTGCAGTGGCTGCAGCAGGTGGAGAGGCAGCTGTGGTTGGTTTGGCAGCACCAGGATGCAGAGAGGTTGTAAGAGACTCCAGCTGGGCAGTGCCTGTTGGCAGAGGAGCAAGAGATGCACTGCTGGTTTCAGGGGCACCTGCCCAAGCAGAGGTGGGGAAGGAAGCAGTGGGGTTTCCAACTGGAGCAGCAGCAGGAGTGCTTGGTGGCACTTTAATTACCTGCTGCCTTGAGATGGGGTCTAAGCTCTCAGATTCTTTTGCTCTTTGAGATTCAGGAGAAACTGTATCAAGTTCCATGTTGTCCAAATGCTTGCCTATGTGGTTCAGGAGTTCAGATGCCTGATGAAAGACAGACTGCTCCAAACTGGCAGTGTGATTCTGATGGATATCCTGACTGTGAGAAATAAAGGTTCCAGCATCCGAAGGCAAAGAATACTCATTTGAAGAAAAGTTCTCAGTTTTGATGGATTTATCCTCTAGAGCATGAATGTCTGGAAACAGAAATACTTGTATTTAATTATAAAATCTATTTTTGACTAATGTAGGCATACCCTATTTGTATTTCTTAGAAACATTTATGTAAGGGGGCTCTAAGAGATAATGACTAATGAAACTTCCTTTCTTTAAAATATGCACACCAACATTTAAATTCTATGTCATAAAAGCTGTCAGCCTCAAGCCTACTCACATAACAGTGTTCTGTGCAGAAATATCATACAAATAATAATCCTAAAAGCTACCTGATTTTACTGTACTTTTTCTACAGTATTTACCTGCTTTACAGGTATTATAGAAAATATTTGGCTGAACATGAGCTGTTGGAAAGACAGGCTAATTGCCAATTAATATTATATATATAATTTTATAATTTTATTTATAAAATTATAGAAATATATATAATATATTCATGATAACCATTCAGCTGCTGCAGAGAACATTTAAAAGGGAACATGCTCTCAAGTAGTTCTGACTCTCACTCATCTCTTTTTAATATTGAAACAAAAAGGTTTGTTAAATGCACTGGAACTGAAATAAATAAAGAAGTATCTTTCCCCCTTTCAACTTGGTTTTCAGTGTAACCACATACAGCTTCTCATATGAAAGAACAAAGTTTGAAACATTTGTTCCGACCGACACTGCTCAGATGCTACCTTTGAAAACTTACCAGGAACATTAAACAAGCTAGCATAATCTTTCTGCAATTAAATGCTCACAGCAGATCAAGTCTCCAAAAAGAAAAAGAAGCATTAAATGCAATCACGTTTTTCACTCAGCATTGCATTACAAAGAAGTGTTAAATGCAATCACGTTTTTCACTCAGCATTGCATTACATGCTGAACAAAAGCACGAGCATGATTGCATTTCTTGTTTCTTTGTTTGAAACCTCTATGTTCTTCCAGGGGAGAAAGAGCTGGAGGGAAGTGTAATTTTAGTAATAGTTTTACAGAAATACAGTTCATTTGTTGCACATTGCTTTTGCATGATTCCTGTGAGACTGTGCTTGCACAAAAATACTTGGTAACATTACACGAGTAATCTTTCTATATATTGTACTGTTGCTCCTTGCATAGTTCCTCTTGGAAAAGTTCTCTTTTT